>NC_141035.1:23568125-23903750 GCF_052040795.2 Danio rerio
ACAGCTGCTCGGCCTACTTCACTGTGACCTGCCCTGTGTCTCCAAAAGTGATTAAGCTCACCATGGCGGCAGTGCTGTCCTTGTGCCCAGGGCCAGGCTGATTCCCATTATCTGAGCCTGTTAGTCAGCTCGGACTTCATACTAGTTAAAACCCCACTGGCTCTGCTTTAGACCAAATTAATGAATATTAATTGTCTGCTAGGTGACTATCTGTATATGTGGGCTGTTTATGGGGATGTCATCTAGCTTGTTTTTGGATTGCATGGGAATCTTAAGTATCTCTCTTTTGGCTAACCTTTCAAAATTTGGGGGTCGGTTATTCAAATATTTTCTTGATTTTTTTTAGACACTGTGATCATTTTTGAGTATTGAGGAAGATTAAAAAATACAGTGACACTGTGTTTGCCAAATGTTATTTGCTCATATTAACAGATAATGTGATGAATCACACCTCTTTTTGGACACCTATATGAAATTAAAGAGAACTGGCCTTACATGTGCACACAAAACTCCCTTAGATCAGTTAGTCAAAAATCATTGTGCAGTGGTTGCTTAAGAACAGTTTACACTTTAATTTTGTGCTTTGAAATGCATTTGTAAGCTTGTCTGAATACCACTATAGTATAATTTTTGTCTGTTTTTATGGTCACAGGTCAGGCACAGTGCGTCGCTCCAACACAAGCCCCATGGGCTTCCCTAAAATGGTGTCTGCTTCCCCAAGCCCTGCAGATACTGTCCAAACAGTGGGGCGACGTCTCTCTACTGGCAGCTCTCGGCCCTACTCACCCTCTCCACTGGGTAAGAGTCCCCACTATCATTCTTGCAATAAGTGTACTAGGAAAAGTATATATTCTAAAAGCTGACGTGTCTCAACATGCCCATTTTATGAGCATCTGTCTGTGTTTGTGTCCCCCAGTGGGCACGATTCCTGAGCAGCTCGGCCACTGTTGCTGTGGTCACCCTCAGAGCCATGAACCGCGCAGTCGCAGCTCTTCAGGCGGTGAGTTCATTACCCACAGCACTACTGTTTCCTCTTCAGACTGGTACCACTAACTAACCCAAAAAGCTCCAGCCACAGTAGCTTCCTCCGGGTGGCTGTGTTATTTGGTCTCCATGTGCTTGTTATGGCTGACACCTTGACAAGCGACCTGGAACAATGCAGGTTGTCGTAACATTAAATAGTGAAAAACATGTGAACTCGATGGTTGTGACTAAATGGCAGACAAACTCAGTGACCTGCTTTAATACTTTTGAGTTCACTGAAGTTTGATGGTGCATAATTATATACTGCAGTGCCATCTAGTGGTAAAAGCATGTGCAGTCTTGTGTGCCATAGCAACAGTCTGCTGTTGGAGGTCAACATAAAATCACCGTTTGGGCTGATACTGAGTTTGTTTTCATTTTGCTATAAAGATTTTTTTTTTTTTTTGAATGACAGAGGGGCTTAATGAATTAGAACTAGACTTTTTTGAGTTGTAAATAAACAGATTACTGCAGTAAGTTTTACAAGAATTTCTAAATAAATTCTACAGCATTTTTCTAGAGTTTCTCCTGATTCAGGGTTTTCATAGGCTCATTCCTTCCGTTTTGACCAATTCCTTAAGAATATAAAGTTTAAACAAAAAAATGACAAAAAAAATCAGCAAATTATAAACAGGGCCAAGACACTATCCAATACTTTGAAATGCTTTGTTAAACTCAAAAGAACATCACAATATCTGCTTCTGTTCCATAGCAAATTTAAGTGATTTACAGTTAAATCAGACTATTTATGCGTGTTGTAGGTTCCCCAGTGCCATCCTCTCAGTTACTGGGCGCTCGTCTTCAGAGTGCGCCGACACTGACGGACATCTACCAGAGCAAGCAGAAGCTCCACAAGCAGCTGTCTGACCCAGTGCACCCCACCTCCTCCGCCTATCCCAGCAACCACTCTCCTCAGCTCGGCCGGCCCGCAAACCTCGGCACCTCCCCAACCAAACACCTCGGTTCCTCTCCTCGCACCTCTGATTGGCTGACAAAATCACCGCTCCCCACTATCATTGGCTCTCCAACTAAGGTCAGTTTTATGGGAGTAACTAACAGTTTTAGCAAAACAAGATACAATGAGAAGGTATTATTCGTCTGGCAGTTCATCCACAGCTAATCCGAATGAACAAATTAGTTTCAGCAGACCACGAATAACTCCAAATCTCAAAATGTGTCTTTGTGCAGGAATATTTTTGACACTAATAATGTTGTTTTTTTAACTGATATAGGTAACAGCTCCATTCAAAATCCCTAAAACTCAAGCCTCTTGCAATCTCATGGCCCTGGCCGACAGCCCCATCCCCAACAAGACTCTGATGGATGGACGTGAACTTTGTGCTCATCACTGTACAGCGTATCCCAGCAGCAGACAGCCCGCACCTGAGGCTAGCAAGACTTCCTTTGGCAGGTGTGCAAACCTTTGTCAAATTTCATAATATAAGTTTTAAAATATAGTAAGCAATATATAAGTAATATTTTCTTTCTTGTCTAAATTTGATCTTAAGATCTGTCATTTGCATGTATTATCATTTTTCTGAAGGATCATGTGAAACTGAAGACTGGAGTATTAATAATACAATCCTACTTTGCCACAAAGAAATAAATTCTATTTTAAAATATATTTTTAGAAAATAGTTTTAAAATATGAAAATGCTATACAGTTTTTATCATTGACATATTTTTCCCAGATTTACATGTGAATGTCAATTTCAAGATATACAGTAAATGTGTTATTGAGCCACTTTTATAAATTGTATATTAATTAAATAACAAGCCGAACCCGTTTATTCATCAGGTCTGTAAGCGCTGGCAGACTGTCTGAGCCTCCGGTACGGATCACTCTAGGAGGACAGCCGTACCAGGGCAGCACAGACAGCCTCAACACAGAGAGACCCATGGACACAGGTAGACCAACTTTTCATAGCAATATCATTTTATTAAATTGATAAATTAAATTAAATCATCAAGTTCCTTCTGAAAGCCTCTGCATGAAGTGTCTGTTGGTGCTTGTATGGGTTTTTTGACCCCTGTGTGTGTTTATCACTCTTTAGCCCCGGCCGGGATGTGTGCTTTGGCAGCAGGAGGAGGGAGTCCTCGCACCGTCGTGTTCACGGTGGGTTCACCCCCCAGCAGCAGCACCCCTCCAACCTGCAGCCATCTGGCCTCTCGCCCGCGCGCCACCTCAGGTGAGGCCTTCAGATCATACAGCACTGATAATATCTATTTTGATGATGCTAATTATAAAAGAAAATTAAAGAAGTAATGTATACTATTTGCATGTATGTTAGGGTTTCCACTCTAGGCCAGATGTCAAATTCCTTGACATTTCCTTGACTTTCAGTCACTAAAAAGCTAAGTTTATAGGACCTATGCAGGGTATTTTTCACATAAGAGCAGCATTTTACCCATAAATTTTTATCTGAAAAACAAAATCTTGAGCTGCTTGATGTTGTAAACTTTATTTTTATCATATTGTTTTAATATATTTGATTGCCAGTTGACAAACAGGACAGAAATAAAATAGCATGGAAAAACTAGGGTTGATATTCTGGAATCAAATACTTCAATTAAGAATATAAATAATATAATATTTAAATTTTGATTCCTCTTATCGATTCCTGTATGTGCACACATTTTTATTTTTTCACTTAATCTGCCAGGAACTTCCACTCTGCACCTTGCTGCAAGCACCTTGAATTAGCTGTAATCTAAACATTAGACAGACCACAACATGTGCTCAAAAGGTTACATATGGTGAAAATGAAGGCAAAGCTATGTGTAATCATTACAATAAACTAACATGTTACAAGCAGAGTGTCGCGCCCAAACATGTGCGGTTGGCTCCCAAACATTGAATTAAAAGAAAGCACTGCGTAAATTCATTGTGCATCCCGAGTGCAACCAGTGTTGTGCATTTTAGTCTAACAATTTTTAAGTGTGTCGCTGAGCTGTTTGAAGCTAGTTTTTGTTCATACCTTGAGATAAAGCTAAACAGTGCATTCCCTCCGCCTCATTCATAAACAGCAGGACAAGCACACAGGAGAGACAGATTTACACTTTTAGCTTTTGTATTAGAGTCGAAAAAATGTATGAAGTAGAATGTTTGTTTTTTTATGGTCCCGTTTCTATCGCAAAATTCTCCTGCTATTTTCCAGATTTTTAAAATCTGCTTTTATTCAAACTGAAAGGTATGCAGCGTGCCCGAAAAAGTAGCATGATGGTGTTGCATGGGATCTTTTTCTATGCACGATACCCATCCCTAAAAAAAAAAAACTATAGCAAGAAGTAAAACATAAAAAAAAAAGGTAAAATATTTTCAAGTAAAATTTTGAATTCCACAATAGTTCATAAATTCCATAACCTGTGGGAACCCTTGTACATATATGTGTTTTTTTATGTTTCTTTCCATCACAACAAAAGAGTAGAAAATATATTATGACATTTAATCTTTAACAAAATTGAAACAAGTCAGAATATTGAGAAGTCTGTCAAATGTTCTAGCTATTCTTTTTTGTACTGTATTTTCACAATTCTGAACTTTTTTTCTTGATTGTAAATAAAATGTCAGAATTGTGAACGCACTAGTCGCAATTTATTGTGAAGTTGCAATTTATTTTTATCATGTAGCAGAAACTGACATTCATCATGGTTGAAAATATCAAAAGTATGTCAGTATACTTTGATATTATATGTCAAAAATGCTGTAATGGGAACTTTTTTGTTTTTTATGTAAAACATGCAAAAAAATTTAAACAGGTTATTTAGACATTCCATTTTGGTTAAAACAAAAAGAAAAAAAAGTATTTCACACACAAGTGTATTAATAAATCTAAAATAAGGATTAGAAATTATATCTAATATATATTACATATATCTAAAAATAAAAACATATGTAAATATTTTTGTTTTGTATATTTGTGTATTCTATACATTTCAATTGATATACATAAGAATGTGCACATATTGTACATACATATTGTATATACAAAAACACCAACTTTTATTTTGCAAGCAATAAATCATTTGACAGCAAAGTAAAGTTTAAAGGAAGATAGGTATCTTGTCTTTGTGGCAGTTTTTCCTGCTGATCAAGAGCTAATTCAATACACCTTCACTTTACAAATAGCTGTTGAAAACAAAATTGCCACAACATGCACATCCAATATTCTGAGAAAGTGTGCCAAAGCAGAACTGGCATTTGGCAAAGCAAGCTTTGGCCTTGAGTATATAAGATGTTGTAACAGATGTAATACGTCAGGAGCATGTGTGTGATTTGACTGTACCTGTGTGTGTTTACAGTGGGCTCCAACAGCTCTGCCGGTTCGCTCTGCTCCACCAGTGGTAAGGTGTACATGGGCTCTCCTCCAGGCATGACCATCGGCAGCTCTCCACCCGGAGCAGAAGCAGGTCCCAGCAGCCTCCGTTACGTCCCATACGGCACCTCTCCACCCAGCTTGGATGGCTTCATTACCTTTGAAGCTCCAGAACTGCCAGAGGAGACGCTGATGGAGGTGAGAGAGCTGGCTGCTGCTGCAGGAGACACCATGGCTTTCATTACAAAAATACCTTGCATATCAGTGAATAAATCTAAAGAAAATGCTTAAATGCTATCAGAATTTTGTTAAATGTTAGACCTGAAACACAGCATTTGAAATATAACTTGTGGAAAATACAAACAAAATTTGTGCCTTGATAATTATTACATTTAATAGCATATGAACAAATAATGAAATGAACAAACTATATTTTTCAATAATTATTGAATTTCTGCCAAAACTACTTAGACAATCTCTATTTCAGTCAACTATAGCCCTACGACACATTTACACAGATGACAGGTGTCAATTGGCAGCACTGTTATAATTAGCTAAAGTTAAAACTATTAAAAAGCTGAGTATTTAGTTTTGTATTGTAGACTATCAGAGTTTTGACTTAGTTGTTACTGTTATATTTTCAATTTAATTTCAACTTTATCTAAACCTAACATTTCTTTCATTTTTTATGAACATAAAATATTAAAATATTTTAGATTGGCTCTTACTTTTTTGAAACTATCTGAAATAAAACTAAAATATAAATATTAAAATATCTCATTAAAATAAGACTGTAATTAAACAAGTGAAATCCAAAATAAAAATACAGTCCAAATACAAAATAAAATAGAATGGAAAATGTTATATTGAAGCAGATATATTTAAAAAAAAAACTAAAAAGTAAAAATGTAAGAAGCACATTGCAAAATTACTACAATTCTAACTAAATATGCATCGTAATAATACCAATATTGATAAATCAAAGGACAAAGGCATAAAAACATTTAAATATAATTTAGCCCATAATCATTGTCAATTATTTTTAAATATCATTAAACATTTTAGAGGGTTAATAAAATACTAGATTTTAAATGGGAAAGAAAATACAGTATGTAAATAAATGCATGCATGTATGTAAATAGTATGTATGCAAATAAAACATTAAATAATGCTATCCGCTTGTTAAGTGTGACGTCACGCGAAGCAGCTTCTGGGTCCAAGTGCTGTATCTAACTGTAAGGGGAGACTCATCAACTGGCAATAATAAACGTTTATAAACGTTAAAGCGCTGTAATACTTTCAAAAAAAAAATCACAATCACAATATATATTTCCATGCCTAATTTCAGATGGCCAGAAAGTCGTTACGTTTTTTATAAATTGTAAAAATATTGGTGTTTGTCGGCGCCGGTGGTGTAGTGGTTAGTGTGTCGACACATGCACAACACCCGAGTTCGATTCCTATGCCGATCCTTCCCCTCTCTCTGCTCCCCATGCTTTCCTGTCAATAATCTCTACTGTCCTATACAGGTAAAGGTAAAAACCCCGAAAAAATATTAGTGTTTGTGATGCAGCAAGTCCAGAGAACGTTATGTACACCATTATTTTATATAAAATTCACTTTAATGTATGATATGACTAAAAAGGGGTCATACATGAATATTTTCTCAATTCAAAAGAGTAGCGGCTTAGACCCGGAAACAGTATTACATACGTCACGACTTAACAAGTGGATAATAGCATAATAATGGCATAATATGATATGATAGTGTTAGACATTGGTGAACTGTTTAAATATGGTAAATAGCACATGTAGCACATGACTTCATCCTGTAGCACAAACACAATAGTCTACTCTAGATAAAGCCATTCTTGTGAAACACTAACAAACAAGTGTGTGTGTGTTGTTTGTCAGCGTGAGCACACAGACACACTGATGTACCTGCGGATGATGCTGTCTTTCACGGACTGTGTGCTGGAGATCGCCGCTCTGCGGGCCGGAGGGCCTGATCTGGGTGCATCGGCTGCTTCTCTCTATCCTCCTCAGGACAGTGTGGTGGTGGACCAGATCAGTCAGCTCAGTAGAGAGTGGGGGTAAGAAGAGTAGCATACACACTACACTCGCACATTTTAAGCAATGAGGCTGAATCCTGTGTGTGTAACGCTTTGGTGCTCCTGATGTGTCCCACAGGCAGGTGGAGCAGCTGGTGTTGTATATGAAAGCAGCTCAGCTTCTGGCCTCCTCGCTGCACCTCGCCAAAGCCCAGATCAAATCTGCCAAACTCAACCCGTCTACTGCCGTCAAACAGGGTGAGCAGATATACATCTGACCTGCAAGACAAGAAAAGTGCAAATCTGCCCTGTTTATTTCCTTTTTTAGAGGGAAAAGTAATAACCAACATTCATTTTTACCACATTACTGCTTGGAAAACTCCTAATGCATTAGATATAAATTACATAAAAATAGTTTATGATAGTATAATAGTAATGAAAATAAATGGTGTTAAAGTGTTAACCCCTTAAAAACATTGTTATGTAAATGTAATTATTACATGATTACATTAAGATACATTAAGTATTAATAATTGCTACTGATGACTTTAGCTCTCGAAGACTGGGCTCTAATGCCCCATTCACACGGGGCTTCAGCGTCAACGCTTGACTGAAGGCGTGTCTGAAGTTGGAGCTGAAGCGATTGTCATAGCAGCATCAGCCAATGAAATTCAGTCAGCAATAGGCCACTGTCTAGCTGGTGTATTATGCATACAGCAATTCGATTGGCTGATGCTTCCGTCGGCTCTTGAAAAGTTTAGCTAGTCCCAACTTCTGCAGCGAGCAACGCCTCTGAAGGGCGCCGACGGATCCACAATGCAGTTCGGCAACGCCTGACGTTACCCATTTAAAGTGAATGGGAAGCGTTGACGCTGATGCCCCGTGTGAATGGGGCGTAAAAGAGACATAATATTCCATAAGTAGCGGTGTGTGATATTTATATTTAAAAGATAAGCTGATATTATAAAGTATGTGTATTTTGAAAGCATTTTATGAAAGCAAAAATGATCCCTTTATGGCTTTAAGTTTTCTACATAATAACATGCATGTTTTCTCTGTGAATGTCAGTGGTGAAGAGTCTGAACGAGCGCTACAAGAGCTGTATTTCCCTGTGCCGTCGCCTCACAGACAAACTCAACCACTTCTTCTCTGACAAGCAGCGCTTTGTGGACGAGATCAACAGTGTGACAGCAGAAAAGCTCATTTATAACCACGCTGTGGAGATGGTGAGTGAAGACCACCAGGACATATTTACTCTGAGCTTGTGTGCTTGTCTGAGTGGTTAACATCGGTGTGTATTTCAGGTGCAGTCGGCCGCTCTGGATGAGATGTTTCAGCAGACTGAGGACATCGCTTATCGCTACAACAAAGCCTCCATGCTGCTGGAAGGCCTGACCAAGATCCTCCAGGACCCAGCTGATATTGAGAACGTTATTAAATGTGAGTGAATTTAGTAAAATTAATCATTTACATTTCATTATATATTCACTTTCAAAACACTCACTTTAGGCAATTAGGACTCTTCTTAAATCAAATTAAATATAATGACAAAAAATGTAATACTAAATTAAAGGTAGGACGGAGCTGATAAACAATATTTTATCAAATCGAGATGAAATTTATGTCAATAACACTGATAAGCTCTGGACTTTTTACTCTATATTGATCTAATAGTCAATCACACAGAAATGTAGATCAATGGGAATCTGAAAGTATTCAGCACAACCAAACAAATATGACTAAAACATGTAACAAATATAACATGAAAACTATCAAATTTATATAAAAAGCTAATTTAACATGTAAATACATATTAAATAGAACATAATTAACACTTCTGGAATGATTATAACGTCTGTAGAATAAATAATTTAGGTTTGTGTGTGATTTAATTCTGTGGTTTTGTTTTCTACAGACAAGGCCAGTGTGGACCGGAGGATCTCAGCTTTGTGTTACTGCACCGTCACCCTGTACGAATAAAGAGCGCAAACTCTCTAAAACAAGCTCTCACTCCAGGGACCATCATCTTCTCCGACCACAGAGAAGAATAAACCAATCCCTTGTTTTCTTTTCGTAGCAGTCGAAGCACTTTCAGTTCCTTTTGATTCCTTCCATCACACGCAACAGACCAAGTATTACCTTTTAGTTTTTTTTGCTGATGACATTGAGAAGGACGTGCACAAGTTCACTACCAAAGATGACAACCATTTGGATCCATCTTCTCTTTTTACAACTTTTAAGAACACAAGCCGAAGGGATTTTTGAACTGGGAAACTTAAGAAGCCCAACAATGAACATCAATGCAAATCAATTCATCCTGTTGTTTTCTACTGCACTCTACTTGCTCTGATTATTTATTGGTTTTGAACATGTATATATGCTAGTGTTATTGATGATAAAGTGTTGATAGACAACTTGACGTGGATTTGAATGTTGGACTGTAATTACCGGTACCACACAAATACGCAGTCACGCGGTTAGGAGGAATCTGTAGTATTTACAAAATCAGCTTTGAAGCAAATGCACTTTATTGAGGCAGACGTGGAAAAGAGACGCTCGTCCCAGCGTTTGCTCCGCTTTTTTCCATATCGAAATAAAATCCTCAGAGTATATCCAGAAGGCCGTGAGCACACTGGCGTCACATAAAAGCCTCATGGTGAAATCATCCATAATGGTCAAAAATACTTGAGTAGTTACTTACTTTTTGATTCATCTGTACTGATACGTTGTTTTTTATGTTGATATTAATACTGTAGCTTTTTTTAACCGCAGCTGTAAATACTGTACATTCTGCATGTGTGTTTTTTATTTTGGAGTGAATGCGAGCGAGCGATGCGTGTGATTAAAGGCGGCGGACGCTGCACCGTCCCTCAAATAAAGAGCACAAAATATCCTTCTTTTTTTGTAGATGGCAACAACGTCCACACAAACTTCTTACAGACAATTCTCACTTTGCATGGCAGCTCTCGACAAACACCCGTGTTTGAGGATATATACTGACTTTGTGAGGTAAACAGGATCAAGCGCAGCCCACTGCCAGGCTCTGCTTTCCTCCCTTTATCCACGTGCAGTGTTTGTGCGGCCGCACTTCCCAGGTGCAGTCCAGTTTCAGGATCCCCAAGTACCGAAAGCATGACATTTGAGAAGTGTACATGATCTGAACACCTCGCTCCCTCTTTCCTTCACTCTGCCTCTGTTTTTTAATCTTTATAACGTGAGCCTACAACGCCTTTACTGTACAGAAGGAGAAGGCTGAGGTTCATTCTGACACCCAAATCATGCATATCTGTAGTTGTAGGACTGAGGAGAACTGTGTACAGATCACCCGTTAGACAAAATTAGTACCCGTGGAGCATTAGAATGTATCTGCCCTAGGTTTAGCACCTTTCCGAAAATAAACAAACACTTTTTTTCCCAGCCTATCACAAGCTGACACGATCATGGCCGACGCAGCCTGAAGGTCCATGTTCCCTTGATTTCAAATGTGGATGTTTTAAATGTTTTAAACCATGTGTGTTTTACCAAGGGCATCTGTGTTGTCTGAAACTGTAGAAATACAGCTTTTGTTTATTAAACAGATTGATTTTATCCTGTTATCTGAGTCTGGGATTATCTGATTTGTTATAAAGACTGTGTTGAAAGTTTGTGGCGCAACTAAACATGCACATAATAATAACAGAGCAAAGTGCGTTGGCGTAGTGGGCAGCACGATCGCCTCGGCTGGGTCAGTTGGTGTTTCTGTGTGGAGTTTGCATGTTCTCCATATGGTCGTGTGGATTTCTTCAGCTGCTCCAGTTTCACCCACAAGTCTGTAGGTGAATTAAATAAGTTAAATTGTCCATAGTGTATGTGTGTGAATGAGTCTGTATGGATGTTTTCCAGTGATGGGTTGTAGCTTGAAGGGCATCCGCTGCATAATACATTTGCTGGATGAGTTGGCAGCTCATTCCCCTATGGTGTCCCCAGGTTAATAAAGGGACTAAGCCGAAAAGCGACAGAATGAATGAATGAAATTACATAAACTGGTTTTAGATTTGATTTTGCAGGGGCAAAAGAGGGGCGAATTATTTTGTACCAAAGGCTTACTTTGTTTACTTGAGAGCAGGGCATAATCCTGGATGGAAAATATGGATGGGAGGGTGAAAATGCTCATGCTTAGCTAACTTCACTAACACACTGGATATCAAAGGAATAGTTCACCCATTAATGACAATTTACTCAATAAATGTACTCACCCTCGAGTGGTTTCAAACCTTCATCATTTTTTTTTGTTCTGATGAACAATAAAGAAGATATTCTGAAGAATGTTAGAAACCTGTAACTGTTGACTTCTATAATAGGAACAACAAATAGTATGAAAGTCAATGGTTACAGGTTTCCAACATTTTTCACAATAACTTATTTTGTGTTAAAAATGTATATTTCAACAGGTTTGTTACAAGTAAAGGCTGAGTAAATGACAGAATATTTTAGTTTTGGTTGAGCAATCTCTTTATTGTTCACAAAATTTACAGTTATAAATCATTCATTTTCTTTTCGGCTTAGACCCTTTATTAATCAGGGTTCGCCACAGCAGAATGAACCAACATCTAGAATATGTTTTACTCAGCAGATGCCCTTCCAGATGCAACCCCACACTGGGAAACACCCATACACTCTTGCATTCACACACATTCACTAAAGCCAATGTAGCTGATTCAGTTCATCTGTACTGCATCTCTTTGGACTGTGGGGGAAATCAAAGCGCCCGGAGGAAACTCATGCGAACGCAGGGAGAACATGCAAACTCCACACATAAATGACTGGGGCTCAAACCAGTAACCTTCTTGCTGTGAAGCGATCGTGCTACCCACTGCACCACCGTGCTTTCCCGCAGTTATAATTCCAACATATAATTTGTAATGGCTATAATGAGAATTGTATTGGTTTTTAATGTAAACTGAGATGGTTCCTGTGGGTATTTTCTCTCTAACTGTCAATTTGTTGTGTTCTGTTGGTCATGTTTTAAAATCCTAATGGCACCAAAATATAGCTTTTAATCTTTTTTTTTTTTTTACTTCGTTAAAAGTTAATGCTCTAATAATGTTAGTACTTTAAAATATGTAGTGGAAAACATAGCTTCAGTAATGGTATCTGATTATATGTTAGGAGACCTGCAGCCATCTGGGTAAATAAGTAAAGATAGAACTGATATTACCACTTAACCTTTCACAGCTCCTCTCCAGCATCCTCTTGGCATGGGACAATAAAGTGAGGCCACAATGCTATATATTTCCATTCATTTAAAATATGCTGGAGTAGGTTTTTCTATTAATAGGATCAAGATGAACAAAGTGTTTATTAAAGAAATGAGATATAAAATAATAACAGACGTGAATGCACCCCTACTGCATAGGTAAGAGATACATGATTCTTCCTAACTGAAAAGTTACAAAAAATAATACTTAAATGAAATACAGTAACATCATATGAAGACACTACACACTTCTACTTTTGAATAAACCAATCACACAGTACGTTCATAAGACCTACACAAGTTAAACAAATATGACTCACGTTAATATACTTTCAGCCAAGACATGACGATACTATCATAGATGATATTGGCATGTGTGTGGCAACGTTATAATATTCCTCACTCTAAGTCTGTATCATATATCATATGTATTATTTCTCGGGAAAGCCCATATTTCAAATTCAGTTCTCTTTTCGTGCCCAGACTCGCAATGAAACCCCATTTTGTTCCATATTTTATCTTACCTCAAATTTCTCCTGTTGTTGAACGCCATGTCTCGGGCCTCTGCTCTGACACGTGAAGACCTAATGAACGGTAGCCAATCATGACGTCGAATATTTTGACACGCAAAACTTTGATCCAATCACATTTCCATTTCGTAAAAAGGCGGGAACTGGAGCATCATCAGTGTCGATATAGGGCACCAAGGAGAACTTTAGCAAGATAAAAACATGGACATCAAAGGGGATATTTTAAGTAAGTACATTTTTCTTAACGTTTTAGTGATATCTCAAAGAGTAAAATAAGTGCTTTTTTAGGAATGGGTAATTCAGTAGAGTCCTGCACTGCGAAATATGATCACACTACATAAAAAAGACGTCCATGAAACGTCCAAGAGAGGTATATTACACAAGTCCTTTCTCTGTTCATCCAGTGCTGTCACACATTTGTTTTAAAATGTTTAGCAGCTCAGTGACCTGAGTGTAGTCCTCTAGACATTTATTGTTCACCACATGGTATCTAAGTCCACACCTCCTCAAGATCCCCTGTAGAGGCTCACCCTTCTTCTGAATGTGCTTTTCAATGCTCCTGCCTCTCAACTCGTCTCCCCAGGTGAAGAGCACCAGAGTGCGGGACCACACCACATCCCCGAGAACCCCCACATGTTTCTCTACAGCACGTCCGTCCCTCTTACCGAACGAGTCCACTGGGATGACCAGCAGGAACAGCAGGCGTCCAGGAGGAGCCAGCATCACACTGCGCTGGATCTCCTGTTTCACCTGCCTGCCGTCCGCCAAGCCGAAGAGACTCCAGCCTGGAGTATCCACCACAGCCAGCCGCAGGCCGTCCACCCAGCCGAACCTCCTCACACAGCGGACAGTCTTCTTGCCAGGCTCAAACTCACTGCGGCCTAGGATGAGGTCTCCTACTGAGCTCTTACCAGAATGCCTTCGTCCCAACAGCACAAGTCCCATCACAGAAGGACTTTCTGGATCCACTTACCATAAAACAAAGAAGCCAAATCAGAGGTAAAGTACATTCAGATGCTCACAATAAGCAGAAACTTCACACAGAAATGAATCTTTTATCATTTTCTCAGTCTCCACTTTTTTTTTTTAAACCTGTTTGAGTTTCTTTCTTTTCTTTTCTGTTGAACACAAAGGCAAAGCAGCCGTTGGCTTGTCAATGTTTGTTTTTTCCAACATTCTTCTAAATATCTTCTTTTGTGTTCAACAGAACAAAGAAATTCATAAATGTTTATAACCACTTCACAAGTGTAAGTAAGATTTTCATTTAAGGGTGAACTATCCCTTTAAGACTTTAGTATTTAACACCACCCCCACCCCTGTCAAAAGTCATAAGACGCTCAGATTGAGTGAAAAATATCATTGGCAGTTTGCCATGAAGTGAAGTGTCCTCCGACTTACCATATGCTGTCACAGAGCTGACTGCCATGCTTCATTCCTCCAGCCTGCGAGCCGCTCTTTACTTTATGTCGCATGTATCCGCTTAACTGTTTTCTCAAATAAGTTAATTCCATCCAACACACACAATGAAGTCTGTTTTTCAGAGTTTCAAAGTTCACTCCTCAGTTCTGTGGAAGTCATTTACTGTGTGTGACGCCCATGTGTTGATTATGAGGGTGAGTCTGGTTGGTCTAGCTGTATTTGCTTTGGTCTGCTTAATGAACTCGTGAAAATTTACGTTTCATGAAAAAATTATACCATCAATTAGTCCTGACAGCACATGTTTTAGTTCAGTTTAGCTCATACAAGATAATCTAATCATGGTCTAACTTAATTTTATGAGTTTCACAAGCTGTTTTAAGTCAGTTTAACATAATAGAAGTTCAATGGACTCAAAGTTAATTTGATTTAGCTTTAAAGTTTAAGGCAACCAGGATTTTTTACCCTGTATGAATGTAAAAGGCTGTGTAGTTTAAACAGATAGGGGAATCACTTTTTCTAATGCAACAAAGTAAATAAATGCCATTTTATTTAGAGGGATAAATCTTATATAAGTTAAATAAGCTATAATCTAACTTAAAAAAATATTTATTTTCTCAAGAACAAAGTCTTTTTTTTATTACTGAAAACTGCAGTTATGTGTCCTAACGTTTACTGCATGATTTACCACATGAATACTAGAACATTGTGAAATTGAAAATTGTGACACTTTTTCCAAGTGGTGCATGGACAGATTTTTTACCATCCATCATTGTCCTCAAATAAAAATGAAACTATTATTTTTTAAGTTAAGCTTAAATAAGATGGAAAATGTCAAAATGTAAATGGCACCAGAATACTAACACTACTTAATCTGAACAAAAGTGTCAAATAATAATAACTGGGTTTCTGCAGTAAGTCTTATTTAAGACTTTTTAAGACCATTATGAATAAAATGTCAGACTTCTACAGGGCTAACGCTTAAGACTTTTTATAATGGCTTGGTTAGGCCAGTGGAAAACTGCCCATCCCCCCTAAATTAAAATCTAGTTTAGTAATTTCTTACCCACATATTTTAAATAATGTGTCAGAACAAGCAAACTCTAGTTTTATACATACAGTACACACTGTTATTTAACTTTTTTTCTTACCGGCAGCTATGGTGCCGGGGAAAAAAAAGTAAAATAACGGTCGTTAAATTACAGTAATTTACCATAAAATAACAGATGTTATTTCTGTATTTTAATGAAAAAAAAGTAAAATAACACAATTTTTTTACGTATAATAACAGGAAGAAAGTTAATTAAAGCATATTGGTAAATAGAATTAATGAATAAAACAATTAGTAAAAGTTTATTAAGATTGTTGCTGATTGGATGGGTTTTGGCCCAATGACGTAGCTTTACAGGGACATAGAAAAATTAAGACTCATTTATAAAGATTTAAGATCTACAAGTTCAGTGAATTTAAGGCTTTTAAGGCCATGTGGAGTAGGGCTGTAGAAAACATCTTTCAGCATTGTTACTGCAATATGCGCATCCGCAAGTCACATCCCAAAGATATGCAATGTCTAGTCTGAATTATAGTTGACCAGGAGCTATGGAATTGTATTTAATCACTGTATTTATATGAAATATATATGATTTGTGCAAAAAAAAAAAAAAAAAAAAAAACATTTCTTACTTAGAATTTTTGTCTTGTTTCTAGTCCAAATATCTACATTTCAAAGCGAAAACAAGATCATACGTAAAACAAGCAAAAAACTCTCCTGATGGTGAAAACCAAAATGTTTTTACTTGGTCTAAGAATTCTTTAGATATCTGGACAGGAAACAAGACAAAGCAAAACAAGAAAAGCATTTTTTTTTGCGATTTATTTAATTTCTGTACCAGAATACTGTTGGACTCGCCAGAAAACTATCAAATAGAGCTGTTCAAACCATCCACTGATTATATATTCAACTATATTCTTACTGCAATATTTATCCCAGAAAAATAAAATATCACACTATCATTTTTCCAATATCGTGCAGCCCTAATGCCAACACCCTGAACAACATTAATAATAATAATATATAGAAAATCTAAGTATTCCACTTATACCACTAATTCAATTAATACACTAATTCAATTTATACCACTGAATTCCCTTCCTTGTGTTGTTAAAAATAACAAAAATACAACCTGATAATTGCTTGCAAATTAGCTCCTTTATAAACATTTGTTTTTGTCATATTTTGGTGAGCAGGTGAAATGAACACCACATTTTCCAAATGTCAAAAATTAAATACTCTTTTTAATTCATTTAACAGCTCGTATGAAGTGACAAGCAAAGACAAAACACAATCTCATGAGAGGATTGAAACAGCTCATTCTTCTAAAATTTATTGATACATATATATATATATATTTATACTCTGACTGCCACTGTGTGACTCATCACATTATCTCCTGACCTGTAAGCATAATGTTCTCTTACCTCTGTTAAATAAACCGGCAACAGTAATGGGTCATTTGCAGCACCACTGTATATAGTACATTCTCTATATTGCATCATATATAAAAATATACAGATTTTTCTTTTTTTTGCAAAACATTCTTTCCATGTTGTTCAATGGCATGAGATCAAGGATCCATATACTGTCAGCATCACCGTCATCTCTCCTCTTATCTGCATTTCCATTCACAGCATTTCAGAGATCAGTAGCAGCCACACTGAATAAAAGTCACGCCACACGCCGTTCTCTCACCACCACAGACTTTCACAACAAACTCCCGGGACTCGCTCAGGAAGTTGAGAAGAAAGGGAGCATGGAGAAGAGAACAAAGCATATACACTGAAAACATGATGACGGGTGGGAAAGATGATGATGATGGTGGTGAAAGAACAAGCTGTACTGTAACAGTGCACTTCTGTAACTCTGCAGCTGCCCGCTAGGGGGCGCCTCGACTCTCAAGACAAATACTTAAAAAATTAAATCATGAAGAGAATCCAAAACAAAAATCAAGTGAACAAAGTTTGTTTTTATACATGTATAATTGAGGCGTTCTTGATCAAGAGGAAGGCGCATCGGGATGAGAGTTTGGTTGCAGTGCATAGAGAGATCGAGTCTGAGCCGGGTTATTGCCTGATGACGAGCCGCCCTGATATATTCACACACACACACACACACACACACGTACACACACGCGCTCACAAAGGCACCTCTTTAACAATGCTGGAGTGTGAGAGGGCTTTGTTTGCGCTTCCCCTCATGGCCAGCAGAGAGCGATGATCATTCTGCATTACGGCCCAGAGCAAGCAGTGTGGTGTGTAATGTGTCTTCAGACTATGGGCTCGAGTTCTGCACTTTATCCCTGTCCACAGTTCGTCCTCAGAGTCCAGCTCGCTCGTAGAACAGCACATAGGCGTCGCTACTGCGAACTTGGCTGGCAGACATTGGCGTGACTCTGGAAAGAGAAAGCGATGATCATTTAAATTTGAGATTTAAGAATGAACCTGATGATAGCAATAATATAGCATCTAAGGCAGAGCTGCCCAAACTTTTTTGTATGAAGGGCCAAAAACCAAATATCACGAATGTAAACATGCAAAACTATTTCACATTTGTTGCCATTGGTAATTTCCTAATTTATTTAATAATATTTTAAAATAAATAGAAAACATTGCTTTAAATCATGTTAACTAATGCAGTATAACTTTCAAAATGATAACTTATTGCAATAAAGAACATAAACAATCACATTTACAACACAGTGGAGTTCAATGCTAAATACACAGCAGAATCTGCCTTTGACATGATTTACTCACCAAAGTCTCTGCATTGTTGGGTGACAGTATTTAAACAATCTAAATAATTTACACTATTTCATTGAAACAATTATTTTCACTTAGCTTTTAACAATAAAACAAACAAGGGGTTACATTACATTTGAATTGACAATCTCTAAACCAGGGGTCACCAACCTTTTTGAAACTGAGAGCTACTTTTTGGGTAGCTATTAATGTGGAGGGCTACCAGTTTGATACACACTTCTTAAATAAATACATTGCTTAATTTACTTTTAATAATATAATATTTTTATTATTAAGAATGAATGATATTCATTCATGTAAAGACACTGATCATGGTAATGATTTCTCACAATAGTTGTCAACGATTTAACAAGGTAGGAAACAGAAATATCAACATGCAACACTTTATTTCTAAGTATTTACATCTTCAAATGATCACTTCTACAATATTTTCATTTGCCACTAACAGTTGATCGATTGTGTAATAAATCAACTTTCAGATTTTACTGAATTATCACTAAATCTACAGCATTTTTAACATAGCCGACACTCTTCTAACCATTGCAGTTGCCCCGAGATGGACAAAGGAGAGAAAACACTTATTTCACGCGGCCGCCATTTTAAAACACGAAAGCGAGGCTGTGGTGGGAAGAAACCCAGAAGTATAGGATCAGCACTGTAAACATTGCAACAACATGCTGTGGACTACAAACCTCCAGCTGTTGCCACAATTTCAAAATGCAGAAATGGTGTAAACATCACTTTAATATCAGTCAGTTCCATTTAATTTAAACAATTAAAAGCATGTTAGGCATCAAACAACATCACAATCTCTTTAATTCGCTTAAGTGTCCTCCTATGTTTCAGTTCATGGCTAAACTAAACTGAACTTAAACTCTCTAAAAACTAAACTACACTGTTTCAATTTACTATGATCTTCTATGTGAAGCTGCTTTGACACAATCTACATTGTAAAAGGGCTTTACAAATAAAGGTATATTGAATTGAATTTTTATTTTCACTATTCATTCAGAACGAACCTTCCCGTCACTTGAAAAGCGGTGAAATTATAAATTTGTGTCACTTTCTCTTTGCTGATAATATAAACAGTATAAAGCAATACTTCCGGATTTCTTCCCACCGCAGCCTCGATTTCGCTGTTTCAAATGGCGGCCGCGTGAAATCAGTCTATGGAGATTACATCCGTTCTAGTCTATAAGCACAGTTTTGCTTTCCTGTTTGAAAAAGCTTTGTTTTTCTAATCAAAAAAATGTGTAGCTCTTAATGAGGTTTCGTTTGCTTTTTGGGGGGGGTTTTCACCGGTCTTGTGAAAAAAGACAGCAGTTTTCACAAATCTTCTGGACTTTTTTCACGTGTAATACGCTGCCCCATGGGTAGATAGCATGGTAACGTCAGCTTGTGTGACACGTTCTGAAATGTCTCTTAACATTGTGCTGCTTTGCCGTCACCAAATGAAGTAAGAAGAACCCTTCCACCTATTCACTGCGAAAACAATGTGTTTTTTTTTCTGCCATGTTTTCAAATCATCTCCTCCCTGTACCGCAACCATTGCTGTGGAGACCAGCTAGTTAAAATCAAATATTTTTTTAAAGTTTTATTTAACTTAATGTTATTTTCAAATTTACACCAATGGAAGTGTAATTTAAAAAGAATAGCTACAAAAAATATTAGATGCAGCTTAAGTGGCACTATGGTAAGCTATTTTCAGAACAGGCCCGCGGGCAGCTCATGTGATCCACATGGGCTACCTGGTGTTGGTGACCCCTGCTCTAAACCATCCCCATGATTCTCCCTCTCTTCTCAGATGGGATAGTGGGCCAAATCAAAGAATCAAAGGGCCCTAGTTTGGGCATCTCTGATCTAAACGTAAAATGTTGCAGCCAATATTTTAAGCAGCTCCATAAATCATGGCTGACATATATCCTGTTATAATAAATCAAATGCTAGGATTTTGAGAAACATTTACTTGTGCGTTTCTCAATCATCGTATTGCATTGCATGTTTTTTTATGGCAAATTCACATTAAAAGGGATCCCCTCATTTTTGTATGATTGTTTGATGTAGGGTGTTGTGATGAATGCAAAATGGAAATGGCTGTTGGTATCCAAGAATCAATTGTTTGTCATATAGTGTGACAAAGTGATGAAACATTTCCTGACAGAAGGCCTAGTACTAAATGAGAAGATGGTGCTGTTTTCTCAAGGTTTGTTTCCACTCTTGCTTTAGTAATCAGTTGCTAGTTTGCCTTCTCAATGACAACACAACATGAATGATATAATAACATCATATATATATATATATTTAGACTATTTTGACTGCCGAAGCAGACATTCAAAATTTGTTGTGTGAGAGTGTGAAGCTATGCGAGATCTACTGACAATATGCAAATTCTACATTTTTTTTTTTTGTTAGGTTAGAGGAAGTGGTTCAATCTATAGGAATTTATTTGGTTTTCCTTAGATCTTTGATTGGGCGCCACTCATGTTTTTTCCTCTTCATTGTTTATCAGTATTTGTATATAGCCTCTGCACGTTGTAAAATAATCTTGACTTGGTGGTAATAAACGTCACACTTTATTCTTACATTAGCAATAAAACATTTTTTTTTCTAAATGTTGCATCCTTATCCCTAGAACTTTCTTAAAAAATGTAACAAACAAATACGAAGCAGCTCATTTACAGTAAACAATAACCAATGGTGAAAATACCAGTAGGATTTCCTACAGACTTACACTCATTAGCTACTGTATGTTTCTATCCAAAAATGTGAATTAAATTTATGGGTAAAACTGGAATATTGCATAAAAGACATGAAAATAAAGCAGCGTTTCCATGCAACAAGTCAAAGCGAACAAAATCATCACTACCTGAGTAACTGGTGCCAAATATTAACAGTAAAATTCAAATTTGCTGTGGTAGAAGAAGCTGCATGAATCTTTTTAAATGCATGATGGCATTTGAAGAAGTGAGACGCAGAGCACAGATGCTTTGGATTCTGGAGGTCATTAATAATATAATAACACTAATACTGAAACGGTTAAGGTGTTTTAGAATGACTACAACAACATTTCAGATGTTGTACAATATGTTCAGCCTGCTGATTTGTCCATTCACACACATTTTTATCATCACATGATCTCTTATAACAAAATCACATGGCTTCTTCAATGTCCATACTGGAATTTGTTCGGTAATAGTGTTTCCATTGCAGTTTAATCCTTATCTTGTCCAAAAAAATTTTTTAATCCTACTCAGTTATGCGCATATGTTTGTAATGAGCAATTGTAAAATTGATGCGCATCTTGGTTGATGTTTCTATCAACCGTTTTTTTCTGTGCATATCCAAAATGCTGCATAAAAATAGATGGATGGAAATGTAGTATATGTGTGACAGTATTTCCCTCTGGAAAAAAAAAGAATATTTAAAATAAATATTGCATATGTCTCAAGGAAGAAACACAGACTGACTGATAGTAAATGCAAAATGGCTCTCTGCCAGACTTTCCCCAGTAACGGCTGTAATCAAAGCAGCTCTCAAATGGTACTTGGCTATTAAAGGAAAGACTGAAAACAATACAGAAACTTTTCTGAAGACAACATCTTTTTTTTCTTTTTAAGACATTTACATTAAAACACTGTAGCTGCATTTTGATTTTGCAACGTGCAGTGCTCATGTTTATTCGACAGTCCAAACTTTTGGAAAATCTATTTGTAGCAGTAAGTTTTGTAGTTTTTATAGTGGACCAACGCAAATAAATAAATGTATGGGATACACTGCAGTAAACTGAATGAATATTGCAAACCTTAAACCATGTTGCATGAGCAATTTAAACACTGTCTTGTAATAAACTTTGTGGAAAAGTGAAACTCCAACTTTTGTAATGGAATGCCTGATAACTGATGTGCTGTCATGTGGTAGTCCTCCACATTGGTCAACATTGTGAATCACCCTTTACATAGTATCGAAATGACTAATATCTGAGAATTATTTAGCTTAGCCAATATAGTAGAAAGTGCTTGTGTGAGACATAGAGAGATTAGAGGCATTTTTAAGGAAGAGTGAGTAGGAGGAAGGTTAAGGAGCAAGAGTGAGGAGGAGGATTTGATACAGGAAAAAAAACAACCACATCACTTCTCTGAAAGCTAATGTATGCTACATGCATGGAACTAAAGCAAATACCTGGAGTCATTATACGTGTACCATTCCCCATTTTCAGGATTGCAGCAGTATGCTGTGTAGTGGCCTCCCATAGTCGTGCCTGAGTGATTGGACACTGCATACAGATTATACACAGCACTACCTGAAAAAGGAAGAAGATACAGAGACGATCAAGGAGAAATTAAAAAAAAAAGTATTATTATTTTTTTTTATCTATTATTTAAAATAACATAAATTATTTAAATAACTTTGAAATAATTTGTTATAAAAGTTCTAAAGCCTTAATAAAACACATTTTTAACTAAAAATTCTTTCTTAAAGTTACTATGAAATGAAATTCATAACAGATATTTTCTTCCATATTAAGGCTCATATCTCTGTACAACAAATAATCAGAAACAGAAAAAACTAATGCAGGCTGGGTTGACTGAATTTTAATAGTAATAAGTGGTTGGGATTAAGCAGACCCAGCATTTGTCACAAGAAAGAGGTTCAGTTATACTTATTGAAAGAAACAATAGAGATCTCTACTATGATTTAACGATCTGTACCTTCTTTCTAGAACTGAAATGGAAAACTCTTGTTTTGCCTGTACTCACTGCTTCTGTCAGAGGCAAATTCCCTGAGGTCCAGGTCTTTCATTGGGAAGTTGACAAAAGTAGACAGTTTGCTGGTTCGAATGCGGGCTTCTGAGAAGCGTTTCAGATCTGAACAAGTGAAGCAGTTAAGGAGAAGAGACTGACCACACTGCTGACCTACACCAAACTAAGCCATCAGCACATTCTTGCACACACAAACACCGCCCGCATCTTAAAAGTGCTTACAAACACACCACCAGCGACATCGCAACCAGAGCAGGCGCCACTAGTGAAGGATACGAAGAACTAAAATTTTAGGAAACTTCTGAACCGTAAATTTCTTCGTACATCGCCGTCTGGCTTTGCATCTGTAACATGTCTGGAAAAAAGATATAAGAGAGGAACATTAAAACATTTAATACATATCCATTTCTGCATTTTGAAAATGTTAGGAATGAATGAAATGATTTACAGGCTTCTCGTCCCCATCAAGCACGTCTTCTTTTGTAAAGAGCCGCATGCAGTCCATTAGGCTCACCTCTCCATAGCCCTTCTAGGCAGAAGAACACCATTAACACCCACTCATTTCTGCAAATGCCAAAATGAACACTGTAATGTACAAACTAGCTAAACTGACCTTGGCGATAGGTAAGGAAAGATCCCAGAAGGGATCGAACACAGTGGAACAATAACCGCATTCGCTGCAGGTCAGAGAGCTCTTTAGCTGGCCTACAAACAGATCTGAGGACAGACAGACACATAGCGATGTTACACTTAATGAAGAAACACACCGAAAACACTTTCAGCTGTAATGCAGTGCTAATTTAATAGTATATCAATAATACTACAAACACTGGTGTAATGTTTACTTACCTACAATTTTGCTGTCTTCTCTCTCTAAATACTTAGACCACATCTTTTTCCCTTTTTCTTCATCACTAAAAAGAATTAACAAGATACATAAATCATAAAATCTTGCATATATATGGAGGAAAATAAGTATAGTACACTTACGGCAAGTGGTCAAAATCTTCTGTGTTTCCCCGTGGCCGGACCGTGACCCTGTTTACTTCATTGTGCAAGCCGTCAAGCAGGAACCGTAGAAACTCCTGAGCATCCTGTTGACTGGAGAGATAACATAAACAGCTTAAAGCATAACACAACTACAGCTAGCTATTGACATACGAGACATTATAAGATTTTCATTTACTTATAATTTATGTTTTGGCCATTAACATAAATTAATGCAATAATTATACTACTTGATTTATTCATTTTAACATTATATTGTACAATATTAAATCCAATAATGAGGGAAAAAGTAAAACAACAGTTTGTATAGTTTGTCAAAAAACAACAACATTATTTTACATAATTATGAGAGGGCACTTATATATGCAAGGCCTAGTACTGTGACATTACGATGCTTGGACTTCGAGCAGAATAAGATGGACGTAGGATTAGACTTACTTGTAGCCCACAAATCTGGGGGCGTATCTCTGAATCTGTGTTTTGAACTCAGAGGGACTGACAGCTTCACTGCTTGAGGAAGTCCACATTGTCTGGATAAGCTTGGCAAACTCTGAAAGCAGCAAAAAGAGGCTTTCGGTTTACAGAGAGAAAAGCACTGACCGCTGTGAAAGAGGCAAGAGGTGTTTAGTGTTGCTCGCACGCACCTTCCATGAGAGCAGTGTGTGTGCGGTTGTTGTTGTTGAGGTCTCGGCGGTGGGAGTTGTGAAGACAGTAGTCTCGCAGGCTCTGTGTGTTGCTAAGACACTGGAGGATGGAGTTCATAAAACACTATTGAGGGAAAAATAGAGAGAAAGAGAAACGTTTTAATTAATTAGTTACATAAATTCTATAATTAAAGTGTTACTTTTGACAGCCCAAATATAATGTATATTTAAATGCCTATAAACATCCCTACAAAAAGGATAGCATGAACACGCTCACTAAGCAGATATTGGAAAGATAGCCACAAAACAAAGTGACACATTAGTCTAGAGTTTTATAGCAGCAGCAGCAGACTTGACTGTGATGTGTAAGAGTTTATTTTTGGACTGTACACACACTGTTGCCTGGCAAAAGCAAGTTTAGTGAGGGCAAGAGCGAAGACACATCATGAAAAATAATCTTGCCAAATGGAAATAGACAGAGGAATGTGAAAGTGATATGAAAACATTCTGCTTCATGCCGTTTGGTTCTATCAACTGCATATCGTGGGATTTGACAGTTTCCATCTATTTCTTGCATGTTGGATGTGTTGCATGTGACCTCTCTATTTATAAACTGAATGACTAAAAAAAGTGAATGAGGAAACTGGCCAATAGTGAAACACTTACAATGATATTTGATCTGATTTATGAAATGATTTGCCCTAGGCGTGCGAACATGCAAATGACAGTTAACACATTCTGAAGGCGTAGTGTGTCATTTCTGTACAACAAGCAGCTCTAAAATCTACAGGTTGATCCAGTCACACAACTGATTGATCCAAAAGTTGACAAGAAAAATCCCATATAAAGTGACAAACTTGACCTTTAAAGTCCCCAAGAAATCAAAACTAGCCATATGATTGTGTTAGCTCATATTGCTAGTTTTGTGGTGAATGATTCATCTGTGCATGTCATTAAGAAAAAAAAGCTCTTCTAATCTTTGATTGAAATCAGAAAATGCACTTCCTGTATTTTATTTTTCAGTTAAATTATCAGATTTGCGTCTGTCTTCTTGGGTGTAGATATATTAAACCACGGAGCTCCAACTGTCAGTTTTGACAACAAACAGAAATGGTGAGCAGGAGGTGTCTGTTAGATTGTAATAACTCTCCCCAAAACACTTTCCCAATTTTCCTGAATGAAATGCCAACTTTACTACATCTATTCAGCTCACGGTAGAACAAGTCACACCCACTGTTTTGTCATTTAATATTCAGATTTTCTAGAAACTGTGTCACAATACAAACAAAATAAAACTTCTGGTTTATACAGGCTTTAAGAACAGCATTAAAAACACTTACTGTATTTCCCAGATTACGAAGCCCGACCAGGCCCTGGGCACTCTTTGAGTTCTAGAAAAAAAAAAGTAGATGGATGAGATGAAATGTTAGCAAAAGTCAGCTAGTCACATATTTCTAAATCATTTATCTTGTGTCAGAGATTTACACAGTAAACATTTTTCTGTAAAAACACAAGGCATTGAGATGTACGTTTTTGAAAAGTGACATTTATTTTGACTTGACACCGCATCTAAACATGTCTGTCTAGCGTGTGTTTACACAGCAAAACAATGGGAAAAAAGTGCAGTGGAGTGGAAACACACATTCTGTATAGTTGGCCTTTTAAAGTTATTTCATATTTAGAAGAGCCAAAAATTGTCCACTGCCAGTTGTGGACAGACAGTCAATGCAGCAAATATGTGTGGCAACCTTCAACACAATCTATGCAGGTATCTTTTTTGGCCTCAGGCAAAACTCAAAATAATAAGTTCTGCCAAGCAGTGTTAAATTTGACTGTCAATGTTCTCATTGGTTCCAGGAAACAGAGATACAAATTTCCATATGATCTGTGTTTTGGTGGAGGTGCTAGAGCGCTGAAGCAGACCGGACAGTAATCTGACACTGTGCTGTTTTGTGTCGTGCCCAAGCACGGGAGGGGAAACGTGATCCGCCCTGTGCTGGAACTCTGACGAACTTACCTGCTGCTGGCCAGGATGTTCATAATGAACAAATTTCTTCCGACCGCCTCGGTGGCACAGCAGTCAATATTTGGGGAACAAACAGTTCATGGCAGTTTATACTGTATCATACTAGAAATATTTAACTAACTCATTAACTGGGTATTATCTAAATCCATCTTTCCATGGAAAATGCACACTGAACACCCATTTCACAGGAACAGGCTCCCCAGCTACTCTGCAGAGTAATATCAGCACTGCCAAAAATAGAATCCTTTCACATGGGAAGTCCGCTCATTGGCTGATTTGTCATTGTCACGGCAACACTGATCCCAGCAGCCATCTCTGATGACCACATCATCTTTAAAAGCACTAACCAAGAAACCTTATGAAAACGTGACCATCTAAACATCTGCAAATATGTCCAAATTTATTCTGAGGAATGAACATGATCCTCAGATGGCGAATACATGTCCTGCTGCGTGTCAAGAACACATTTGTGCAAAGTTAAGCTATTTTAAGTTGTTGTGATTCACCATGTCGCAGACATACACTGCTGTGTGAAATGAGACGATACAGTTGTTGTTGCCAAAGCAGCTTGTGGACATTTCTCAATATAGTGGTAGATGTACCCTACAGCTGATAACTTTCTCATTAGTTTACAACACTTTCATTACTTGGAGTCAGGGTGAAAAGTGCCTTCAGAAGCTCTGGATGAACCAGTTAAAGTTGCGAATACCAGCCCTCATCCTGAGCTTGATGATTATATCTCTGTTGAAAAAAAATATATTTGACACGAATAGGGCTGCACGATATTGGAAAAGTCAGACATTGCGATAATTTGTTTTGCTGCGATATAGATTACGATATGAATATAATTCCTCCAGATGATTTGAATATCTCTATTTGGAGATCGACTGGGGTAATTAAGTCTTTATATATGCAATATATCTGCATAAAGTATAATAAATTACATGCATAAATAAATAAACAAGGCTTTATGGTTTTCTGGGGAGTCTATCAGTATTGAATAATCAAATGTAAAATAACAATCATTGTATAAATAATAAAAATTAATAATATCTTTATCTTTTAATCTTTAATAAATTGAATTTTGTGATGTGACTATTGCAGATAGACAAATTGTGATATCGATGCTCAAACGATACATGGACCCTTTTCACAAGCCTGTTATAATGCGTTTAACAGTCTTCAGCTACTTAAATCCTTAAAAGTTTTTAATATTTAGATTTTTTTTAAATGTACGAAAATTTATATGTATTTATGTATGTAGTATATCATCTTTTCTTCAAATTACAAAACACGAATTACAGCTTGTGTGAGGCGTTTCTGATGCAGCGTCTATGAGACAGAAACGTAAATTTAACGTTATTCTCTCCTCTGGCTGCCGTCATCAGTCTTACTTTTTTCCTTTTTCTGTAAGTCTTGATAACATCATCGTGGAGCTTTTCTTTTATTATTTGAGCAAATAGGATTGTAAAAAAAAATTGTTGTATTCTTTCATTTACTGCACTCTAAGTTTTCGTAACTATGATGACTTCCACTTCTGAGAAACCTGGAAATGTGAAAAGGGTCTATTGTTCCCCCCTAGCACCGACTGATATCAAAATGGATTTTTAAAACCTTCCTGTAGCTCAAATTGTAGAACGTGGCACTAACCATGCCAAGATTGTTGATATACCTTCAATTAGATGTAAGAAGCTTTGGAAAAAAAAGCATCTGCCTTATGCATATGTAAACTGTAAATGTTTTTATCCCAGAGATCACACATGGAAAGTGCTGAATATAGTAGAGATTGTTGATTGATAGTAGTTTCCTTGGCCGATTCCAATCTCTGATTTTATCTTGTAAATGTGCACTGCTGATACAGATTATAGTGGACTCTGATTTTCTTTCTAAAAACTATAATTAACGATGATGATAATGATTTTTTATAATAAAAGTTTCCACCAAATTGCATGAACAACATTTAACAAAACAAATAGTTATACATTAAACTATAGTGAGATAAGAAAAATGAAAAAAGAGTTAATGACTGTAAGCATACTCCTCAAACTAAAATATGCAATATTTTCAAAATAATAATAAGCGCAGTGTGTAATTAAATAATGATGTTCTTGTCTTATGACCAGCAGAGATGGGAAGTAACAAAGTACAAATACTTTGTTACTGTACATAAGTAGATTTTTCTGGTATCAGTACTTTACTCCACTACTTATTTATCTGACTATTTACTATTACTCCTTACATTTTTACACAAATATCTGTATTTTCTACTCCTTGAATTTTAAAATTGGGCTCGTTACTGTCATTTGAATGTGTTTTGTGGTGCGATCTATGTTATATCTTGTCATCGCGCACCTGTGTGCTGCAGTGCTCGACTTTTTTAACTTCTGATCACACACCGTATGTAGGCTTGTTTATTAGGCTTACCATGGTAACGGCAGGAATGAGGAACGTGGATGAGACAGAATCAGCGATGTAAACATGACTAATGTTATGATTATTCCAGGTAATAGACTAAAATGTGTTTTGGTCGACCAGATCACAGGTTAACAACACACATTTCTATTCAGATCTGGCATTTAAATGGGGTTTTGTCCACTTCCAACCACACTGTACTGTACTTCTCTGATCTTTAAACCTAATACGGCTAAAAAAAACTCTAAACTAAAACAGGTAGCAGTAATGAATACTTTTTACTTCAGAGCAAATTTCAGGCCGTACTTCTTTACTTTTACTTGAGTACAAAAGTGTGGTGAGTACTTCAACTTTACCAGCATCGTTTTAATGAGTACCTGTACTTCTACTTGAGTAATGGATTTGTGCACTTTTGCCATCTCTAATGACCGGAAATGTAGCAATGTAAGTTGTAGATGCCAAAGAGATTGGGTTTGGCTTGACAATACTATAAGGTCTAGCAGACATATGCTGTTTATAATAATGAAAAGAAAAAAGCTCAACTGATTAGATTGCTTTTGTAGATGTTCATATGGTTGAATGCATTCAAACAGCTAGTGTACAAAAGACCACCTACTCATTATAACATGATCATTATAGAGCATCGCAAACAAATTCATACTTTGCTGCCTTACACACATTTTGCCATCGCAGAAAATGTTGATACCAGGCAGAAACAGGCATTTCACTGCATTAGTTATAAAGTTTTAATATATCCATGTCTTATAAAGTATTTACATAATAACATAATAACATGAGTGCTTTTGCCTTGCGTTATTGATAAAAAGTAGTTTTTTATGTCAAATCCTTCTCTACTATAGTATTTTTCTGTATTCCTCTGGTGGCCGGAGAATGTGTAAGTGGGTCACGGTGTTCTGTTCGGCATACGCCCCGCTAGAGGTGAGGGAAGACTAATCCTGCTTTTATAACAGCTTGCTGTGAGAGGAAAATGTGGAGCAAAAGCCCAGATAAAATGCCTAGACCGGCGGCTTTCAGTCATCCGCATAGACTGACCCACATTATTAATAGTTAAAGAGGTCTGGTACTGTTTAGAGTTCATACTCTGTTTTATGTCAACTTAGTATTCTGTCCTACACTCCCAGCCGAAGAATTACAGCTGAATGTTCGTTTACGTTTTCCATGAAACTATTAGAACACCGAAAACCTGAATTTACCAGGAATACTCAGTCTTCAGTGCCAGACCTTTTCCACAACAGTACAGTTGATACAAAACTTTAACTAGTGCATATAAATCAGATAGGAGCACTAGGTTCTTTTCCATGTACTAAGAACACACACTAATGTCTTGTACAAAGCACTCGGTCAGTCTAGACTGTCCTGTTTCAGAACTGCAAGATAAAGCCACCACTAGTACTTAATGTCCTTCAATCACATACTTGTCACATCACCAGCTAAAAAAGGTGACCAGAGAGAGTGACTCAGAAATGTGCATAGAGAGGATGATTGCGCTGAAGCACGTCACTGCATTGTGAATGTAATAAAAAAATGGGAGGTTAATTATGTATATTTAAATATACACGGTTGTGGTAAATATATCTGAGCACATTCTGTGACAATGAAACTATTTGTGATGCAGGTAATGAAGGCTCAACAGTAAAGCTCGTACACCAGGCTGGTTCTGACCCTGGTGGCATGGGGCGGGACTGAGATTGCTTCCGGCTGCTGGAGGGAGCTCTAATGGGATTTCTGCTCATTACGTAACAATGAATGGCCGTTCTGAACAGCCTTGTGCGTCACGCATGAGCTGCATGCAGGCTGCCACTGACTTGCATTGCTCGGTTGCTTCACGTCAAAGAAACAATGTAGTGTGATATTAAAATATATATGTGCTTACTCGATTAGATTCAATGTAAGATGCTCTAATTGGAATGTACTTTTTATTATGCAATCACTTTTTATTATGCAAATACTTATTCATTAGAATTTTCACTTTATCTTAAAGCAGTACACCAGCACGCAGCAGTCGTTGGTTAAAGTAAGTAAATGCTCAGCAAGAGCAAACGCAAAATGATTCATTTAGCCTTACATAAGCTTTGACCTGTCAGAATACTGATCCCTCACAAAGACTTAGAGCGAGCTTACTGATGTTGGTTTTGTGCAATATTAATGACATCACAGCATGAACTACTTCTTAAGGCTTATTCAATGGGCCTCAAACTGCATTCATGCTTTAACATTTATCCCTTTTATACTACCATAGTCCTTATTTTCCTTAAAGATAAAACAAACAGTAACCACCTTTCATCTGTTGGTTACAGTATGCAAACAGCCACAAGTGTTTAATACATATGAAGTCCTAATTCTTTGCTAGTAAAATCTGTGGATATCAAATATTTATTTATGGCCAACCTTTAATATAATCAATACTGGTTGTATATTTCAGTTTTACAAAAACAAATTGATTGAGGGTGTTTGTTAGTTAGTAGTAAGTAATAAATAAACACTAGCAGCCAACCTAATGAATAGGAATGCTAGTCAACTTGAATACATGCTCATATTTGAACTACAAACCAAGACAGTAGTCAATGACAAACGTTTTCTATTGGTTACAAATAAGAGAATAGTTCAATGTGTGTCATTAACAACGCTGACAATAAAATAAATTAAAAACACAGACTGGTGCGTTTAAATGAATATATGTTAAAGCTATGTATTCATACCTTGGCATGATTAATAAGAAGCCCGACGAATGTGGAGACCAGCATGGAGCCGGACACAGAGTTTTTCCTCCTCATGTCTTGTTTGAGAAGAGAGAGCGCAGTCGCAGGTGGCTCCTCTGGTATTGTCACTGTATATGAATGTCGCATGCTTGGCATAATCAACGAATCCTTCTGTGGTGAATAAACACCAGCATTTAGAAATCAACACTGTGGACGATTGGCATCAAATGCTCCAACGTTCTTTTTTTAATCCAGAATTATCCTTCAAGTTGATCAGGAAACGACCTCTACAGCGGAGCGACGCGACATTGAGGACGAATAAAACATTGCGCCCTGATCTACTCACTATAAACAGCACACTTTCACACAGCAGAAAACGAATAAAGTTGCTGGCGAAGGTATAAAACGAATCCTTCACGAGACGAGCGTGTGTTGAGAAGTGAAGCTGTCAAGCTGGAGGCTGCGCGCGGCTCCATCTCTTTTCACTACTGTCCGTCCCGCCCACACGAGCTCGGCGAGCGGGCATTGCTGCGCGCATCCGACGTCACTGAGGGCAGCAGGTTAAACACGGCACAATGACGGAGATTTACAATAATCGTGTGCCGTCAAGGACATATTAGTCATTTTAAATGGAGCACTTTCAGAAAACCTTTTATGCAGCTAAAAACAGCATACAAGGAATGTTGAAATCGATTTAAAGTGCTCTGTTGTAGTGAAGTGACACCTCAGACGGAGTGGGAAGAAGGACCTTCTTAAAGCCAGTATTTAAAGCTAATAGGCTGTATCTTTTACATGTTAACTTGCATTCCTTTCATCAAGGTATGTTTTAGTGATAAATAAAATGTTTAGTTGTATCTTTTAAACTTTCAAACGATAAGCAAAGGTGGAAAAAGTACTGAAAAATCATCATGCTCAAGTAAAGCACCACTGACAAAAAAAAAAAAAAAAGTAGCGCAAGTTGAGAGTTTTTGGGAAAAAAATAATATACATAACAATCCTAAGTCACTTTAAAAAGTCTGGTACATGAATGTAATGTGTAAGTATGTGTTATATTATTCTGTGATAAGATATGCTTAAAATGTAATTATAACTTAACTCAGGCCAGTAGCCAGGGGGGGTTGGGTGGTTCAAAAGACCCACCCCTCACTGACAAAGGTCCAGAATTTGCCAGAAATCGCCTGTTACATGAGCTCATGAGCTCCTATGCCATCATAAATAGTGAAAATAACCCATTGAAAAAGGTTTTAAGACCAAGTAGAATCCTTTGTTGGCAGTCGCTTCAGTGTGACTTCAGCTAATCAGTTTCAGCAAATGCATACAAGTATTTTCATGCGGTCAACATCCAGCTGTGCAAGAAAACATTCAATCAAACATAAGTGATGTCTCTTTCGCTACTGTGTTGTTTTTAAATAGAGAAAATATTTTACAAACAACTTTTATTTTTATGACCCATGAAAAGGTGTGAAGCACCAAAAGTGACCCATATTAAAATTAATTTGAATACCCCAGGAGTAGTAAGTTTTACACTGTCAAAACTCTTCCTCCTTATACTCTGCAATATAAAAATGTAGTTTACATCAGTGCTGTTTTCTTTTGAGAGTGTTTCTTTGCAAGTTAAATTATTTGCTCTTTATAAACTATAAATTGAAAATGTAAAATTAACTTAGTGTGAAAACACATTAGACTAATATATGCACATTTAAAACAGAGAAATAAGGTTAATGTATTTACATGTGAAACAAAATCTGTGTAACCTAAGGGGCAAAAATCTGTGACAATATGTTAATGCGTAGGTTATGCACTTTGAACCAAAGCTACAAACTACGAGTGGCCAGCCGTTGGCGCAACAAGAAGTCAATACTTGACAAATACATTCACAACCATGAAAGTGTTACTGAACTGAACTTTAATACATGAAGTAACATAATTTCCAATAATTTACTGGCCCTCAACAACAGAATAATAACTATGTTTTCATTTTAACAGTTAATAAGCTGATGCTGTAAGTCACACTACACACATTTGCACTACTGAGCAGCATCATTTTTAATGATCATGTAATTTGGAAGTAAATATGTATCGTCCACAAAGTGCCATAGAAATAATGGACAGCTACAGGCTACATTTTTGAGAGTCGAACAACCCTTGTTTGCTATTTTCTCAGTCTAAAGGACACATAATCAGATCCACTGCCAGACATTTGAAAACAGAACAACTGTCAACAATAGTGAAAGCAACAAAAGTGGGACAATATGTCTAGTCTTTTGGGCTGGGCTCCATTCTCAACTCAGCTCAGTTGTCGTGCCTCACTAAAGTATTAGAGAGAAGCATTAAACTTTGCCTGTAAAAGTGGCAGAGAAATTGGAACAGGGCATGAACCACTAAACACTAAACCCCAAAAGAGACTGAAGCCAGACTGAAGCCATTATGCTCTTAAGAGATGGTGGGCCAAATGTCATCGGCTGCAACCTGGTTCTGGATACACACTATGTGTACATGAATGTCTCCTAAAAGAGATTAAAGTCTCTCATGAAGGCCACACATCCCGTCGCCCTACTACAGAAACTGTCAACATTTTAATTCATAAGATACAGAAATTGCAAGTGACAAAGACCTTTATTGTCGCATTGCATTAAACTTGATTTTGCTCAATTACGTTTCATTTGACACCATGTTGTTCGGTGAATCTATTTTTTATGACAGAGAACTGCTTTTGCTTCCGGCTATGTGTTGTTTATGGCACAATTCACTGAATCTGATTTAAAGTCAAGGAACACTGAAGAATGCTGAGGGTGTTAATCTATGTTTATACAGAAACAGGAAGTTGGGTGTCTGCTATTGAAGTGGCATTTCAGTGAGCCAGAAGGATCACACTGACCTGTGCAAAATTATGACTGAGTCAATGTATATAACAAACAGCTAGTGAAAGCACTTTCTCGACACGCTACTGAGCACAACAAGGGTGAAAACGTAAAGGAAACAAGATGGATTCTACAGTATGCATTTTTTATGGCTCAAATCCAAATTATGTAATGTCCATCAGGGTACAGCTGTCTTTAAAACAATAAAAATGTATAAAAAATGCAACTTTTGAAGTGTACAGAAAACAGGGTCAGAAAAAAAAGGCACATTTAAACTATTATGACTATTGCAAATAATCTGAAAAAGAATGCAGACTACCATCTGGACATGTTGTACATTTCATTTTAAACATTTGCAGTACTTTGCATTCTAATAAAAGCCATTCTTTCTGTTGAGCTTCTGAATGCAGTGGCCAATCAGAGGAGTTTTGTCGCCAATGGAAATGGCTTGAGCACACACGTTCACTCATCAGTTCTGGCCACTCACAATATCTCTTATCTTGAAAATGCTGCAACAATTTAAGAAAATATTCTGACAGCTTTAGTGACTGCATAAACTGTCTTGATATGGAGCAAAAAAAAGAAATCCATCCCTTGAAATCCATTTATAAAAGTTAATTTCTGCTCCTGCTGAAGAGCCTTTCTAAAATGCTGCTGATCTGGTTTAATATGCTGTGTAAACAGCAGCACATTTTGATGCTCTCCTGATAAAAGGCCATGTGATGACTAAAACTGACTGTGTGAAATTCAACACCGCAGTGTGTAAACCACAAATCATCATTTGCCAGCCAGCATCCACACACATATCTCTGAACACAGGAAAACACCAGAGGGACACGCTGTACTCAGAAGGAGAATTCAGTCTTCACTCGCTTTCCTTTTTAAGGACCACATGTGAAGAGAATAAAAAGTTCTGAACTCTTGGCAGTCTCTGAAATACACTGTTGCTGCCAAAAAAGGACACACACACACACAAAAAAAAAGAGTAGGTTGTAGTTAGTAGGGTTGAGCCTCATCAAAACAGATGTCACAGGTTTTATTTATATAAAACACAGGCAGAACATTCTAACAAACCCCCTTATTGCAAAAAAAAAAAAAAAAAAACCTGGAACAATGACCAGGTAGCAGAAAACGTGACAGGAATTATTTACTCCTTGGCACACAGAAGTGCAAAGTCTCAGTTTGAGACAGACTGGCATCATTAATAAAACCGCTGAATTGAAAGAGGCAGACTGTGGTTGGGAGATTGTGTTAATGCTGGCCTAGCCATGCAAAGACTCTCTGTAACATTACACTACCATCGACTGGGAGACCACAAAATAGTTCAACTGTACCCTGAGACAAGGCTAGTCATACACCCTGCGTTTATCTTCACTCTGATCAAACTGATTTGGTCAGCACAAATATTTTAGACAAAAACTGATATATTAGGCCAGAAATTGATACTACATAAGAACACAAAAGCACTGCGGTGGTAACAAACGTCAGTACTCAAGGGGCATATAAACCGTCATATGTACTTGTGCCCCTTCTCTGCATGTGGTAATATTCAATTTTACTAGCTTTAACTACATATAGCTCATGGTTGTCCATTATTCTGGATAAAATAAAGTTGAACAGAATTCTAAAAAAAGTTTGTGCCTTTTTTACCCATTTTGTTTTTTAAATAATAGAAGTCAGGGGTGCCCAAATCTTTTTTTATGAAGGGAAAAAACTAAACTTGATTGGTGTTGGTGGGCCGAAGGTAAATACAGCAAACTGTGAATGAAGTTGTCAATGTAATTTTCTAATTTATTTTTATAATTCCTTAAATAATTTTATAATAAATTTAATTGATGCTATTATTTATTTTAACTGTATTAATAATTATAATTTTTGTAAATATTATAATGAACATCTTATAATAAAAAACATGAAGACTTGCTTGCTAATGTCTTCTGCAATGTCCGCTATGCATCAAGTGACTGCATTTATTCATTTATTTTTTCAGATTTATTCACAACATTTAATTGAAACATTTAATTTCAGTTTGCGTATTTGTACCTCAACAGTTAAAAAAAAAAAGTTAAATTAGAAATGGCAATCTCTGTTAAAGGCATTTCCCCCAAACCTCGCCATCATTCTCCCTCTCTTCCCAGATGGGATGGAGGGCCAAATCAAAGTTACCATGGGCGAACTTTGGTCCTAGTTTGGACATCTCTGACCTAAATAAAATATTTTTTTCTAATATTGGTTGAACACTTTTGTGTGAAAGTTTTTAAAAAGTCTATATTTTTCAATATTATGTGAATATAATTATGAACACTTAACTTTTACATTCAGTATTGTGCAAGATATGCAGGAAAACACAACATAAAAGAATACTTGCACACACTTACTATAGCACCCCTTGTGGCAACATTAGGAAAACACCAGCTAAGATTATAACAGGTTTATTTTGCATGCTATCAATAAAATTAGCCACTTTATGAAACACTACCACTCTGCTTAAATACAAAAATGATAAACAATGGTGTTCTTGTGTTCCCCTGTGGGACAGAAAGAATCATAGAGCATATCCACTAATTCTCTTGCATTCAGCCTGGTTTTAGCATAGCATAAGTGGCCTGGATATCTAGAGCATTACTGTGATATTTAAATTGAGTTGACAAAAGCACTCAGACTTACGCTCGTTAAGCTGATTAGTTGCTGAAATTCTCATGTGTAAACTAATGCAGACCAGACTAATCATTTTAAAGTCAGACAGACCTTACAGCTCAGCGCTCCTCATTTAGCCTGGGCTCCCTTGTTGAGAAGTATAGCTTAATTAATGGCATAAACAGCAATTAATCTTAAAGAATACCACCAGAGCTTTCTTAGCATAGCGGAATAAGTAAGCAAATATTTCAATTCATCTTTTGAAGCTCTATAAATCCAGCTGGAGTGACCAAAACAGCCTGACATCCACATTTACACACATACGGTATACATTTAGCAGAGTAGGTTCAGGATTGAACACTAGCATGACCTATTTTCTTTATGATTCATTGATAGCTGATATTTATCCTTTATTGTGTAATTTGTTTAAAATATTGATTTGAAATTTTGCAGGACATATCAGTGTGCTATGCATACATATATTTCCATACTGTGTGAAGTACTATACACATTGACAAACATTTTTAGCAAAGTGAATTTGTTGTATGCAATCGACCGTAGGTTGCTAGACATCTAACTATAATATTCTAACACCACATCTCTACTAGGGCTGCACAATATATCATTTCAGCATCCATACTGCAATGTGTGAATTTGCAATGTTGAGTTGGTATAATCTCTAGAAACCACATTTCAGAGCATGATTTGTGGAGTCATCGTAAAGTTAACCCTAACAGACTGAAGGATCTTCATTCAATATTTTTTTAGACCTGTGACCAAAATATCAAACCAATTTAAACTAAGTAACTCTAAAGTTTATAAATTTAACAAAGATTAATTGTATTTAACGTTTTATACAATGAAGACTATTGACCTTATTCTTCAATGTGGAAGTCTTTTTGAACTTCCGATTCAGTTGCCTATGGGAGAAATATTAATAAACGGCAGAAAACGTTCAAACTACTTGCTCTACAAACAAGTGTGTTCATGACTGAACAGACAAAGCAGAATAAAATAATAAGAAAATGTCCGTCTGCATTATTAAGCAGCATAACAAGCTGTTTTCAACATCTAAAAATAAATGGAAGTGAACGAGACTGTAAGTCTCGAGCCAAAAAGATTCAAATGGCTGTTGCCGTTCGTACACAGAGAATAAGTCAATACAGTGTTATTTTACATTTCATTAATACAGAATGAACCAAAAGACACAAAACAATATTTATATATATATACAGTTGATGTCAGAATTATTAGCCCCCATGTATTATTAGACCGCTTGTTTATTTTTTCTCCAATTTCTGTTTAACGGGGAGAAGATTCTTTTAACACATTTCTAAACATAATAATTTTAATAACTCATTTCTAATAACTGATTTATTTTATCTTTGCCATGATGACAAAAAATAATATTTTACAAGATATTTTTCAAGACGCTTCCATACAGCTTAAAGTGACATTTAAGGGCATAACTAAGTTAATTAGGTAAACTAGGCAGGTTAGGGTAATTAGGCAAGTTATTGTATAACGATGGTTTGTTCTGTAGACAATCGAGAAAAAATATAGCTTAAAGGGGCTAATAATTTTGTCCTTAAAATGGTGTTTAACTGCTTTTATTGTAGCCGAAGTAAAGCAAATTATACTTTCTCTAGAAGAAAAAATATTATCAGACATACTGTGAAAATTTCCTTGCTCTGTAAAACATCATTTGGAAAATATTTAAATAAGAAGAAAAAAATGTAAACGGGGCTAATAATTCTGATTTCAACTGTATATATTTTATCTTTGTTCAATTATTCATCTATGCTTGCAAATTGTTAGTTTTATACCAGGCAGGGGTGTCCAAACTTGGCCCTGTAGGGCCAGTGTCCCGCATATTTTATTTCCAACCCCAATTAAACACACCAAAACCAGCTAATCAAGCTCTTTTTAGGTATACTAGAAACTTCCCGGCAGGTGTGTTGAAGGAAGTTGGAGCTAAACTATGCAGTAGGGCTGTGTGATTTAGGGAAATAACTAATTGCGATTTTTCTGACAGACATTGCGATTTTGATTTGATTTACAGTTTAATTTTGTAGTCAAGCTCCAGCTCAATAATCTGTGAGCTGTGGCAACAATACTGTGACAGCTCTTAAAAATTAACTGTTTTTGTTCAGTGTCTGTGACTTTTAAACCAAGATATTTCCATTTTTAATTTTTTGAAACTCATTTTAAGGTCAAAATTATTAGCCCATTTAAGTTATATTTTTTTCAAAAGTCTACAGAAAAAAAAAAAAACATTGTTATACAATAACTTGCCTAATTACCCTAACCTGCCTAGTTAACCTAATAACCTAGTTAAGCCTCTATTTATCACTTTAAGCTGTATAGAAGCGTCTTGAAAAATATGTAGAAAACATTATTTACTGTCATCATGGTAAAGATAAAATAAATCAGTCATTAGAAATGAGTTAATAAAACCATTGTTTTGAAATGTTGAACAATTCTTCTCTGACTTCAACTGTATATCATATTGCAGCCTCATTAACTAATCGCATGATTCGATTAATCACACAGCCCTACTTATACAGATGTACTCAAATTATGAATTCTTTTCAAGTTATTTAGGTCATCTTATGTGAAATGATATAGATATTCCAATACATAATCGTAAAAAAACAAAATATTCAAATGTCAGTTTTTCCAATATCATGCAGCCCTAATCCATACACAATGCATTTTTCACACCACAATGCGGATTTAACAACAAAAATGCTGCTAAAGCTCATAGTTTAACAAAGCAGCCTTTTCAGTATATGGTATGTGCACCTGATTTTTGTAACCACTCTATGAATTTTTCCACTACTGATCTATAGTGTCAAAACAATCCAATGATTCAGAAAAGAGGAAAGTCAGAAAAGAATCAGATAGAACAACAGAATACTTCAGAAGATGGCAAAATCAATAGACATCCATCTTGATGAGTGAATGTGTGAGAGCATTAAATGATAAACTCTAATTCGCATGTGTCAAGTGCCTGTGTGAGTGTACACTTTTAAAGTATGTAATTTGGAAAAAGATGATTTCCTTTGTTATATTGCTTGATTTGTCACTTGAAACAGCTGAATTTTGCACCTCCCTAACTTCTGAAGCCTCTCAGCACATACTGAGTAGCACTTGAGAGAGCACAGGGATGCAAATTAAGGGATTTATATATAGTAGAAGTCAAAATTATTAGCCCTACTGTGAATTTTGTTTTCTTTTTCAAATTTTTCCCAAATGATGTTTAACAGAGCAAGGAATTTTTCCACAGTATTTCCTATAATATTTTTTCTTCTGAAGAAAGTCTCGTTTGTTTTATTTCGGCTGAAATAAAAGCAGCTTTAATTTTTTTTAAACACAATTTAAGGTGAATATTATTAGCCCCCCTTTTTTAATTGTTTACAGAACAAACCATTATTTATACAATTATTAATTATACAATTATTAATTATTAATCATTGTTATACAATGATTAATCTAATTACCTAGTTGAGCCCTAGTTAAGGCTTTAAATGTCACTTTAAGCTGAATACTAGTCTCTTGAAAATATGTAGTAAAATATTATGTACTGTCATCATGGCAAAGATAAAATAAATAAGTTATTAGAAATGAGTTATTAAAACTAATGTGTTCAGAAATGTGATGAAAAAAAAACTTCTCTCTGTTAAACAGAAATTGGGGAAAATATGCAGGGGGCTTATAATTCAGAAAGGCTAATAATTCAGAATTCAACCGTATATTAAAAAAAGGATATCAAAATATAAAAAACATGACTTACCAAAGACTCTCTGACGGGTGAGGTGGAGCGATAGCTGGAGGAGAATCGGCTGCTGCTCTTCAGGCCACTGCTGCCTAACCCCTCCTGTGTGGAGCTCCGTGAGAGGCCTAGGCTGGAGCGAGAGCTGCTGTAGGAGTCAGATACGTCACTGCCTCGGCTTAGGTAGGACTGCTTTAGGCCACTGCCACTAGAGGTTTCGCTCAGTCCCAGAGCCGACAGATCGTGCGTCAAATCGCTCTGACTCACAGACTTCCTGCGACTGAGGGAAATGCTGGAGGACACAGGCGAGGAGGAGAGGTAGCTGCTGGGGGCCGGAGTGTAGCTGTAGCTGCTGTATCCGGAGCCCCCATTCAGGCCTGAGCCATAGCCCTTTACTGGAGTGCGGCTCAGGCTCTCGCTGCGCCGGCCACCCAGCAAATCAGTGCGAGGGATAGGGCGACCCCGGTCCGGCTCGGATGACGAGCTGTAGTTGCGGGAGCGGCTGGCACTTGAGCTTAGGTAGCTAGAGGATGAGGAGGAGAAGCCCGAGGAGGAGCTCTTATAGGGCAGCTTGTCCCGCTCGTATGAGCCAAGCGATGGAGTCAAGGAGGAGCCATAGGAGCTGTAGTGACTGGTATAAGACGAACCGGCGTAGCGCTTCGCCGTAGAGGAGACACGAGACATGCTGGGTGCTCAGCCGTACGTAAGGCAATTTCAGGCTGCATGGACTCTGTGGAAGAAAGAAGAGCAGTTGTCATTTTAAAAAGTAGTAATATTAAATGTAGCAGGAGCAGATATCAATGACGCATCCTTTTGTTGTTACTGACAAAAACATCCTTTGAACAATTAATGTCTAGGTTTTTTATAAACAATTTAGGACAGGGGTTACCAACCCTGTTGCTGGAGAGCTACCTTCCTGCAGATTTCAGTTGCAACTCTGACCAAGCACACCTGTCTGTAATTATCAAGTGCTGCTTCAGGTCATCATTAATTGGCTCAGGTGTGTTTGATCAGGGTTGGAACTGAATTCTGCAGGAAGGTAGCTCTCTAGGAACAGGGTTGGTGACCCCTGATCTAGGTAGTCTTGAAGGTCCCGTTTCGGTACAAATTGTTCAAACATTGGCAATTATAAAGAAATTATTACATTATTTAGCCTTTTCTATAAAAATCTTATTACTTGATCTTGTGATAAAAGGACTAGTGGGGGCAAAGCGAGGCTTCATGAAACAGTTGTTGAAACGACATGTGTCGAAACTTCAAAACATTTCGAAACCTTACATTGACACCTAGTGGTCATTTTTATGTTGAAGTATTAAACTACACATTGTGTAAATGAGGTTTTAAGTGATTTAGTGTAGCAGTGAGATTTCAAGACTTGCAGACATAATGGGTTCGAATCCAGAGTGATGCAGCTATAGTTTTGAAAATGCTCTGTAATTGTAAAGTGTTTTGCTTTACCATTGGTCTGACATCCTGATAAACACTTTGATGAACACCCTGTCAGTCAAATACAGATTCACCAGGTCTCGAAACGCTTCTGAAATGATTGGCGCTTTAATTCGCTTTAGTCACATGACCTGGGTGTTTCGAATCACCTTGGTCACGTGACATGGGTGTTTCAAAATACCTTAGTCATGTGACCTAGGTGTTTTATATCATGCTTCGGTGCAGTGTTTCGAAACACTTGCGCTTCAGGATCTCAACTCTGACAAAATGTCAGTTTCACTTCAGCCATCCCTAAAAAGGACAGATTTATCTGTGGTGACAAATGTCAAAGATTTTAACAAGGAGAATTTAAATATAAACATATTATAATTATACATTTTTATTCATTCATTAATTTTCCTTCAGTTAAGCCCCTTTATTCATAAGGGGTCGCCACTGAAGAACTAACCGTCAATTTATTCAGCATATGTTTTACTCAGCAGATTCCCCCTCCAGCTGCAACCCAGTACTGGAAAACACCCATACACAATCATTCATACACATACACTACGGCCAATTTAGTTTATTCAAATCACCTATAGCATATGTCTTTGGACTGTGGGGAAACTGGAGCACCCGGAGTGAACACTGGGAGACATACTGGGAAACCCACGTGAACACTGGGAGAACATGCAAACTCCACACAGAAATGCCAACTGACCCAGTCAGGACTTGAACCAGCAACCTTCTTGCTGTGAGACAACAGTGCTAACCACCGCGTCGCCCCGATTTCTGAATTAGTTATTTTTATTTTAAAACCTACTAATTTACAACTAAACTAACCATGAGCACAGTTATGTGTAATAAAATGCACTAAAAGGTAAACACTTCAAAATCTATCTTGGATATTTTCAACCCAAAATGTGCATGAAAATTTGACATTTTAATCTTTAATACCAGTTGAAAAAAAGAAAATTAAAAAAAAAAAAAAAAATATATATATATATATATATATATATATATATATATATATATATATATATATATATATATATATTTATATATATATATACACGAATATGATCGTACAGATATATTGTGCATACATAGGTGAACTACAATCTAAAAATAAGTTTGCTTTATGTGCATTATATGTGAAAGTTAAAAAAGTTCAAACACTTTTTTGATGACCTGACATGATGCGCATGCTGACTAATGAGATAGTAATCATTTTATCCCACATTAAGCTCAACAATGTCTCAAAATCCCTTTGAACCCACTTTGAAGGTCAGCGGTTTCATTACCAGTATATTTCAGCTTCAGGGCAAGAGTGTGTTTTTTTAAGCTGAGCGATTTCAGTCAAAAATAACAGAGTATAAACACTACCTGTTATGAATTTTGAATGACTGTGCAATGCCCTGAGGTTGCGTGTGTTCTGTTCGCTTGATCCTGAAAACTTATTCGATGAGTAGCTGCATGTGACTCTTGTCCAAACACAGAACAAACCGCGAGGGGTGCGCATTACGCAACCTACGGGGGCTTCGTTACAAGCACGGGACACTGAATGGAGCTGCGGAACAAAATGAGCGCCATTGTTTTCAGAGAGGCCTGGTTCTGCGATACAGGCCGAGCAGAGCACTGAAGACCCTGCTGTCTGAATGAAACGAGAGAGCCCCCAGAGCCTGGCCGTGTGTTAAGGCGGCACAGTCTGTTCTTGTGGAGAGACAGGCTCTTGTTCACAAGGCAGTGCAGCGTCTGAATAAATAAAAGTATCTGGTGTTGTTGATCCGTGTTGGGTTCAGCGAGATGGCTCTTATTTCTTTAATCTGTCTCTCTGTGCACTCTCTCTCTCTCTCTCTCTCTCTCTCTCTCTCTCTCTCTCTCTCTGAGTGCAGCGTTCACAGATGCATCAATAATTCAGCATGTAGATCTGGGGTAGGCAGCACGCTGGAGGCAGGCCAAAGCACATGGCAGAGTGACGCTAACATGCTTTCACCAGACGAGAACTCTTAAGACAGTTGTCCGCTGCTTTCACATTGTGTTCTCTCTCTGCCCACAATAACAACCTTGAAATGAAGTGTACCATATGCTTTTATTAAGCAATCTCCTTGCTGTTCAAAACCACTGCGATACCACAAAAATCTAGTCTAATATAGGGTAGCAGAAGACCTTTAGTTAGGTAAGAACTCCATTTTATTAATAGATGAGGTGAAAACTGATTAACAATCAAAGAAACGAAAACTTGACAACTCTGATTGAATAAGGTGAGGAAATTCTGGCCAATATCGATTTAAACGCTCAATAATTTGTCAAACTAAATTTATTAGAAAAGATCATTTTATTATAAGAAAAAAAGCATTAATAATAAATAAAATGTACCTATGTATTTATAAGGTTTCTAAATATTTAAAAGGCTTCTGTTTTTCAGCCAATGATAACCTTCCACTGAAAGTTTATGTGACTATTTTCAAGTTCATAAGGTTCCTTTTACAGTACTGATGTTGGAATGTAATCAAAATACATTCAGTTAAATAGACTTGAGCATCCATTTGAAAAACCATTTAAACACAGGCACGGCACATTAACCGCAGGCCAGAGCAGAAACTCCATTGAAAATACTGGGGTAAAATTAATTTCCATATTTAAAAGACACGGCAGTGCTTCTTGTTTGATCTGATACCCACTTTATGAGGCATCTAAGCCAGGCAGTAAAGATAGCTGTTTTTTTTTAATGAAATCAGGTCTTAAACGCGCTGATTTTTTATGGCATGACAATTAACCAGTAGCCCTGGGGCTGGCTGACTGAAATTAACAGTCTGTGTGCATATACCCTATTTGTTAAAACAAGCTCACAAAAATGTTTTTGTCCTGTTTGGATCACAGTAAAAGAAATATGAATTAATAAATTAACACATAGGCTTCTTCACTAGATTCAGATTTTACTTATTATTAATAATACTTTTTAAAAGCTTAGCTTGGGGTAAGTAGTATTTAAAAATGTCTTATATTATTTGATCGATAACAGTAACAGTGAAAAAAGTAACAATTTTCTACGTGAATATGTTTTAAAATATATCCATTTATTCCTGCAAAGCTAAATTCCCTTTATTGATTACTTTAAAAAAAAACATCCTTAAATACATTTCTCGAGAAGCAACTCTTGTTTCACTGCTGATTAATAGGAAGTTCAAAAGAGCATTCATTTGTTAATTTTTCTCAATAATATAAATATCTTTACTGTCACTTTTAATCAATCACCTCTGCTAAATAAATGTATTATTTATTTTATTTATATATTTTTTTTACAGTACACTTACTAATTTTAAACAATATTACCATAAACTAAATATTTTCAATTAGATTTTGTTTATTTATTTCTAACAGAAAAAAAATCATACATAAAACAAGTCTTTAAACAAATTACGTCTCATCATGGTCGAAATGGAGCGGGATGAAGAGCAAGCTTATAATTTTCCCCACCCCATCACCTCACACATCATTTGTTTATTATTTTAACTTATTTCTTCTTTTTACATGAGACGAGACCTTTACATGTGTTACATAAGAAATATCCTTTTGGAATCTTTGACATTATATGGTTGATTTTATTTGTACATTTTATAATCTAGACGAAAACATTTCTAATAGTATACAACCATTAACTGAAATTTCATTATACATTTCTTATTTTTCTATTTTTCAATCAACTCTATTCATCAACATTTAATTAATAATTAATATTTTTACATTTTTGTATATATTTTCTATAATTTAAAATCACCTCTATTAATCAGTATTTTCCTTTAATAATTTATATTTATTTAACTTTTAATTGATCAATATCCTAACATTGTTTGAGAATCTGTTCCATAATTCCACACCACATACAGATATACACAAACTTTTTAAAGTTGTCCTTGTTTTGAACCTCCTAAGGTTTTGTTCTTCTCTCAGATTATATCCCCTATGTCTTTCTTCAAAAAACTTTTGTATGCATTTTGGAAGTAATTTATTTCTCGCTTTAAACATAAATTGTGCTGTTTTAAATGTAGCCAACTCACTGAACTGAAGTATCTTCAATTAAGAATATAAAGAATTTGTATGCTCCATATATAAATACTCTTCAACTATTTAACTAATCACTAAAGATTAGTATATTCCTAACAGAAATAAGCAACAGTGTTTGTAGAATAAAATTGGAATTTGGACTGGGTGTTTCTTTTATAATGTTAATATTCCAATATTAACACTTGTCACAGACCATTGGTTTGTACGTTCAGGCCGTGCAGTGTGAAAGGGGGTTTTATTAGAGGTCAGTAAGTAGCTGTGGGAGTGTCTCAGCCTGTGAGCGTGTGACAGGTGTGGACAAGTCAAAGCAGACTCATGAAGCCTGACAGACATCCGCACTTGGATTCATGCTGATAGACATGCTGTCATTAACATGCACAACACAACACTGCTCCTTAACATTCACATTGAACACGCCATATTACCTACTTATAGCTCTTCGGCATTTGGAAGACTATGAAAGACTATGAAGACTATGTTTCCACTTCAGGATAAAAGAGTAAAAAAGTTTTTTGTTACTTTTCTTGCTGTATTTTAAGGATTCATAATTGGGGAAGCATCGCAAGAAAGGATTTAAGAAATTACAGGTTAAGAGTTACTTACAAGAAATTCATAACAATGCATGTGTTCACACTTAAAGTTTGATCAAGACCTAAAAAGAAAATATTACATCAACAATTACGATTCATGGGGTCTCACAGTCGATACCAAACCTGCCTCATTTAGTTCAGTTGAATCTCAAATTCAGCCAAAATATTCTTGTTTGGAGCAGTTCATTTGGGCAGGTGCATGCAACAATCACACTCAAGTGCACACCAAAAGTAGACCAAACAAGAGTACGTCAACGGTGGAACACTGCAATGGTTAGTTTGTGGTGAGAACATGGTCCAAAATCCAGCAAAAAGTACTGCACATTTCTTGAGTAAACAAGCAACAGTAGTCAGCTGCGCTGTGTTATGAGATGAGGGTAAGAATTTGTTGACAGTTCATTAACAAAAGCGCCATGGTAAGCTTGTGGACAAACTTCCAAAGTGACTTGTGATGTGCCTTCGCCATTTGCAGTGCATTAAAATATTGTTTTCAAGCTGAATCCACACTTCATTCTCCAAATCTCTAGTGATGCATACAAACTATACAATACAACTATACAATATAATATGATGTGGTGTCCAGGAATACAGTCAATTAGCGCAGTCATCGCTCCATAATACCAAGCACATCATTGTGCTGGCTTTTCCTCTTCTTTTTGTTCACTTTTGGGAGTTCCATAGTTATATTTGTGCACATTAATTCTGACCAATCAAAAAGCAGCTTAGGAAATACATTTAATTACATATCTGGCCAATGAGTGGTGTGTATTTTGTCATATGCATTTTGGTTCAGTTCAGCTGATTTGGACCAGAAAAAACAAACCAAACCTGTCAAATGTGAACACATCATAAGAGTAATTTTAGAAAAATTGGTAATGTTTTGTTATAAATAAAAATGTATTTCTTATGAAAAAAAGAACCCAAATGCCGAGAGTTTTTTTGGATCTATGTAGGTAAGTTGTATGTAGATAGTAGATTTGTTAAATGAAAAACTAATTAATTGATCATTTGAATTATTGTAACAATAATTAGAAATAACTTGAATTTGTTAAAGATACTGATTTTAGAGTTTCATCAAAGATTTATTTTTTCAAGAATTTGAATTCTTTACTTATGTCCTAAAAAAAATACATTTCTTAAGAGTATTTCACAACTATTTTCAACTGTTTTTTCTCCTAATATAGAAAACAACAGATATATTTTACTTTGAAGAATGTTTTATATTATGAATCTGTCCCGAAGTCACCCTAGCTACTACAACAAAACACCAGGCCGGTAAAAAACAGAATAAACATACTTCAGTGATTCATGAATGTGTGCAGGTGTTTTGTTAGCAACACAAACAATATGCAGAAGACTTGAGGCAAAGTCTTGGGTACAGCTATATTTACCCTGAAATGTGAGCAGATAAGAGCTCAGTGGCCGAACAGACGCCTCTACCCCCCCACCAACACCCTTCTGACCAAACGCAGAGGCAAGCCTCACTTCTCAAGCCTTTCAGCCAAACCAAACTCAAAATCTACCTTTATTAACCGCAGCTAATCGAGTGACAAGAGTTTTTAACCAAATCTAGCATGTTTATTTATTTGAAAAAGACAAAATTAGACTCTAGTTTTAAGACACAGTGAACACAGAAACCTGAATGAGGAATGTGGAACACATATTTTGTAACAGTCTGACATAAAGGCTTGTAGGTCTTTGAAAAATGGAGACATGGAAATTAAAGTCTACAACTACTGTATATAGACGCACGAAACTGCAGTTTCAAAAGTTGAACCTAATAACCTCCACTGGATTAACACACCCTAAAAATGTCCAGAGACAAACTGCAATCCGGTATGTTGTTTGTAAGTGCCACGGCTCTCAGTATCATGTGTGCAGAGTGCGCTTTGCTAGCAGGTGGGTGTTAGGTTCAGGGGTACCTACTGTAAGTAGAGCCGTTCTCGGTTCTAACGGACGGAAAAACAGAGGTGGTGGTTCATTATACCTCACAAACACCGTTCACTGCTCAAACCTTAAAAAAAAACAAGAAAAAACAGAGCAAGTTTAGAAATACAGCAACATTTATACGAAAATAAACAATTTATACAGCTGAAATAAAAAAAATAATACCTGTATTGAAAAATTTTATATAAAACAAATAGAGACAGCTATATATATACACAGTTAAATTCGATATTCTTAAATTGTAGTAAATGAGAGTAAGTTTTAAAACGAAGCAAACTAATGTTCAGTATTCCTGCGCATCTATCTACATGCCAGATTTCATTACAGTCCAGGTCCTGGTTACGCTGAACGGCTGACAATAGAGAACATAACAACTGATGGCTTAAGAATGTCATGCGTTCTGCCCTACAGACCTCATAGCCTTGGATACCAGTCAAAACAGCTTAAAGTAGGAGAAAAGAGCGAGTAAATTGGAGAAAAGGCTCACCAGTAGCTTTTTCCATGGGCAGCGTGTTGCTTTGGAAGCTGTAGCCTCAGAGTGAGAGGAACAGGGAAGGATTGCATGAGCACAGTGATCCAGAATGCTCTAGATCATATTACTGAGCTGGTAAATATAGCAATTGCCTATGACCTCGGTGGGTCATTCAACACTCCTGCATTCCAATTTACTTAAAGGAATTGCATTAGGACTATTTAAGGGCACGACTGGTTTTATCATAGGATATATTTTTATTGATTGTTTTATTATCTTAATTTTTTCTTCAATAGAACAGCTGCAAGTGGTAAACCTACAGGTTAAAAAAACGTACGGCAGGGTGAAAGTAATGATGGGAGAGCTTAATAGTTCAGTAATTAAGGGAGATTGTAGCCCTATAAATAAGCACCCACATGCATTAATTCATGTAATACTACCAAAACAAACATACTTGTGTTTGATAGCTTACGTAACACAACAAGACTATCATTCAGGCTACCTTAAGGGGAAATAAACTGTTGGGATTGTGCCTTTGAACAAGGCTAAAATTGAGTTAAATGGAGGAGACCTAAGGGCTTGCACAAAAAGGTAAGTAAAAAAATAAATAATATAATATATTCAATAAATTCTGACTTAAAGTTTTTGTTCAAATATAAATAAAAGCTGAGCATTTTATTCCACAATGACGCCACTTGTACATCGTCTTATCTTTTGGGAGAAACCTGCATCATTTCCGGTCAAGACAATCTTGTTAGATTAATAAAAGTAATGTTACAGTAAGTCAGGATTTTCCAGGGGTATGAAGAATTTTGGACTTGATTTTGACTATCAAATTTTCAACCAATATATAACAACAATATTTTGTAGCAAGCAAGTACTCATTTTGCTAACTCATTTCAAAACAATGCATTAATTCAGAAATGAACAGTTCAATGTTCATATTTATTTAAAATATTTCCCAAATGAGATTAAACAGAGCAAGGAAATGTTCACAGTATGTCTGATAATACATTTTTTTTCTGAAGAAAGTCTTATTTGTTTTATTTCTTAAAAGCCATTTTAAGGTCAAAATTATTAGGCCCTTTTATATTTTTTGCTACACTACAGAACAATATGATGATCATATGAAGTGTGCCAAATTGTTTTTCCTAATATTTCTACTTAAGTACAACAGCGCACACTCTGGCTCCAAATGCTGTCATCAGCACAAAATGGCAGCAACCACATCTAGAACATTTTCACTTCACTTCTTAAGAGTAAAAATCAATTTTGGCTCTTATTTGGACTCTCAAGGTGTGTTTTTGCTCACACTAATATAATAATGTCAGGTTGCATATTATTAAATTAGTATGTAGCAATTACAATAGACGATAACATAGTCTATGTAGTGTTTTTAACATTGATGATAAATTTTGTATTCTATTAAGATCAAGGTGTGTAATGTAGCAAGTTACATCCCTAATTTAACCTGGCTAGGCATAGGCCGGTTTAAGATTCTGATAGTATGATAACCTTGGATAAAAATATCACGTTTTCATTGTGATTACTGCTCTAAAACATATTCTTTAAATATGTCATGGTAAAAAAACAAAAACTTTTCCCCCTTTAAACACAATATATTTTATTATGAGAAACATTTAAAATATTTGGGAGCAGTAAACATGTCAGGCTAAATAATTTAAATGAGTCATTGACTTCTGCTGTCTACATTAGTTTCAAAACTTACTCTTATTCTATATTATGTAATGACGGTACTTCTTTGAATGAAGTTGATGATACCATTAAATACCTGAGTGTGGCTTGATTCTGAACTTTTCTATTAAATCACATATTAATCATATTGTAAGTAAAGTTAACTTTGGAATTAGTACCTTTAGTGTTCACAAGAAACTTGCTCTTAAACTTATTTAGCCAATATTTGATTATTGCGATATTGTTTATCAGAGTGCATCAAAATTAGATCTTGCTCCCCTTAATACGGCATATAATAGACTTTGCAGATTTGTTCTGGGTTGTTCTTTTTATACACATCATTGTTTAATGTATGATCTGTTGCAGTGGCCATCTTTGCACACAATACGACATATTCATTGGCTTCAATTTACATTTAAATGTATTCATTTTAAGTATCCTTACTATTTACAACAATATTTTGTATGTTTTTCCTTAAATTATCAAGTTCACCTGCGAACATTCGATCCATTACATCAGTGGTTCTCAAACTTTTTTCACCAAGTACCACCTTAGAAAAAAATTGTCTCTCCAAGTACCACCTAACGACGCTATTTTTTTAACCAGTATTAAAAAATAGCGTCGTAGGCCTAATTAAGCAGCTACAGGTGTGCACAGTTTAAAAACGATGCAGATTACTTCCTATTGTTAAGAATATGTATTATTGTCAGTCACTTTAAACATTTTAAATAGTCTGAACATTAACTGTGCTTGCAGATAAAAAAAAAGTTTTAGTTAAAATGTGCTTTTAAAAATTCATTAAAAAATGGCGCTGTTCTTAAAAAGTAAAAAGAAAACTGCTGTACTTAAATCTAAAGTATTCATAGTAGCCTATTCATCAAAAGCTGGAAATGCTGCTTGGACCTTATAAATATAGGCTATATGTCATATTCATACACTTTTAGACAAATCTTGAAATGTTAAATGTACATATGACAGGGTTCATACAGGCACAGCCTAATGAAAATCAATTCCAGCACCTATTTTTTTTTCAAGACTGACATGCTATGTATTGAAGACCTGAAATGTATTCTCAGCAACCCATAAAATATTGCATAGGAATAGATACAAATAAAAACCATTAAAAATAATATTTATTAATCATATATTAATAATATAATAAACCTGCACTAAATGCTTGTGAAATTTTTTTTGTACTCAAGTAAAAATACTATTACACTGCTAAAATAACAACATTTTTAGTAAATAATGCTAATATTTGGTAAAAGTACAAAGTACTCTTTGAAAAAGTACTAGTTGGTTACTTTTGAATAAAAAAATCAGATTTTCATTATGAAATCACTTTTTTTTAAGTGTAAACCTGATTTAATGGTTTGATTGCTTAAATCCCAAAGCTACGTGTATAGGCATATGCACTAACAAAGGAAGTATGGTCGATTTTTCCTTTCATGTCAATTAATCTTTTTCAATAGCACTGGTAAAACTACCAAATAATCTTTAAGGCCATAGAGACACTTTTTGCCCATTTTTAAAAAAAGATATTTTTAAGCTTTGAAAGGTTAAAGTATATGGTAAAAAGATTTTTATTTAGCCTTTTATTTACATATTTTACACTATTTTTCTTTACAATATGGCAAATTTGTTTCTTCAATAGCTGTACATCACATGTAGATTTTATTTTACACTTGATCTTAATCTAAAATAGAAACTTAAAAAAAAATACAAGTACACTGTCAGTAAAAAAAATTAATAAAACAAATGACTTCATTCTACTTGAGGTATTTGAAATATGACAACAATACATTTATCAAAGCAGTGCTTTAAGAGCCTTATTGTTAATTTTGATAAATAAACAATAAGTAACAATGGATTGCTTTGATCTGTAATGCTTTAAGACAGATCAGAATACAGCTAAATGTATAAATCACACATATACCTCATCCAGAAACATTTCCAGCATAATTCTTTTGTCGTAAAGAAACAAAAAAGCTCCACCTTTGCTAAAGTTTCACTTGACAACACAGCCAAATAAGAAGACCATTAGCATTGTTATCGATCATGCATCAATCTATTTCTAAATACTTCATAACTTTAAATACTTTTGACTAAATTTAGTAAAGGAGCAAAGATAAATAATGTCTACTTTAATAGTGGAAAGATCGCGATTGTATTCTATCTGAGCACACAGGCGATCATGAGAGCACTTGCAGTTCATTTGAAAAAAGCATATTTAAGAGCTCGCATATCTGTTTTAGTGATTTGCGTACATGAATGCGCTCTCGTGTTAAAATCAAGCACTCGCCGCATTTGCAGAAATGAGTAATTGCGCAATACCTCTATTCCCGCGCCGCCATTCAGAATGTTATTAGAGGAGTGACAGGTCAGAGGCGAGTCGACTGGCTGTCGGAGAGCGAAACGTGTTTGTAGATCATCAAAAAGGCAGGAAATATGTCCGCGGTTTAATTACTCTGCTAGACATCTCTATAGTGAAAACATCCGAGAAGCATTAATCCAACAAAACATTTGTTTTTAAGTAGTTTTTTCTGTCTCTGCAACACAGAAAGCATTTGTCCCGCCCTTACGTTTCACGCAACTAGACAAGGTCGACTGTGATTGGCTACTTTTCATGTCAGTCAAATCACGCTTTAGAATCAATTCTTAAACTTCGGAAACTGATTTTCAGCAGCTTATGACACAATGCGCTAAAATAAACACTCTAAGCACAGCGCTGTGATCGTACACTTCACAAAACAGCCAATGCTGATCACATCGATGTTATATTCCACATTTGAGGATTAAAAGTGTTAATTCTTTCATTATTCAGCGATTCCTCCGCGTACCACTAGGAGGAAGCCCGCGTACCACTAGTGGTACGCGTACCACAGTTTGAGAACCACTGCATTACATCATTTAAGGTCTTTAAGCAGACTTTGCTATCATATTTTATTTTGGATTGTACTTGTTTTTCCTGAGGATGTTAATATTTATTTGGTGATTGATTTACTGATCTGTATATAGTTTTTCTACGTATATATACGTATGTGTGTATGTATACTACTCCCCCCCCTCCCTTCTTTTCTTTTTCTTTTTTTATTATTTGTCTTTAATTTTAATTTATTTATTATTTTTTGATGTTATGTCATGTTTTTTGGATGTTGTGTAAATTATGTTTTGTCTTCTTGTGTTGTTGTTATGTGATTGTGATTAATTGTGGGACCCCCTTGAAAGTGAGATGGTACATCTCAAGGGGTTTATCCCAATGAATAAATATCAAATATCAAATAAGTTTCAAAATCACAGATTTCTTCACAATTTAAATGGCATCTTTGGGTATCTTTTCAGCTAAAGATACTGTTGATCTAAAAAACGAACAAACTTACATATACCTTAGGAACGGTATAGCAGAAAAGTTTGACTATTCTAAAATTTTTATTTTTCCAAACCACGGTACTGCTTGAAAATTATTATCATCCCATGCGTAAACCTGGCTGACATATTTTACAGAACATAACCACAGGCTTATGCTAAATGTCAGAATATTTACTGCTTTAAAATCTCAAAATTGTTCAGTGTAAAAAAAAAAAGTTTTGAAGAATAATAATTTACAAAGTTAATATGTTTATATACAAATCCTGGTGATGGCGTACAATGAAACAGCATTATTTGCACAAGTTATGATTAAGATGTTGGTCTCTATAAACAATAAATTAGGTACAAGGTTTGTGACAGAAATGACAAAATGTGTCACACAGGCTGTGGTCACGTGACCGAGTGCGCGCTGATGTCTGCAGTGAACAGCGCTGCATCACTAAACTTCAAATACCACATAAAGAAACACTTCGTATGAATATCAAGTGAATACATAACATAGCTTAAAAAGAAGAAAGGGTCTGCCCCTGATTTACACGATTGCACAACACTTTGCAGATCTTATTTTTTGAATAAGTATTTATATGAATACAGTCAATCTGCAGGACTAGCTCTGCTGCAATACATACCTAATACGTCATTTACCAAAGCCTATTTGATACATTTAGACGAAACACAAGATATTACGTAATTCGTGAATCGCCTGGAAGCTTCCAGATCTGGCGAGTAAATGTGTGTGAACGGCAAAGCAAGAATGTGCAGAGCGAGCATTCAGAGCATTACTCACCGGAGTGAGGAGACCATCCTCCCCTTTACTGCCCGCTCCTTCAAGCAGAGCCCACCGTGAGAAACCCTCCACACGACCCCTCTGAACTCCTCCAGACCACACACGACAGTTCACCAGTGCTCAAAACAGCACAGACGGGTACATTTTGCTTGCTTATGCCCTCGTATTAATCCAAGCTCTTGACTTGTAGTCAAAGAAAAACGGTCGCTCACTTTAAGGGTGACGTCGGCGAGCTTTTCTTTCATTTGATTGGTCGGTCTTGCTCTCGAACGTCATCCTGATGCCGCCGCCCACACGGTCGCCCTGGCGACGGGAATAAACACTATTGAGATTAGTAGTACAAGTGCAATGACAATAGTGCTTGATGGGATTATTAAAGCGATACTTTTATAACAAACTAATTTTATTCACCCGCATGTAGCTGAAAATTCCTTCCGTGTAATTAAATGTGTTTTTATGTATTACTATAAAATATATTTTATATATTATTTAATTAATGCTAAAACAGAAATGTGCTGATTTACAGAAAAACGCAACATTAAAAGTGGGTTTGTTCTGTAAATAATTAATTATTATTTAGGCATTTAGTAATTATTTAGTAATTTAGGCAAAAGTAATTATATATATTATATATAGTATATATAGTATATATATATATATATATATATATATATATATATATATATATATATATATATATATATATATATATATATATATAAAACTAAATAGTTAGAGAATAAAATAGCTATAACAAATCAGAAATGTTGCCTTCACAAATAAATTGGGGAAGAAAAGTTAAATGGAAGTATTAAAATTCCAACAAGACCAACAATGTTGCCTTGTAATAATATTTATACAAAACATGTTTAGAAAAACTTAATCTACATCAAAGCAGGTGGAGATAAAGCAACTCTAAAGCTACTAAAAAACTAAATGATTAAAACCTAAGTTATAAATTCTTTTAACTTAGACTTGTCATGCAGTTTACCTACTGCTATAATCTCTAAAGACTTCAAGTGCTTCTGTTATCCTCATTTGTAAGTTGCTTTTGATAAAGCATCTGCTAAAGGAATACATGTAAAACGAAATGTTTTACTAAAACACCAGAAAAAAACGTAATTTGAACCTAAAAATAAAATAGATTTAAGATGAAATACTAACATCTAAAATAATTTTTAAAAGAAATAATAAATAAAAGATGGATAAATTTTATAAACATTAATACTAAATCTTTGCAAAAAAAATCAAACAGATTTAAGATAAAATGCTAACATCTCAAAGAACTTAAAAAATAAATAATAATGAATAAAAGATGCAAAAATGAAAAATAATAATACTAAAACTTTGCGAAAAATAAAAATTATTTAAGAAGAAATTCTGACATCTAAAATAAGTTTAAAAAATAATGAATAAAAGATGCATAAATTTAATAAATATTAATACTATAACTGCAAAAAATATAGATTTAAGATGAAATACTAACATTTAAAAAAAACTAAAAAATAAATAATAATGAATAAAAGATGCATAAAAATAAAAATAATAATACTAAAGCTTTGCAAAAAATAAAGCAGACTTGAAATGCTAACATCTAAAAGAACTTAAAAAGAATAAATAAAAAATAAAATATATATACAATTTAAAAACCGAACAAAGTCTGTAGTAATATATAAATATCAAAATAACACAGTGAAGACAGTCATTAAAAGTTTATTCTCCCTTATCCTTTGAGCCACTCCATTCAGCTCTCAAGCACAGATACATCAGTGCACAGATATACGCTGGCAAATCAATGGTATAAAACAGTCAGATCTGATTTTCAAATTGTAACACGCTAATGGTGTGGTGTGACCGTGAGCAACTCAACTTTAAGTCTGTAAAGTGTTCATTACACTAACAGGCCTAATGCATCCATTAGATTAATGACTCTCTGGACTTCTCATCCATCTTCGCGCTTAACAGCTTTTTTACGCACCCTTTACAAATGAACTTAAACCATAGATTATAGCTGCAACAGATAATGTAAAGTGAGACACGTTCAATTTTAAACTTTAGTCGAAACCAAATCTCCCAGCAAAGACAACAAAATACATATAAAACGTACAATAAGGAAATAAAAAATATATAAAGTATAGTGTAAACACACATATTAAAAGTGTCTTAAATAGAAATAAAACAATTTCAGTCTATTTCACCTGGTAAACATGGTATTCAGTGGCAAATTGATCAGTTTTCTCACATCTTACCCATCAGTCACAGTTTAAGTGGCGTTATCTTCAAGCTCATAAAATCTGAATATTAATAATGCATACATATAGAAGAAAAAACATAAAATAATTATCCAAAAGTGAAACACTAATATCAGTAGCATGTCCTATGTGGGCACAAAACATCAAATATTGATACTCTAAAAGGAAATCCTGTGGAGGAGGAAAAAAACAGCGCTTCATTCTACTTTAATGTTTGATTAGGGGTCGCAGGTAAAGGCATAAAGAGTGTTAAAGGCATAGAGGATGGCAGAACCTTCATTTATAATCACCATATTTTTTAATAACTACAACTATGAAAGCTGATTCTAACAGTTTATTATCCATTTCAGTTTAAGTTGTACGCATATAAGCCACTATATTATATCTCTGACTATCTACTCATTTCCATTTTTTGCAATTGTGAAAATACAAAAGGAAAAATAAATAAGTCTGAACCTAAGCAGTATGGTCACATCTATCTGACCAGTATATGTAATAGTATGTTAATGTCTGAGAAATGTATAGCTTTCAGAAATCTTGCACATCTTTTCATACACATGTATCTATATATCAGTATATTATATGAAATCTAATTTCTACTAACCTAAGCATTTGCGACAGTAATGTAGAAAGGATTTCGGTGCTTTTCTGTTCAGTCCACCCTTTAAGTCATGCTAATATCATATTTATGAAATAAAATGCAGCAAACTGTTTTTAATGCAAATGAGATTGTGCATGCAGTGATTTGACAGTATGAGTGAACAATTTGCTGGTTTTATCTTTGTAAAATAAACTTTCTGCACCGCAAAGAAACAGTCTTAAATTGCACATTTCAACAAATGTTTCAGCTCCAGTATCCAAAACGTGATAGATCACATAGAAATCAAAACTCTGATAGATTAACTCACCATCACATCACTCCAAACCGGTATAGTTGTTTATCTGCACGACACAAAAGAAGATATTTTGAAGAATGTTGGCAGTCAAACAATTTTGGTTACTACTGACATCCATTGTACTAACAAAAAGGAAAACTTCATATATTTCTCAATAGTTGCTAGATCTATAAATGGAAAGAAGTTCCACAGGTTTGGAATGACATGAGTGAATGATCAGGGAATCTTCATTTTTGAGTAAACTATGGCTTTAAATACTAGAGCCAAAACTCCTGTTTATTTTATACTAGCTGGATACTAGTTTGCTACTGATTCGTTTTGTTTTTAACAAGATGAAATCAATTGGTAAATCTACAAAAAAAACACTAATAATAATAATAATAATAATAATAATAATAATAATAATAATAATAATAATGTGATCTTTTTGTCCCATTTTCACCTGGTATTTAGGGTCTCTTGGGTCATTTGGTCCTAACCACACACTCACACACACAGACACACAAACAGAAAAAGTTATGTTGTTTTAACATTCAAAATGTTGCTATTGAAATCAAACATAAATACGATTACATTTTACCAGCTCAGAGCTTATATAATGTGTTAAAAAGTCACTACAGCACCCTGAGGCCAGCTGATCTGCAAGGGCCAAAATTATTACACTGCTATTTACTAATTGCTAACTTTGATGAAGAAAAAAAAAACTGTATTATTGAATATATTGCGGCTTTTTGTGACATCATATCCTGTTTTTGACTCGTTTAGATGTCTGGTCCGAGCCGTTGAGTATTTTAGTTTAACTGCCTCAGTGTTATTTGCAGGCAGATGCACTCCAAAGTTTGTATTAATTCATTCATTTTCCTTCAGCTTAGTCCTTTTATTGATTAGAGGCTGCCACTGCGGAATGAACCGCCAACTTATCCAGCATATGTTTTAAACAGCAGATGCCTTTCCAGCTGCAACCCAGTACTGGGAAACATTCATACACACTCATGCACACTCATACGGCCAATTTAGTTAAGCACCCATGCAAACATGCAACTTCCACACAGAAATGCTAACTGAGCCAGTCAGGACTCAAACGAGCGACTTTCTTGCTTTGAGGCAACAGTGCTAACCCCTGAGTCATTGTGTCGCCTCAAGGTTTGTATGTAAAAGTATTACAACTTTTTTAGAGAAGTAATCTGGAATCTCACAAAGTTTTTATTGAATCAAGTCTGCCAATTGTGAACAAACCTAAATATATGCGTATGTCAATTAGATCAACTAGTAGTTGACAATATGGTAAGTTGGTGTGAAAGGATATTATGTTTTGTAATCAAAAGCATTCAAACAGCAACAAGTTGACCAGTATTTTGCTAATGATTTTGAGAAAGCAAGGTACTTATACTTCTCTGCGTTGTACCAAAACACACAGATTACAGCTGAAATCATGAAATGACTCGCTCATAAGCCAGATAACAAGGTTAGTTCATCTTCCATGAAGAGAATGATGAAACAAAAACATAGGACTTGATGAAGTCCATAGATAAGCAGTCACAGGAGATGCATCTCAATTCTTTCGTTAATACCAGGCGGAAACAGGGTCTTTGTCAATTAAATAAAACAAACATCCACACATCAACAAACTCCCTAATATATATATATATATTTGAGCGACCACTTCTAAAGCAACAGAAAACACACACAAATTGCAAAGAAACCAAAGAAAATCACTTCCATCTGGAACCAACAGAATAATTTTTTTTTTTAAAAGCGTCTTAAATGAACTGGATATTTAAAAACCTTTGTGAATCTTTCTTCATGTGAAGCTAGCACTGCCCATACAGAATATAAGGCCTGAGAGTCTTTTGCATGTAATAAATGGCTGACAGCATATGACACACATCAGCAGGCAATGGGTTTCCACAATTTCTTCTTTAAGACATCAGTGCAGTGCAACATTTTCTGTCAGCTATGGGTGATTGTCTTAAGAATGGTAAAACGCACATCTTTCCACTGTGCTTTACTCTTGAAGAAACAGGCCTTTGAAAATACCGGGGTGCTTGTGAAGTCAAAAATTAAACCTTTACTACTGGCAACACATGTGATACGTGACATAAGCTCCAGCAAGTCCTTAAATGTTTTTTTTTTCCCTGAAAGATAGTCCCATTCACTCTGTGGAGCATAGGCAGCACTAGTTCAAAGTGGGTTTGGTAATTTAAATGTAGCTTTCTGTGTTTCTGGTGGTGGAGGAAAAAAGTAGGTTATTTTGCTTTTGGAACTACCAGGATCTCATCCCCATCTTGAATGCTGTAGGAGTGCAAGGCCCGTGCACTGTATTTGAGCTCATCGGGGCCATAGGCAGTGCCCTTGTCTATGTAGTAAAGACGCATGTTGTTGGTAGGAAGCTGTACTACAGTCTTCAGCTGCTTCTTGAGCTCGGCCACGGTCTGGTCCAAACGGATGCTCACCTGCTCGACTTTGTCCTCAAAGCGCACCTCTACTTTGGCATGGAAACGTGGTCTCAGGTCGATCTCAGCCAGAGGAGCCAGTTTCCCATATTTGGTCACCAAACAGTGATATCTCCAAAGAAAATACAAGAACTTTAACCTCATTCAGCCATTTAAACAAATAGAGTGTCAAAATACTACCAATAACTTTTAAAGGGGCAGTTCACACAAAAAATGAAAAAATTCCATCACTAATACCTCATAATAGCAAAATGATGATATTTTAGATCCCACATCCTCCCTATAAAGCAAGGTCCCTGACTCATTAATAGTTCAGAAAGGTACCAAAAACATCCTTAAAACAGACCATGTGTCCTTTATTAAAACTATGAGAAAATGTTTGTGCATATTCAGTGCTCAGCATAAAGTACACCCCTAACAAATCAATCTTTTAAATTTATATTTTTAATAGTAACTACACAACATTATATTTGTAGATAAACATTACATTAGTCAGTAATAAAGCCAAATCTTGAGCTTATCTAGTACAACCAAGCTAACTAGTACAGCCAAATGTTTATTTTATAGAAAATATTAAAGACATATAAAAAAATGTACTTAAAATTTTGTAGGTTGTAATTTCTTTAGCAATATTTTGCTTGAATTACCTTTTTTTATATTATCTTTTAAGTTATGTTTGGTGTTATTATCATATGTTTGGTGACTAAAATAATATTTTAATAAATATATCTGAGCACTGTATAAAACAAAAATAATGACTTTGTTCAACAACTTCTTCTCCTTAGTGTCAGTATAAGGCGCACATTCATGAGCACAGTGCAGTGACGTATACCATGGTCGCGCAAGTGGGACTTTCTCTGTTTGAAACAAAGCACAGGCACATTTGAGGTCAGATGCCAGACATGAATAAAGAGCACAGCACTCTCGAGAATGTGTGCTCTATATTGAAACTAGGTAGAAGAATCTGCTGAATGAGGTAATTTTTGTTTTTTTTTGTGCACAAAAGTATTCTTGTAGCTTGATAATATTCCAACTGAACCACTAAAAACAAGTCTGTTTAAAAGGATTTTTCTGGACCTTGAATGAGTATGGATCAGGGATGGGCAAACTTGATCCTCGAGGGTTGGTGTTCCTGCAGAGTTTTGCTTCAACCCTAATCAAACACACCTGAACATGCTAATCGGTGTCATCACTAGAAAGCTACTGGCAGGTGTGTTTGATTAGGGTTGGAGCAAAACTATGCTGGACACTGGCCCTCCAGGACAGAGTTTGTTCATCTCCATCACGTCTGGACTGTTGCTGTCTAGAAACAATGAAGAAGCTCATATCATTAACAAATAAAAAATATGTTAATTTGTATACCACAGATAAACAAAGGTCTCAGGGGTTTGGAATTACATAATGGAGAGCAATTAGTAACAGTAGTTTTCATTTTTGAGTGAACTAACCCTTTGGGATCTTCAAGTTAAGTTCTGCACGCTGCATTTCAAAGTGACTCAGAAGAGAATTCACGGTGCTTTGTGGTGACAAAAATGTTTGTGTTGCAATCTCAGCACTGCCATAAACAGTACTATATTGGGTATAAGCATAAATTGTCATCTTCTAGATTCATTTTTCCCTTCAGGTCAGTGTAACTGAATTAAGATATATTTTATGTATTCGCTTTAATTAGTTTTTTAATTTTAATGTAATTCTTAGTTTGTATTAATTTAATTTTTTTTAAAGTTTAATTTTACATAATGAAATGACAAATATAGGTGTAAAACATAAATTAGATCCGCTGTTGAAAAGGAACTTGTAGCAATAGAATAAATTTAAGTCTAGTTTAGATATAAAACAAAATCCTCATCCCAATTTCCTGATCACGTTTATGCCGAATATGTTAAGATATCTGGACTGACCACAAGAAAATGTGTTATGTGGATCTCACGGTACATTTGTAAAGTCTGTCATAAGATGTACATCGGCCAGGAGTTAAAATAAAACTGCACTGTCTGATTTTAACAACTATATAATAAAAAACTAGCACATTAAAACTAATTATTCTGGCCACACATTGCTTTCCTGTGAGAAGATCTTGGACTTCATTTAAAGATTTTTTTTTTTTTATTTAGCCGACAATGTAGGTGGTCTACACTAAATGTACCTGTGAGGCAGTTCTTCTTCAGAATGATCCAAGTGATAGCGGATAAAGAATCTCTCAGCATCCTCTCTCTCACCATCCGTCACCACACTTCCATTCAGACTGGTCACTGACGGCAGCCTGTGGACAATGAGATCATCAACATTTCAAAGACTTTACGATCAGTTTCTAATGTGGTTAAAATGATAGTTCAGCCCAAAATGAAAACTCTGTCTTTATTTACTCTATAATCATGTCATTCAGAACCTGTATGACGAATCTATAGGTGTGACATCAAGAAGCCTTTTCTAGAAATAATATGCCAAAATGATGTGAGTTTAACTTTAAAAAAGCAAATTAACTTGCCAATAAGGTAGCAAAAATAATCTTTAAATGACTTAAATTCATATTCACTTTAAAACGAATCTTTAAAAACAAGAGAGTACAGGTATGTGCCAGACAAATTGAATATCGAGGGAAATCCCATTTATTTCAATCATTTATTTCAAAAATTGAAACTTGTGTGTTATATTAGTTCACTATACACAAAGTCAAATATTTTAAAAGATGAAAAAAAAACAGATTTTAGAAGATGAAAAATCCTAAATCCAGTATTTCACAAAATTAAAATATTTTATGTGACCAATAAAAAAATAATCTTAAATATATGTTGGCCTTCTGAAAAGTGTGTTGATGTACTGTATTATGTCCTCGGTACTTTGTTGGGCCACCTTTTGCACTAATTACAGCATTAAGGAGATACAGCATGCAATAGTGCTGCATCTCAGATGTTCAGATCGCTGAAAATGCATGTAACCACAAGTTTGAAGCAGGGCCAAAGGGATGACAGAATTTCCACTTTTGTGTGAATTTCCTCTGTCAGATACATCAGACTTACTGGGCTATCATCAGACTGCGCCGCTCCGTGCTTGTGTAAGTCTGCAGTAGAGGAATGCCTTGCAACCTCACCTCTTCCAGCTTAGGCAGAAAGGTTAGCTTCTCAATATCCTCCCATCGATTAAGTCCTGATTCACATAAAATGATCAGAAAAAAGGTAACACTATCATTTAAAACATTCTCCATGCAACTACAACTACTACATGCAACAAATGCTAAACTTAACCTTCCTCCTACCCATACAATTAAGTCCAGGTAGTTTATTAACTCAGTGACTCAAAATAAAGTAACCAAAAGTATAAGGATATGTACTTATATTGTACTCAAATAGCAAAAAACGCTAAATTAAAACTGACACATAATAATAATTTAAGCTAAAAGTACAGGTGTTTTTTTTTTTACATACATGCACAGTAAATACACAGCCCTTTAAAGTACATCTACTGTTTATGCCATCTTCAGATGTATGATGTTGTTCTTTTCCAACTCTGAAACAAAGGCCTTGTTCAGTGTTGACACTTTGCGGATAAACTATTTAGTGCAAAAACAAGAATGTTTGAGACGCTCATACATTGTTACTGTTAAACAAAATATACAAAACAAAACATAAAAAAACATAGCTTAGCATACAAATAAAGATCCATGTATTCTTACGACTTTAGACTCTTCTACACTCTCTATCAACAACACAATGGTACCCGAGTTATGCAGATTGATGCTTCGAAGATTAGGGAACAGGCGGTGAAGGATTTCTCCTGACTCCTGAATGCTGTTCAGGTTGTTGTTGGCCATGACCAGAGTGTCCAGTGCTGGGAACATGGAGCCAATTTTCCGTACTTCGTTCCACTCGTGGAGGTTGTTATCTGTGATGTGGAGCAGACGCAGTGTGGGGCAGGGCATGGCGGCCAGGGTCACAGTGGTGTACTCATTAAGGCACAGAAACAGCTCCTCTAGCCTGGATATAACACATTTAAATCATCTGAAATGAGCTGCAACTACAGTGCATTTCACACATGCTGCTAGTTTCACTTTCACTTTAAATCATTTAGACTGATATTTCTGATGAATGTGGTTTATAACAAATCTCACCGTAAATTTCAGCTTCTTTTATACTTACATTTTTTCAGTCTCTTTTCTGTTCTGAGTAATATTAAATTGAACAGATTTATTGCCAAGTGAAGGACATGTTTAGAATTTTAAACATTTGATATTATATAGGATTACCAGATTTATATTTAATTATTTGTATTAATTAAATAATAAAATGTACACCAATGTGATTTATACATCAATGCAACTTTTTTGAGGGCTGTCAACTGTGACATTTTTGTCCTAGGATTTTACGTAAACAGCCATTTTAGTACTTTGTATATATAAACTTTGTACTTTTGTACTTTTGTACTTTTGTATATATAAACTTTTAGTACTTTGTATAAAACATAAATCTAAAACTACATACCGTTTTCATGTTCATTTTGTATTTATGAAAAATGCAAAAATTGCAGAAGATACTCACTCAGGCATCTCTTGCGTGAAAGTATGTACTGTGTCCCAGGACACTTGGGTATTGTTAAGAACGAATCTGCGGATGCTAGAAAAGGCCTTAGCACAGTCCGGATCCAAGACTGCATCACTCAGCTGATTAGAGCTAAGGTTTAAGAACTCCAGGTTTGGGACATTGGAAACAATCTTGCTGATCTGGTACAGATAGAAAGAGTATTGATAATTATACTGTTTCATATTATTATCATCATTATATATAATAAAACACACGCCAGCATTCAGTCTACCAGTCATTCAATTTAAGAAAAACAAACAATTTCATACACAAGTATTTTGCAGCTAAACACCATATTAGCTATGAAATAGGATCAAACCTGGTAAAACCTCTTTACCACTGTAATGGCAATATCAAAACAAACCATTCTTCCTATATTCTTTGTAATTACTGTATAATCAACATTTCAAAATAATGTGCCACACTGAAACTCACAAACATTCATCCATTTCCCAGAGAGATGGAGATCGCACTGCTCACAAACCTTAGCAGCAGTTATCAGTGCTAACAACACAACATTTATTTATAAAATAACATCAATAGCACAATAAAATATAGTACTATTGTTTTGGAAAATTCTGGAAAAGTCTGGTGATCAAGTTATAAAGTTAACCTATAATGTTCTATTAGTTCAACCGAAAATAAGATTAGTCTCAAAAGAGGATATTTTTGAAAAATGCAGGTTGCAGAGGCCCACTCATTCATTTTCTTTTCGGCTTAGTCACTTTATTAATCTGGGGTTGCCACAGTGGAATGAACTGCCAACTTATCCAGCACATGTTTTACGCAGCGGATGCCCTTTCAGCTGCAACCCACCGCTGGGAAACACACACACTTATACACTACGGTCAATTTTAGCATACCCAATTCACCTGTACCACATGTCTTTGGACTTGTGAGGAAAACCGGAGCACCCGGAGAAAACCCACATGAACACGAGAAAAACATGCAAACTCCACACAAAAACTGACCCAGCCGAGGCTCGAATTAGCAACCTGCCTGCTGTGAGGCGAACGTACTACCTACTGCGCCCCCTTGTTGCCCACAAGAAACTCAATAATGACAATAAAAACTCAAAGGTTTTAAAAGGTAATTTCCATTTGGAGGGAAACTATCGTTATATTCATTCATTCGTTTATTTTCTTGTCGGAGTAGTCCCTTTATTCGCCACAGCGGAATGAACTGCCAGCCTTTCCAGCAAGTTTTTACGCAGCAGATGCCCTTCCAGCCGCAACCCATTTATGGGAAACATCCACACACACACACACACACACACACACACACACACACACACACACACACACACACACACTACGGACAATTTAGTCTACCCAATTCACCTGTACCGCATGTCTCTGGACTGTGGGGGAAACCGGAGCACCCGGAGGAAACCCATGCAAATGCAGGGAGAACATACAAACACAGAAACGCTAACTGAGCCAGCGACCTTTTTGCGATGAGGCGACAGCACTACCTACTGCGCCACTGCGTTGCCCTTTTATTTATACTCTAAATTAGTTATTTACTAATTTATGTATTTTAAATATCTATATTTAAAATATTGTATTTAATATTTTCATTAACAAAACTGTGTACCTTGTCAAACAAATTAGTACTTGTCACAACATTTAAATTTTTATCAGATTGTTTTGTTTATAAAAAAATAGCTTTATATATAAATCTCTGTTAATTATTCTATTTTAATGTAATAATAAAAAGTCATTCTAGTCTCATATAAAGCTATGCAGCACATAATTCATATGCACTATTTTATGGGGCTTTTTTCTGTATTGTTTGGAGCTTGACAACCTCTGCCCCTTTCATCGCTCATTTATAACAGAATTCTGCTTAATGATACGTTAAGAATGAGAATGTCAAAATGCTCACTTAACCTGCATCCCTATAAAATGGGTTAAAGAAATCTGCCAACAGACAGTGATATTCTCTGATAAACTTATCTTCTCACCTCGTGCCAGTCTTGAAGCTTGTTGTGGGACAGATCAAGTTCTACTACGTGAGCACAGAAGGCAGCGATTTCCCCCTGGTCTCCTGCATGACTAATTCCACAGCCGTTCAAGACCAGCACGCTGGGCAGGTTCAGGCGGTCTGAAGACACAATGACCATACGAGCAATGAGCCATAACACGGCAACAGGGTACAGATGCCAGAACAAACACTAGCATCGCTAGGAGCCTGACAGTATCGCTTGTTTATAATAAACCCAAGCCTCACCTTTCATCGGTGATCCCTGTGGTCCAGATGGCACAACCACAACCCCCATGCCTGGACCCCGACGGCAAGGAAAGTTCTCTGGACTGTACTTCTCACTGATCGCCTGCATAAAAGTGCGGCCTTCTATCTCCGAAGAGTCCATTGCGCTGTCCCACAACATGCACTTTATGCAGCTGTCCATACAAACATAAAGTCAAAATTATTCTTCCTCCTGTGATTTTTAAAAAAAAATATTTCCCAAATAATGTTAAACAGAGCAATGAATTTTTCACAGTATTTCCGATAATATTTTTTCTTCTAGAGAAAGTCTTATTTGTTTAATTTCAGCTAAAATAAAAGCAACTTAACATTTTTTTAATGGTTTTAAGGTCAATATTAATAGCCTGTTAAGCAATATTTTGTTTTTTGAAAGTCTACAGAACAAACCATTGTTATACAATAATTTGCCTAAATACCCTAACTAGCCCAGTTACTTAATTAACCTAGTAAGGCCTTTAAATTGCACTTTACTAGAATCTTTAAAAATATGTTAAAAGATGTTATTAATATGCGTTTCTGTAAAAAAAACTTCTTTCTGTTAAACAGAAATCAGGGATAACTATACAGGTGGGCTAATAATTCAGGAGGACAAATAATTCTACTTCAACTGTAGTTTACAAAAAAGTTTTAGTTAATTAAAAAAAAATTCCAGCATGAAATAGTAATAAAAATTAGTTTTGTTTTCATAACTATACAAAAATAAAACTATACAAAAAAGGGATCTGTTCTTGGTCCTCTTCTATTTTCCATTTACACCACATCACTAGGAACCATCATATGATAAAAAATGACTGAAAGTAAATGTAGTAATTTTATATACACAGAAAGGGTATTAAACACATTTAAAATATCTGTTTAAATGTTTTAAATGGCAAATGTTAAAACATGAGTGAAAAAATATTAAAACAATCAATAATAATTCATTAAATAAATAATTGGCATCATTCAGGACAGCATAAATGACATTTAAATATTAAGTCACATGCTTATTATTTCTGATTTGTACTCATCAAAATACATAGTGATCATTCTGCTATATATTTTAAAATGATTCTAATTGTTTTTCTGACAATAGTTATAATGACATTTGTTTAGTACTTTGTAGCGGCACTGTTATTATTAGATATAACCTTAAATTATCATTATATTAAATATTTTTATATTTATATTATTCACAACAGAATCAACCAACTAACTTATCCAGCATATGTTCTACGCAGCAGATGCCCTTCCAGCTGCAACCCAACACTGGGAAACACCCATATACTCTCATTCACACTCATAAACTACGGGCAATTTAGCTTTCCCAATTCACCTACAGTGCATGTCTTTGGACTTGTGGGGGAAATAGGAGCACCCAGAGGAAACCCAGCGCTACCCACTGTGCCAACCATGATTTCATTCATTCATTTTCTTTTTGGCTTGGTCCCTTTATTAATCGCCACAGTGGAATAAACCGCTAATTTATCCAGCATATGTTTTACGCAGCGAATGCCCTTCTAGCTGCAACCCGTCACTGGGAAACACCCGTACACTCTCATTCACACACATACATATGGACAATTTTAGCTAACTCAATTCACCTGTACCGCATGTCTTTGAACTTGTGAGGAAAACCAGAGCACCTGGAGTAAACTCACGCGAATGCAGGGAGAATATGCAAACTCCACACAGAAATGCCAACTGACCCAGCAGAGGCTCAAACCAGCGACTTTCTAGCTGTGAGGCGACAGCATTACCCACTGCGCCATTGCGTTGTCCTCCAACCCTATTATATTATATTATATTATATTATATTATATTATATTATATTATATTATATTATATTATATTATATTATATTATATTATATTACTGTATATTATATTATATTATATTATAATAAAGAATACATTATTACATGTCATCAAATGATTACTTTTCTAAATATGACAGACCAGATGTTTTTGGTATACAGCATACATGATTGTTAAAGTGACAATTTTCAGAAGTGAAAACTCCTCTTTCTTTAAATATTAGTAAAAATTATTAGTAATATTGTTAATTAGTTTTACTTGAATATTTTCAGGTTTTTAATAGTGTTCTGTGCCTAATAAAGCTGCTGAAGTGTTGCCATGTGCACTTATTTTAAGCATCTTTGAGCTTGTTATTTAGGCTAGGCTCATAAATCTATGACATTAGTAACGTGGCCAGATGTGGGTAGCAACAATATTTGAATTTATTTTGGCTAATTATGGCTTTATTCTAGTTGTGTTTTAGTAAGATCTGGCAGCACAAATGGGTTATAGGCACCCAATATATCTCTGGCTGGCACATCTCTGTGAATTCAAACATATCACAAACAGCTAACTTTTTAGTCAAGATCTGCACCAGTTTTTGCACTTTTTTTGTAAATGTATTTTTCACAACCCTCTGGGCCACAAGGTCCATTTTTAAACAGAGCTGGCCTAGATTTAACCATCTGCTGGCTAAATAAGTCATGCTCCTTGCTAATACCAAACCACAAGTTTATTAAGCATGACTTAAAAATTAAAATAAAAGAATACACTTATATTTTAAATACATTTTTTCTTCAATTAACCCCTATAAATATAAAAATATGGAAATATAGAAAAACGCATTTGAAGGGTTCTTACCTGCTCTGCGATTTGTCTTCACAGGTCCACATTCAAAGCTTGTGTCATAAAACAATAAACTTTACTTTTACTGCATGAAATTATTGGTCCATTGAGTGTCAAGGTTCGATGGAAAAATGTGGCTGCACACCAGTAGAGAGACGGGACCTGCTCTTTGTCTTCACAACACTTTTCAGAGATAACAACAGTCTGCAGAAAGAAGACACTGGGTCAGCAAGAAGGACACACGACTGATTCAACCTAAGCTGTAAATACACTAACCTACCTAAACAACAAAAAAGCCAGTTTCTGTTTAAGTCAACACACTCAATGTGCATATGAAAACCTTGCTGTACTCAGAGCTGTTTGCAGGCTCCTAAGGACATATGTGACAAAGAGCATGTAAACATTCTTTAGACAGCTGTAAATGTTACCATAAAAAAGGACCTTAGGTGACTTGTTAAACAAAATGGCTGGCAAGACAATAAGTAGCCTGAAGCAGATTTATTCAAATCCTGCGTTCTAAGTGTCAACTTACAAGAAGAGCCGTGGTGTTTACAAGTATTTTAATCCCATTTTACAGCAGGTTGAATGTTTAAAACAGACAAAGAAAATCATGTATAAATAGTACTAGATGTAGAACAGGGATGTTCAAATTTCAAATAAAACCGACCGCCGAACTTGATTATACCTTTGCAAGGACAATCATACAATGTAAAAGGGTCTAAAATATTATTTGGAAAGTGTTAGTTGTGGATAATTTGTTTTTTTGAATCACATATAATCATATTGTTTTTTTATGGATCATTGGTCACACTTTACAATAAGGTTTCATTAATTAATGGTAGTTAATGTATATTACATCATTATAACTACATTACACATTATAACTAATTTATTACGGTAATTATAATGGTAGTTACTAACATGAACTAATAATGAACAATACTTGTATAGCCAGCAAAGGTCAGTCCAAAGCACTCGAAAAATGTGGAAAAATATTTAAATATTTTTATTTATGTTTATTTATGTTTATTCTCATAAATCCCTTACCCAAAGAGCACCAACACATTAATTAAACTACTCCTGAGCACTTTTTATTTGATTTTGGATTTAATACTTGTATAGCTTTTATTAATCCAAGTTCAACATTTACTAATGTATTCTCTTGACAATGTGATACATACTTTCAAAAATTAACAGCGTTTTTTTAATGAAAACAAAATATTCTACTTCTTCATGCTAAGTTTACTAGTTTTCTTTAAAAAAAAACTTAATGCACAAACTATTGAAGTGTTTTATCTCCAGCAGGAAGCAAACCATGGTTATTTGAGTTTCTGATGATATACTTCAACCCTGCAATGGTAATATATGACATTATCAGTACAATATATAAAACCTCAATATTTATCTCAATATATTCATTTTAAATACGTCAACAATGTCCACATTACAGAAATTAGTCTGTCCTACATCAATACATTTTCAAACTAACGTTTTCAAACCATCACGTGACAACACCGCGACGATAACGTGACAAACGTGTTGCGACCTTTAATTTTTATTTATTTAGATGTTGCGACCTTCATCTGAGATTTTTTATGAGCTCACAGGTCATTTATAATGAACACTAGACTAACGTTATATCAGAGTCATGTGAATCTGCTGCTGCATGAGGACACACACATCCAAGATGACAACAGCAGCAGTCACCAAAACAAACGAGTACCCGTTAAAAGACCGCATTCATTTAGGTCAGCGCCTTTGAATGGTTTCATTTCAGCTTATATTTGTCTAGCCTGACCGAAAACATCCCTCCATGATGATGCCTTACATTAACGAGCAGATCTTCCGTGAGACTCGCGAAGGCGTTATTCACACCAACTCCTGGCCGTCAATTTAACCACATAATTTCTCTTCAAGTCTCGCACTGTCTCCGCTGCTCCGTGTCGCTCTTGTTATTGTTGATAAATCTGTCACGCTGACCCTATTGTCACGGAAGTGACGTCACTCCAGCTGGGTGCTCGTGATTGGACCGCTGTACACGAATACTTTTGCGCCCTCGCCGGCGAAGCAGAGAACAACAGGCGTTTCAGTGTAATTGTCATAAAACATAAAACAAGAATTATTATACAAAATTCATTAGCTATGTGTTTATACTTTAGTTACAATAACATTTAAAAAAAGACTTATTCTCGTTTAGTTCTTATTAGACACCTGTAAGGAACCCTTCGTACTAGTTTAATATATGTTATTACTTATTCTTATACTAATAAATGTAGATGCCAGGACTTATTTGATTAGTGACAGTTTTCTTTTCAATTGATTGCACATTTCACAATTTGCATTCAAGCTGTAGCTGGTAAAAATACTAATTAACTGAATAATACTAGATATAAATTTTTTAGAAAGTAGACATCTTTAGATACTAGTTATTGATTATTGGATGCTAATATTTAAAGGTACTATTTATTCAATAATTAGAATTAAATATTTATTAGATACTAGTACTATATATATATATACACACACACACACACACACACACACACACACACACACACACACACACACATACTGTATATAATACAGCATTTAGTGATTCTGTTAGTGAGATTCTTTTAAATTAATATTATAACAGGAGTAAAAAGGCAGATCTGACTGATGGGATGAGAATTGTTACTAAATTGATTTCAAATGAAAAAAAATATGCATTAATATTAATAAATACTAGTATCCATTAAATCAGTATAGGTCCACTGGTGTATAATAAGCATGTTCCAGTACATAATAATTACTAGCAATAGTTAATGAATGCAGGGCAATGCAGTAGCGCAGTAGGTAGTGCTATCACCTTACAGCAAGAAGGTCTCTGGTTCGAGCCTTGGCTGGGTCAGATGGCGTTTTTGTGTGGAGTTTGCATGTTCTCTCTGCATTCGCGTGGGTTTCCTCCGGGTGCTCCGGTTTCCCCCACAGTCCAAAGACAAGCGGTATAGGTGAATTAGGTAAGCTAAATTGTCCGTAGTGTGTGAGTGTGTTTGGATGTTTCCCAAAGATGGGTTGCAGCTGGAAGGGCATACACTGTGTAAAACATATGTTGGATAAGTTATCGGTTCATTCCGCTGTGGCAACCCCAGATTAATAAAGGGACTAAGCTGAAAATGAATGAATGAGTTAATGAATGCTTACTAGTAATATTGAAAAAGATACAAGTCAATGTAAAAAAGTAGCAATCACACCTGAAATGCATATTTTTAGTATAACTGAATAGCTTAAATGTCAATGATTTCCATATGTCAATGGGGAAAAATGATTTCCTACTCAAAACAAAATAAAAATTATGTTAATTCTTAAAAATAAAATACTACTAATGAATATGAACTGGAATCTAATGACTAAGTACAATTCGCTATTTAAGTTACCTGCATCTGAATAAGAGGTATTGTATATATAGTATATATAGTATCTACTAAAACTAGTATCAAATTATTTAATTATTAAGCACAAGCACCTAAAATAAGATATCCTAATTAATATGTATGTGATAGTATCCAATATTAAAGTACTAGTTGCATGAAAATAGATACTAGTAGTGCATTTTATAGATTACATATGTTCAAATGGCTTGCCATAGATCGAGGTGCCCTGTTTGCCAACACTGGGGCTGTGTGCTATAAAAGCCTGTTTGACCACACCATACACAGTATTAGTGAATGTTTTAGACTCTTTAGTGCTTCCCTCTAGTGGTTGGAAATGTCTCCAGTTGGATTTTTATGACATCTCTGAAGAAAGTTGTTGCATATGAATCATTGTTAATCAAAACTAAACTTAAAATATTCCAAATAATTTTATTTTTGTAACAAAACTAAATAATAATAATAATAAAACAGAAGAATAAAACCTTTGACCTAAAAAACATGCTTTGTTGCCAAAATCCTTCTGCTCTGTACCCCAGTTATTAGGGGTCACCACAGCGGAATGAACTGCAAATATGAATGACTATTGGTACATTATAATGCAAGAATTATGTATATCAAATATAAAACTCACTATTAACTATGTTTCAAGCATCAATTAACTTCAGAGAAACATTCAGTAATAGTGATTGTGGTGATTTGTATGTGACAGGATTAAGAAATGTAAAATAAGGTCATGCAGAATAAGGCTTTATTATGTGCTTAATAAGTAATCTAAGCTAAGCTATTAAGTAATCCAAGCTAATGAACTCATTACACATGAATGATACTTATATTTGTATTGACAGATGTTTTGGAAAGCGTGACATTTTAGCACAGTTACGTTCTATTGTAGCACACTGCTAATGTACCAGCATTGAGTTAATGTTTGTTTGCTAACACATTTTAGCACTGCCAAGTTTTTATTTTTTATTTTTAATAACTCTAACTTTTCTTACATGTATTGGCTAGAAGTCAGAATGATAAGCTTACATCTTAATATTTTTTGTACAAACAGCATAGAATTAGTGATGTGTGTGTTGACATCTGTTTTGTTTTCTGCAGCATCACTCATCAGGCACAGTGATTTGTGTATTCTGCTTCAGCTCGCTCACCTGCAAAATAAAAATGCTTCAGAGGAGATGCCAAAACTTTGTCTAAACAAGTAAATGCTGTGTTATTCAGTCATACTGGTCTGGTAGTAGTCGTAGACTTTTATAACTGCTGGCTTGAGGTTTTTAACAGAGAAGATCCTTTTAATACGAAACGGAAGCCGGTAGTTTATGTTATTCCGAATCTGTAAACAATTTAAAACATGTGTTCTGATTAAATTAATTAAATCAGTGCAACAGTATTTTAACAGACTGCGAGTAAATTGTCATTATTATCCATACAATAACACTCCCACCTCGTTTAGATATACGATGATATGCTCATCACTGGATTCAACACGACTTACTGCTTTCTTTACCTTAGAAATAAACAAAACCAAAGGTTTTTTAAGCACATGCTAAAATATTCAAAAAGCAAAACTGCTTTACCTCATCCATAAAAATCGGTTCTGCGCTGAAACCAGACAAGAGTTTCATATCTACAATGATCATGTTGGAGGTCTCTATATATTGTATTCCCTTATATCTGAAAAAAAAAAGAAAATGAAGGTTTATATCACACTATTCTCAACTAAAAACAGAAAAATTTATAGGAATTTTGGATCAAAGTGAATGGGAGAAGGACATTTAAAAAAATGACAAGGCATCTGTTTCCATCTTTTCGTTGTCATAACAGTGATAATTAGTGAATGAAAACAGCTGAGATCAGATTTTGGGGGCAGATTGTTTTCTTTCGAAGCAAGTAGCCATGTAATAAGAGGGATGATGTACATCTAGGTGATTGTTTTTGCCAAATACTGTAAAGCCCCTCAGTCTTATACAGCAACACTCATCACTGTCACTTTTAGCCTGCCGTTTAATCACATTATTACGGCAAGTACCAACAGTATTTTCTGTCTTCTTAAAAGTAACAAATGCTGTAAAGCCGAAGCACTTTCAAGCATTTAAAGTTATCATTAGTGTTTTGAGTTGGTTAAAATGATTTTATGGACACACAAAAATACAAATATGTCCTTACACTATGTTTAATATGACGTCCAGAATTTGCCAATCTGTGTTCTGGCAAGTTCCCTCAGTCTTAACAGAGAATTCTAATTTATTAGATTTCTTTGGAGTAGGGATATTGTAGAAAAGAGACATCTAGGAGAGAGTCACAGAACATTAGAACATCTTGTAAAGCAGTCACCCGTGTTTTAAATTTTGCTGCACTTCACAGACCTGCACAGACACACAGGCTGAGCCCTTGACTTCAATGCTGTATTTGCCCGGCACATTGGCCAGCTGCTTCTCCTGGTACAGTAACTTGTTGTCCTGATTGACATCAAAGTGGTGAGAGTCTCCTGCTGACTGTACAGTCACTGTGCTGGAGCCGTCAGAGCTGAACACTTTGGTGGCGTACAAAGACAGAGCCTGAAGAGCCACCACTGTGTCCTGGGAAAGAAATGAGTTCAGTCATGTGACAATTTTAGCCATTCAGCAATAATGTGTCTGATTTGAGGAACCTGCGTGGAGGAGAATCCTCCATAGGCATTCTGCTGCTTCACAAGCCAGCTGACAATCCTGTTAGCAAAGCCCAGATCAGCTGTAGTGAGTGAATCTGCAGTGAGAACAGCTAGCAGCACATATGAGCTGATCTCCACATCCAGAGAATCAGAGTCATCAGCAGATGCAGACTGAGACCAGTGGACAAGAGGACCTTTAGGACACAAAAGAAGGATCCATTATAAATCTGATATGCTGATCAGTGCTTATTACAGAGATCATACCTTCTGAAATCGCAATGTTCTTAAGCTTGTTCAAAAGGCTGTCCCGAACCTCTTTGTCTTTTGCCAAACTGAAAGTATAGCTTAGCAGTGCAGAGGTGTAAAGGTTACGAATATCACCAGCATACTGCTTTAAGTGTGAAAGGCCTTTACTGACAGCCGGATCCTATGACAGAAATGGTGCAGCTGACAAATATGTTTGAGCCTTTATGTAAATATGTTAAAAAAAACAAACAGTTTCAGTGTTTGAAACAGACAGTAGAGCTTACTGACCGTAACTGGTATGTTCAGCTCAAGTAGTGATGCGGTTATATAGGCAGTGATGGTCACGCTGTCACTTACACCACCCTAAAATATGCAGATTGCAAATATGAGATCTTTCATCTAAATGTTGATTATTTAATAAGTAATGAGGATTTCTTTTAATCAAGAAAAAAACAACAACTTGAGAATTAAAATTGTCTAAGATAAGACATATTTTCAGATTATATCATATATTTTTATTGTTTTTGTCAGGGTTCGGTGAATGAAAAAGGAGCGAGGACTCAAGTGCAAACAATAATTGGGTTTTATTAATAATAGAAGTACAAATAAAACAAAAAGGCAAAATAAACTACCCCGAGGGGGAAAACATGAATCAAAAACAGACAAACTTGGCTGGGCTGGCAAGACATGACTGGAACAGGAACACAGAGGGAATATCGACGACGAACTGACAAAGGACTGAAAACATGAGGGGGATTATAAAGCAAAAAGTAAATTGACACACAGGTGAACACAATTAACTAATAATGGGTTGACAAGGAGGGTGGGACTAGACAATAGACGGGAGAGCGCATGACACAGAGACAATACAAGCCATGCGCTCACATAACACAACACTGAAGCACACGACAAAAGCACGTGACCACAATGTAAACACCGAGCCGCGTGCTTTGACAAAAGACGCAAGACACGAGCACACGATAGATAAACACCGTACCGTGCGCTCACACATAAGCAACGCGCATGCTTCATCTCAGCGCCAACCAAAACTGAAACCAACTAGACGGAGGCGCCGAGAATAAAGCAGCGCGCTGCTGACAGAACAAACACAAACACTAGTACAAGAGCGCGCGCGTCTGAGGGACGCAGAGCGCGCGCGGCCACATCATGTGGCAGCGCGCACACTCCGCGTACACCCACGACGGCGCACGCGCACACAGAGACAGAAACAGGACCAGACATTGAGTAGTGTCAGAGCTCTGCCACCAAAACAAGAATTTACAAGACCAAAGTGGCAGAACCCTGACACTAGCCCCCCCCAAAAGGGACGCCACCTGGCGTCCCTAAAGGGAACATCCAACAAGGTACAAGACAGACAAGAAACACTACAAGACAACATCAACAGACACAAGACAGGGAGGTGAACAGGCAAGACGACATGAAGGGGGGGAGGGAGGGAAGCCAAGCCGGACTCAACAAGACAAACAAGGGAGGGATGGGAGGGCAAGACCAGGGAGGATCAGGAGGGACAGTCCAGGGTGGATTCAGTGGGTCGGGGGCCCCAGCAGGGAGCCAGGGTGGAGCCGGAGGGTCAGTCCAGGGTGGAGGGGAGGAACACCAGGGAGGAGCAGGAGGGACGACCCAGGGAGGGTCTATCAGGGGAGACAAGGCAGGAGGTCGGTGGGGAGCCGGCTGGGCTGGAGGCCTGTGGGTAGCCGGCTGGGCTGAAGCCGGCAGGGCTGGAGACCAGAGGGGAGCCGGCAGGGCTGGAGACCAGAGGGGAGCCGGCAGGGCTGGAGACCAGAGGGGAGCCGGCAGGGCTGGAGACCAGAGGGGAGCCGGCAGGGCTGGAGACCAGAGGGGAGCCGGCAGGGCTGGAGACCAGAGGGGAGCCGGCAGGGCAGGGAGCTGGGCTGGTGCCGGCAGGGCTAGACGTCTGGGTGGTTCCGGCAGGGCAAGGGGCCGGGCTGGGGCCGGCTGGGCAAGACGTCTGGGTGGCGCCGGCAGGGCAAGGGGCCGGGCTGGGGCCGGCAGGGCAAGGGGCCGGGGTGGTGCCGGCAGGGCAAGGGGCCGGGCTGGGGCCGGCAGGGCAAGGAGCCGGGCTGGGGCCGGCAGGGCTAGACGTCTGGGTGGTTCCGGCAGGGCAAGGGGCCGGGCTGGGGCCGGCTAGGCAAGACGTCTGGGTGGCGCCGGCAGGGCAAGGAGCCGGGCTGGGGCCGGCAGGGCAAGGAGCCGGGCTGGGGCCGGCAGGGCAAGGAGCCGGGCTGGGGCCGGCAGGGCAAGGAGCCGGGCTGGGGCCGGCAGGGCAAGGAGCCGGGCTGGGGCCGGCAGGGCAAGGAGCCGGGCTGGGGCCGGCAGGGCAAGGAGCCGGGCTGGGGCCGGCAGGGCTAGACGTCTGGGTGGTTCCGGCAGGGCAAGGGGCCGGGCTGGGGCCGGCTGGGCAAGACGTCTGGGTGGCGCCGGCAGGGCAAGGAGCCGGGCTGGGGCCGGCAGGGCAAGGAGCCGGGCTGGGGCCGGCAGGGCAAGGAGCCGGGCTGGGGCCGGCAGGGCAAGGAGCCGGGCTGGGGCCGGCAGGGCAAGGAGCCGGGCTGGGGCCGGCAGGGCTAGACGTCTGGGTGGTTCCGGCAGGGCAAGGGGCCGGGCTGGGGCCGGCTGGGCAAGACGTCTGGGTGGCGCCGGCAGGGCAAGGAGCCGGGCTGGGGCCGGCAGGGCAAGGAGCCGGGCTGGGGCCGGCAGGGCAAGGAGCCGGGCTGGGGCCGGCAGGGCAAGGAGCCGGGCTGGGGCCGGCAGGGCTAGACGTCTGGGTGGTTCCGGCAGGGCAAGGGGCCGGGCTGGGGCCGGCTGGGCAAGACGTCTGGGTGGCGCCGGCAGGGCAAGGAGCCGGGCTGGGGCCGGCAGGGCAAGGAGCCGGGCTGGGGCCGGCAGGGCAAGGAGCCGGGCTGGGGCCGGCAGGGCAAGGAGCCGGGCTGGGGCCGGCAGGGCAAGGAGCCGGGCTGGAGCCGACACTGGAGGGCGCTCAGGGGCTGGAGCCGACACTGGAGGGCGCTCAGGGGCTGGAGCCGACACTGGAGGGCGCTCAGGGGCTGGAGCCGACACTGGAGGGCGCTCAGGGGCTGGAGCCGACACTGGAGGGCGCTCAGGGGCTGGAGCCGACACTGGAGGGCGCTCAGGGGCTGGAGCCGACACTGGAGGGCGCTCAGGGGCTGGAGCCGACACTGGAGGGCGCTCAGGGGCTGGAGCCGACACTGGAGGGCGCTCTGGGGCTGGAGCCGTTGTGGTGGAGGAGCCCTTTCTCCTCCGACGCTTCCTTGGTCTGGGTGGCGGGAAGCTGGCCACCTCTTCAGACACTACAGTATACTCCACTGCCTGCAGGACTGGTGCAGTGTCTGTTGCGGGTGCCTCAGTAAGTGATGCTGCAGCCAGGATGGTAACTGAAAGGGCTGCAGCAGGTTCAGTCACCTCTGGGTGGGCGACAGGTGAGGCTGACCCGTTCTTCCTTCTCCGTCTCCGTTGGTGGGTCATCGGAGGACTGGGGATTTGGCAGTCTGTAAGTGGGAGGGGCGGTGGACCAAGTGGAGGCAGGCCACCATTTCCCTGGCTGTGGTAGACATAGCTCACAAACTGCCAGAATGTCAATATCCCCAGCATTCCCATCTCCCAGGCCTGAAGGGGGCTGTTGAGTCCAGCGTTGAACGCCTCCTTCAGTGCAGTGTTTGTAGATTCAAGCCCCTCTGCTGCGTAGATGAACTGGTATGCAAACTCCTTCACTGTAGATACCCCTTGATGGAGTGAAAGGAGTCTGCCTAAACGCTCCTTCTGCTGGCATGCAGAGGGACGAGAAGTGGGAGATGGGAAAAGGAAGATACCCATTTTCTGCTGAGTCCTCTGTTTAGGTCAGTTCGTACTGTCAGGGTTCGGTGAATGGAAAAGGAGCGAGGACTCAAGTGCAAACAATAATTGGGTTTTATTAATAATAGAAGTACAAATAAAACAAAAAGGCAAAATAAACTACCCCGAGGGGGAAAACATGAATCAAAAACAGACAAACTTGGCTGGGCTGGCAAGACATGACTGGAACAGGAACACAGAGGGAATATCGACGACGAACTGACAAAGGACTGAAAACATGAGGGGGATTATAAAGCAAAAAGTAAATTGACACACAGGTGAACACAATTAACTAATAATGGGTTGACAAGGAGGGTGGGACTAGACAATAGACGGGAGAGCGCATGACACAGAGAGACAATACAAGCCATGCGCTCACATAACACAACACTGAAGCACACGACAAAAGCACGTGACCACAATGTAAACACCAAGTGTGCCGCAAGCCTACGTTTGAGTGAAGGTTTCGGCCGTTAGATCGCCCCCTGGGGGCTGGCTGCAGTACAAGTCATAAAGCCCGCCTCCTCCGTGTTAATGAAGGAGACTTGAGCCCAAATAAAAAAAACTATTACACTTGCAATAAAATGTCCCGAAAGATAGTTCAGGTTGATTAAGGCACTGGTTATTGTGCTGAAATAGGTGCAGATCTTCATTTTTGTAAACAGTTTGTTTTTAGCAGTAATTTAATGCTGGGCGTGTCATCGTGATTGACAGCTGTGATTGACAGTTTCTCAAAGCGCGGCGTCTGCGCTTCGGCAGGAGACTGAAGTAGACTGAAATGTTATTATTCGATTTCTGTGTTATTTTACCATGACAAAATGAGTTCAGCAGTAAACTATAGTTTCTGACATACATGATCCTGGTGGAACACTGTTTATTCGCTAAGTTCAGGGCTTTTTTCGGGCTTTATTAGTTTGCTGATACACGCCTAGCCACCCAGATAGCAAAACACAGTTCCGGCTAGATTCTCGCCTGCCGGAGACTTATCTCTTAGAGCTCAGACTGACTAATGTTACCTCTGCTGGACCTACTCCGGATGCCTGGACTCACTGCCCGATTCCAGCCCGAGTCAATCGAGCCAGATGCGGCGGCCGAGCGAGCAGGCGCTGCCGCATGCGAGCCGGAATCAGCCCGCGACGCCGCGAGTAAGTTGTGCGCTGCGGCCTGGAGCTGGCGCGATTGAATATATAAAACCCTCATATTTGTTAACGTTATTACATCCATTTGTGTTGATATGACAGCAAACGCATGCTGAGAAGTTCGGGGGGCGTAGTTGATTTTACATAAAGCGTTTGATTGGAAGCTCGACTCTGCTTATTTTCGCGGCTCCTCCTCTGGCTCCATCAGACAGTCCTTCTGCGCATGTCTGGCTCCAATTTCAGCAGTCTTTTGCGACAGTTTGTGCCCGTCAAGCAGGCGTTTTGCCCTCAAGGCGTTCAATGGGAAAAAGGGCTGTCGCGTCGTCCATATTTTTTACAGTCATTGGTAAACACCGAGCCGCGTGCTTTGACAAAAGACGCAAGACACGAGCACACGATAGATAAACACCGTACCGTGCGCTCACACATAAGCAACGCGCATGCTTCATCTCAGCGCCAACCAAAACTGAAACCAACTAGACGGAGGCGCCGAGAATAAAGCAGCGCGCTGCTGACAGAACAAACATATGGCGCTCCTCCGAGCTCTTTAACCTGACGCTGCAACGTGCACTCGTCTCACCGAACGTCTCACTGAACGTCTCACTGACGTCTTAAAAAATATTTTTTTTGCTATTAAATCCATGCAATTTAAGACGCAGACGTGACGTTGACGTCACGTTGACGTCACGTAAACGTCACGTAAATCACGTGTGGCAGTGAAGTGTCAAGCCAGACGTTACGCGTGATTCACGTGTAGCAGTGAAGTTATTTATTTATTTTTTTGCTAACACGTATCATAACACGCTGCTCACACGGCTCAGTGCAGTGTGTGAGGCAGTGCACAATTTTCTTGCCCTTCATACATTCCTCTCAATGGACGTGACATCAACGTCTGACTTGTTACATGACGTCTGCGTCTACCTTTTTTTTTTAAATATATATTTTTGAGCAGTTTTTAGTGCGTCTGTCTGCTTTTTGCCGGCTAACTTATACAATATACAATAATTATGTGCAAATTAAATATAAATATGTTAATATATAATGATATTTGTTTTCAAGATAGCATTAAAACGTATAAAAAAAATGTATAACATCTCCGGAGGTAAAGTTTAGGTTGTTTATTAATATATTCATGTCGTTTAGTTTTGTAAAATCCTTTTTTAATTTGTTTTATATTTGAGTCTTATTGTGTTTTAATTTTTTACATGTTTAATGTAGCCTACGGCATATCAGTGATGACCAACTCATCGATCACTATCGCCTGTTAGATCTGATACTTTTGCTGTAAAATATTAGAAAAATAGAAAATTACATTAACCATTATTGTGTTGTTTTTAAAGCACATTTCTTCTTTATTTTACGTTTAAAACATAATAATAGGATTCTTTGACAAAAAAACATAACATATTTTATTTTTCAGTTGTTTCCTTTCTTTTTTGAAAGAAAATATATATTTTTATTCAGCAATAATGTTACATTGATAGTATTTATATTTTGAATAATAATTTGCCAGGATTCAATCAATCAATCCTGTAAAAATATCATAGAAAAACATTTAACAGCACAACTTTGACAATACACTGAAGGATCATGCGACATAATAGTGTCAAAAAATTTAACTTTGCATCACATAAAAAAAATAAGTATATTAAAATAGAAAAGCAATATTTAAAATTGTAATATTATTTCCTAATATTACCCAAACCCTGAACCATTAATAATAATAACCAAAACATTGATTTTTAATCCTAAAACGTTGAATAGCCTAATGTTATTTGAAATCATCAAAAATAATTAAAATTTGCTTTAAATGTTACATCTAAACTAAAAACTAAAATCGCCAGTAGGTGGCAGAATGTCACTATTACAGTTTTTCCCAATTGTTTACACACAATTACTTGTACCTCAGACACAATGACTACAACATGTAACTGATGCACCAACCCCCTGAACCAATGCAGCTAAACTACAAGCACAATTCCTGCTTTACACTCAAATTGCAGGTTTAAAACACACTTTTTCAAAACACTACACACAATTCTCTGCATTTGGCACAAATTTCATGCAGAAAATCTCGTTTTAACATGGAACACACTGTCATTCACAATTGTAAAGTCAGTTGTCCTACTTTGCATACTAACTCATCACATGAGTAAACACCTGTCACACAGAATTACAATTTAGAAATCAGAGCTCATCTGGTTTATAACTGGTACACTGTCCACCCATGTTTTTAGTTGTTTATCTCCTTCCATATTCTCCATTCCTTAATCATATTGAAGATTTTTTTTCCTGCTTGGGGATGGAAAGTGTATGCTGAAATTTCGTTTTTTACTAACAGTATTCTGTAAATCCTCCTGTTAATGGCAAATGAAGACCACATTATGTGCACCTTTGTGTTGGTTGGGATGAACACTCTGTAAAGTGAAAATACAGTAAAATATATTTGGTATTTGTGTGTTTTGTATAAAAACAATATTCTGAAATATTTTACAATGCACTTCTGTAGGCATATGTACTGTCTGTAGTAACTGTAACACTAAATGAAAAAGGCTGACAGTAAGTCATTATGATGAATGGAGAAGAAGTGGTCATTGTGTTTTACATTCAGCACATCAGTGTTCAACTGATCTTATAAATGTTGATGTGATGGTTTGTGTGCGTCATTTGAAAACAAAATACCATGTTGAGAAGAAATTACATTGTGTTGATAGTGTTTCATTTTGCAGGAGAATTGAAGGGTTTCACCCTAGAGTTCTGACAATATGAGGCATGCTTTCAGAAAATGTGTGAAAACTGTAAATTGTGTGAATTTCAGTCATACACACTTTCCATCCCCAAGCAGAAAAAAACTTTAATAGGATTAAGGAATGGAGAATATGGAAGGAGATAAACAACTAAAAACATGTGTGGACAGTGAACCGGTTATGAACCAGATGAGCTCTGATTTTTAAATTGCAATTCTGTGTGACAGGTGTTTACTCATGTGATGAGTTAGTATATAAAGTAGGACAACTGACTTTACAATTGTGAATGACAGTGTGTTCCTTGTAAAAACAAGAGATTTTCTGCATGAAATTTGTGCCAAATGCAGAGAATTGTGTGTTGCGTTTTGAAAAAAAAGTGTGTTTTAAACCTGCAATTTGGGTGTAAAGCAGGAATTGTGCTTGTAGTTAAGCTGCATTGGTTCAGGGGTTGGTGCATCAGTCACATGTTGTAGTCATTGTTCATTTACAGTTTTTTTTTTTGATTGCTCAAGCACAATTTTGAAATGAAGGCTCATTTTGTCAAAACACTACACACAATTTCCACATCCACGCACACAAACAGCAGAACACATCAGAACTTTTGCAAAATGAAACACTTCATCTAAAACTTTACAACACTGTAACAAAACACAATTTTAACACCGTACAGAACACACACGCCTCATTCAAGATAAATCTGTTCGCTTCATTTACACACTGCTGATCTCAATCTTAAACACTCGTATAATTTCTACCTGACTAATACTGATATAATCTGGGTTTGATTTGTTTCAGAGATATTGCTATAAAGTACATGAACATACTGTATTCACCAAACAGTGATAGACTGTTTTTATTCAGCTTTCTGGTGATGTGTACATTTCAATATATAAAAAAATCCCATGCCCTGTCTCCTGTTTACCAATCTTCCTCCCTTCCGTGCTTCCTCTTCCATACTGCGACATTGCCTTCCATATTTATTGAAGATTATTTATTTATAACTCCTTTTAAACATATTTATTGAAGACTAATATTTACAACTATACTACTGTTAACAAATGTATTGTAGATCAATATAATAGCCTAGTTTATACCTAATACCCAGTTACAGTTTTTCATGATTGCTAACACACTAAAATTAAACTTTTCCTACAATTAGCAAAACCGTACAATCATGGAGCAAAACACAAGGCTAGATCTGCACAACTGTAGGCACATGGCTTCATACTGTTTGCAAAACATTACACAGTCATTTGCAAATCACTAAACACACTCGGATGCTTTTGACACAGACATTTTTCATAATGGAATTTCCTTGCAATTTCAAAGCAAAGGCTTTCATATGAGCACACACATGAACTATAGGTCAAACACAGCCATCAGGTGTGCACACACACTGCTGCAAACTGTAGACACACACACCAATCAGCTGTAACCACAATGAAAGAAGCAATATAGGAATAACCATATATGGCATACCAAAATGTTTAAATCATTTGTATAAATATTTACCATTTGGAATAAAAAACTATAAATAAGAAAGGTAAAAAGCACTCAATTGCAAATGAAACATAACTGTGGATAAGTGAAAACACTGATAGAGAATGAATAGGTATAATAATGCAGAAATAAGAGCAATGTGCTGCAAACCCTTGAAGCAGACGTGACGCAGACGTCACGTTAAAGCAGCGGAACAGTAATGTGGCAGACGCAGACGACACGTTCGGCAGACGCAGACGTCACGTTCGGCAGACGCAGACGTCACGTTCGGCAGACGCAGACGTCACGTTCAGTGAGACGAGTGCACGTTGCAGCGTCAAGTTATTGACCCATTCCGCACGCCATACAAACACAAACACTAGTACAAGAGCGCGCGCGTCTGAGGGACGCAGAGCGTGCGCGGCCACATCATGTGGCAGCGCGCACACTCCGCGTACACCCACGACGGCGCACGCGCACACAGAGACAGAAACAGGACCAGACATTGAGTAGTGTCAGAGCTCTGCCACCAAAACAAGAATTTACAAGACCAAAGTGGCAGAACCCTGACAGTTTTAAGCACACATCTACAAATATAGTTTTGTTGTATATTAACAATTTGGTTGAGCAACAAACCACCTCATTAAAAAAACTAGATGGTACAAAACACCAATATGGTGCGGCTAAATATCAGCTTCGATATAAATGGCCCTGGGAGTAAGTAAGTATAATAACAACTTACTAAAAAAATAAGAATAAGTTAATACAACACTGGTCAAATGATTTGTTGAATTGTTTGAAAGATCTGATATTAATGTCTCTTCTGCATTCACTTCCAGTAAAATTTACTGTGAAATCTTATTTAAATACATTAAAATGGGGAGAATAATTGAAAATTTCAAACACATTCAATTAGAAAACTATTTGTATGTAAATAATATTTTACAGTGTTACTGTAGTGTATATTTGATCAAATGAATGCAGCCTTGATGAGCAGAAGACATTTCCTTTCTAAACATAAAAGAAACAACTTTCCCAAATGTTTGCAATTATTTGTAATTTTATAAATTTTTCATTGAACTTTTAATCTATAATTAATTTGTAACTGTAACTGTTGTGTGGCAACAGTTTGTGAATGTAACCAGCTTCCAATGCTATAAATGTATTCATTAAATGTTTATATTCATACTTTATAAAAACAGTCTGCAGAAACACTTTGATTGGCATTCTCACATTATATATGTTATCAGAGGGGGAAAGCCCAGCCTATCAGTGACAATCTCTCCCTCCTTAGCACCCCATTAGACCTCAGTCTTGTTTTTGAACCTGCCACATTTGCGGACACATAGGCATTTGTAGCTCTGCACTTTTTTAAAAAGAGCACATTCATTTATATTTAAAGCTATCAAAGGACCAATGGAATTAAGATCAAAGCCTAAATTAAAGCCTATTTAAATTTAGTTTAAACAATGTCTAGATCCTTTTATTTGAAAAATGAACAAAATATGACGCAATTCACAAATTTATAATAAAAGTTAGTTTGAAGCGGTTTACCTTCATTCTGTTATTAAAGAGTTTTCCCTTGATTTGATATGAACCATCTGGTCGTTGATGGCTCACCAGCCATTCCTTTGATTTCTCGATTTTTGGGGGGTCAATGAAGATGTAATCTTGTGCTTTCCCGAAAGTCCTCAGCACAAACGCGGTCAGCCTGTTAGTTCATTCAGTTCAATGTAGTTATTTAGACCCATCTAAAGATTTGTGATGTAGTTGTCATGCTATTACTAGCATTTGATTTGAATGAATATTCATTACAGGACAGCTGTTAAAGTTCAGTCTAACAGTTCATTTTAACAGTAAAAAGAAATCTTACCATGTGTTGCCTTCACCTTGACCAAATGTTGTATATGACCCATCCAAATTCAAATAGTTCAGTTGCCTCTGATAACCTGTGCAGTATTTTGATTGAGATTATTTCCTTTAGATACGCTATATATATAGAGAGAGAGATGAAATTCTTCTGAATGTCTCTTACCGCTCTTAAGGAAGCCAGAGGCTCTCTCTCGAATGGCGGATGTGAGCTGATTTGTGTTCTCCAGATACTGCAGAATGTAAATGTTGGGAGAAAGAACAGCAATATTTTGTTCTCCACAGCCGTACGGCATTCGTAATAAACCATCAAGGTTCTTCAGAGCACGGCCCAATAAGTCTCCTACAAGAAGACATGTGAATGTACTTTTCTAAATTAGATGTGAATGATATGATGCTAATATATGACTTTACCAAGCACTGAAACAGTGGCTCTTCCTGAACCCTCTATCACATTTTGTGGAAAAGCCAGCTCTACCTCCTCCAAGTGATTTTGCCCTGTTTGTGAAGGCACAACGTAACTTCAAGAACCAATCAAAATCTTTTAATAACATTGCATATGGTATGAACGCAAAGAGAAATTACCTTTGGGGCAAAGCAGCCAGCTGTGGCTTTTAGTTTTTTCAATTCCTTCAGCCTGAGGGACACAGGTTCATGTCAGCACAATTTAGCTTCTCATGGTCAATGACTTTTATAAGGAACTATTTTAGACAATATGAGAGTCTGTAGACAATACATTTTTTACCCACATTGACACGCAGACTCCGTGTGACGGTGTCAATGCGTCCTCTCTCTGGCACACTCACAATCTCATTGTCACACACAGTCTGGGACGCCTCTGCCTCTGCACTGACTGTAACATTCACCACTCCTGCAACACAAGACATGTGAGTGAAGATACAGCAGACGTAAACTCTAAGAAACAATGATTCAGACTGGACTAGTCACCAAGAACAGAAGGAGTAAGGATCCATTTAAAGGTTTTTCTTCCATTAGCACAGAGACAGGATGAATACTGATCATCAGAGGAGGCTTTGAGAGTGTAGTCTGAGGAAGGAGCTGGACTCACTTTAACCTGTCAATCAAGCACATGTGATGAGTGGAATATTTGATCTGATTGGATCAGGCTGAGTCTGAAATCTCACCATGATGCACTTGGACTGATAGTTGAAGACAGTGGCCTTGAGCTCAAAGATCTCCCCACGAACAATGGAGTAAGGCAGAGAGAGCTCCAGGAAGAAGGGCTGGAAAACTATCAGCTTAGCAGGAGGAGCCAAACCCAGACCTGTGGAGGACAGACAGAAGGCCTCCGTCGCCCAAGATGTGATGGTGTCAGGAACTGTGACAGGAACCTCAGCTGATCCAGAGTCTCTAAAAAATAATATGGATTTAACAATATCTTGTTTAACAGTCAAACAAAAAACCTGATAAGCATCTTCATACTTTTGAGTCCATTATTTACTCACCCAACCTCCACAATTTCCCAGATCCAAGTTTCTGGAAAGAATGTGCGAATTGTCTCCTCAGGCAAGAGAGAGATGCTCAAAGTTGGAAGTGGGCTTGGTATAAGTCTTTCAGCTTCAGCTACGACTCCACCTCTTGCTGGAATAAGGGCTCCTGCACCTAATGATACATCACTACTATTATTGTGAACTCGATTATTGTTGTTGATGATGTGTTTATGACAAAATTAATACTAATGCCTGGTTGTCTTAATGTTTGACTTTTAAAGATTTGAGAAGGAAAAAAGGTTGTATTTACTGGAAACTATATTGACAGTTAGGAAAAATTGCAATCATACAGTGTTGAAATATTGTACTTAGCTTTTGTTCTTAGTTTTTTTTTATTAAAAATATGAAAAACAAGTAGATTTGATTTGAATTTTACTTTTCTATTATTTATTTAAATTGTGGTAGATAATGATAATAACTGTTTTACTACAGATAATAAAACATTTCAGTTAACATTATAATAACTCGGAAATGTTCTCGTTCAGGGTATATATTTAATGAAACTGAAGCCTTTGTACTTTGACAATTGCTACACTTACTACACGAGCTATGCTACATGAGTAACACATACTGTACTAGCCACACCATTTTAATTGACAAGAATTTATATTGAAGCCAGTCTGATATGGTAATGGTATCCTCCACACAGTTTAAAGATGATGCTACCACGCTACAGCATGAGAAGCAATTTGTGCATTTAATCTAGTGGTCCCCATCCCCAGGTACCCATCACTCTAAAAATACACTATAGCAAAATAAATTTGTAAAGAGATCTGTACAAGAAACTGAAGATCACTAAAGACACAGCCTCTGCAAATGATCCTGAGCATGTCTAATAATAATCTTAAATGTTAGGAATCTGTCATATTTACTATTTTAGCTAATTTGTAGTTCCACGTCAATTATTCGGACCTTACATTATTCTTGTAGGCTACTATGGTAACATTTCACTTCACAGTCTGATGTTGTTTTAGGTAATATTGTCATTTCAATATGGCGTTATTTTGTTTTAAGTGCATGAACAATAAACAATGAAATGAATAGGCATGAGCAAATAACTACATTTATTCCGGTTTGTTGCGCCTGCCAGACTTGTTATATCTCTATTCCCTATCATTGGGGCTCACCCACACTTTGAGAAAAGCTGCACTAAACGTTTACTGCATGTTAAGGCCTTCATACTGTGGCATGTTAGTCTGTTCAGTTAAAGAAATAAATGTTTTTTGTGATTATTTATGATTACTAAAATACTCTAGAATAAATTAGAATAAAAAAGGAAAAGACGGATTTTATGCTTGACATCTTCTCTCCTTCATATCTAAAATAATGCTATGTCCCCGGGTTTCAGCTAAAAAACTTCTCTTATGATCAACTGAAGAATAAAGTCACTTACATCTTGGATAACCTGAGGGTGAGAATATTGACTGTAGTTTTTGTAAAATTGTAAGTTTAGTTTGACAACGGAATAATCCTTAAAATCAATACATCTATACTGTACATACTGAGGCACACATGCCCATTTGAGAAGAAAATAACACACTTATACAGTAACAATATTCTATAAACAGTATATGATATGCTTACATGGGCACAAGAACACTAGTTACTAGTGCATACATCTAAGATACACTTTAGATGTTGCACATAATCAATAAATGGTTGATTAAACTATAAATCATTGATTCTTTTTATAACCCCAGTAGCCTTTATGCAATCCAGAGTTCTAGTATTTTGAGTGCCATTTGCACATGTTGTTCTGCTCTCTTTCGATACATTTTAAGACCTTATAGCCACTTTGGGTTTCAACTGGAAAGACTGGTGAGATTTTAACTTACAATATATTTATTAAATATTAATATAAGAAATTAATCCAAAAGTAAAACATTATTAATTTATATTAAATCAAAATCTATTAAATCTAGCTAATTCAGCAAGTTGGCGCCTATAGAACTGCAGAAATAATGGTGTTGCCTTGGTTACTTAAGTAAACAAAGCAGCATGATGTCAAATCGAGCAGGATTTCATTGATTTCAGAAACTTCACAGCATGCTGATATTCGCAAATTTAATTCAGGTAAACTTTAGTACACAACCATACATTGCAGAATCAAAAATGATATAAAATGTAATACCTGGCAAAATAACATATAAGACTTTTAAATACTTTTTGACGGCCTTAAATTTCTCTATATTAATTTATAAATTTTTAAAACTTTTTAAGACCCTGCGGACATCCTGTGGTAACAATGTGCCACTAAAGTAGACACATTACTTATTTTGCATTAAGGTTAATAATTAATCAATTGATTGATTATTAATATAAACATTGTTTGCTCAAGGGGATTTCACATTCTCTTCAAGGTTAACTATTCCTGTAAAGCCATTTCAAGATTCATACAGGTTATTCTTGGTCCAAGTATAAACATACATAAAAATATGGAAAGATCCTATTCCTGACCTGGTGCTCCTGCTAAAGCCGGAATTGCAGGAGGATCTATTCCACGTGGAACAGCTCCATAACCAAAACCAACACCATAACCTGCAAATCAACATATATGTATACATATATACATACATACTGCAAAAAAATAAAAGGCAACACTTAAACAACACAATGTAACTTCAAGTGTTCCCTTTATTTTTTGATCAGTATATATGTGTAAAGCGAGTGAGAGAGAGATATAACAAACTGATGTCTTACCACCATATGCTCTCTGAAACAATACATCTCTGAATTTAATACAATGTGGGATTCTAATAACCAAATTTGTTGCCACCTTTAATCCCATGTTCTGTTTCCGATGTCAATGTAAAAAAATCAAGAGAAAAAGTCTGTTACATTAACTGCACACAGTCTCAATTGTAATACATCTTTCACAAACACAAACCCCCCAAAATCCCAAAATGTTTTTTTCTAAACACAAACCCCCCCAAAATCCCCCAAAACTTTAAATACGTACCTTGAAAGTCTCAAACACAGCATCTCCTGTACTCCCTGAAAGTGGGGGGTACATATTATGGTAGGATGGTACTGCTCCATATTGAGAAATAGCTGGCATAAACCGCAAACTTCTTTTGGATCTAAATTTCAAGCATTCCATCTGATCTTCAACATCGTATGTAAAAGTCATTGTTGGCAACATTTTAAACACCTGTTGAAATGTGACAGGAATCCAGTGACATAACCATTTTAGAGTGAAGAATGTTCACTGAAGAAGCTTGAGAACAGGTCTAAAAGACATTACTTTGTCAGCATCCAGGCGTTGTCCTGACTCCAGGATCAGGACACTCTGATCTACAGCACTGATACCACACAGTGAACCAGGCTGAGCTGAGAGCTGGAGAGTGTTTTCTTCACCTGGAACTGCAGTAGTTGGTGAAAACCGCAGCGAGACCTATGACACGATATATTAACCAATCAATTATTGGGAATATATCTGGTTCATCCTGAAACAACTTTATTTATAATCAGTACATATATATATTATATATATTATTACTATTATACATATATATTATTATATATATATATATATATATGTTATTATTATATTACTATAGACCATTTCAATGTGGTCTTGTCATTGGTCCATGAACATTTCCTGCTTGTTATCAAACTATTTCAAAACTGTAACGAGAGGCCATTCAATCATAACTTAATGTTAAAACAGCTACCATAACATTATTTATCAATGTGTCTCTTTTTGGAGTATTGGAAGCTATAGAAATTAAAAATATAAAAAAGGAAATACATTGGGACCATTGTTTTTGTTAACATTCCTCAAAATGGTCTAAATAATGCACAGTAAAAAAATTGGCATAAATTAATTTCCTTGTCCAAATAGAATAATGACAAACAGTTTTGAGCATAAGAATTAAACTATGGATTTAATTGTGATTAAACTAAACATTGGTGATAAATGATATATGCTTAAATAAAACAAATTATTCAAGCATAATGGTACTGTACAATGTGTACTAATCCATACTGGATAGTAAAAATTCTTTCTCCTGACAGACTGCTCATATATAATGTTCTCATATGTGTTCTTCTAGGCCAGGGATCACCAGATTTGTTCCTGGAGGGCCGTTTTCCTGCAGATTTTAGCTCCAACCTAATCAAACACACCTGAACAAGCTAATCAAGATCTTACTAGGTATACTTGAAACACCCAGGCAGGTGTGTTGAGGCAAGTTGGAGCTTGCCTCAACACACCTGCAGGGCACCGGACATCCAGGAACGAGATTGGTGACCACTGTCCTAGGTTGTCAATAGACTGATGTCATTGTACTTTTTATTTCTTAGTGGAAAATGGTGTAGATAAAAGCTATGTCCACACAGATAGTGCTTTGTGGAAAAGCTTGATAATGGGCAGTCGGTGATTTTCACAAATGAAACTAAAACACTGTATATTCTCTAACATAAATGCAATCACCATATTCTTATAGACTCACCTTGTTTTCAAAACATTTCTCAGTTTGAAATGTTTTGGACGCAGCAAGTACATTCTCACTGGGCAGCACACAGTATGCCAAAAACTGTATTTCTGGAGCCATCCGAGAGCGAAAAGGGACTTTAAACGTCACTTCTCCCTTCACTACTCTGTCAGAGCCTTTCAGCTCAATGCTCTCATATCCGTGGGAGACTATTTGTGCTCTTGATAAAACCTGACAATGAAGCGAAAAGGACAGAAAGTAAAATAGCTGCACAACAAAAATGTTTAGCATTTTGCTGCATCTCTGCACCCACCAGATAGACTATGGTAACACTTTCAGCAGTCTCTCGAGCAATAGTGTACTGCACGGTCACTGAAATCTCCACCCCACACTTCAGCGGTTCCTCCAGTGCCTTTATATCCAGTTGGCTCTTATTAAATGAATCTTGTTTGGGCTTTTTTTGCAGGGTTTTGTGCGCAGAATCAAAACTGAATGGAACAAACTCTGGTGTGCTTAATAAACTTGCCTGTGAGATCAAAGACCACATGATCACATCTTACTAAAGAAAAACTGATGTAATCAAATACCTACTTTAAATTAGAATTAGCTAATTACATAGAAACAGCAAGTAAGAAATATCATGTTGAGGAAGAAATACTGAAATTACAGTATGCTTGAATACATGAATTATAGATTGTTCTGAATGGAAAGCATCTGTATGAGGTGCCGTGTAGGATTTAAATCAAACTTTGCTTATCAACACATACATAAAACACATGCATATACACCTTTAAATTACTCGCATATACACCTATACTACTGGATGTTCAAAACAACATAGATGAAACTTGTGTATATACATATAAACTTGATGCATGAATACACCCACTATACTGTACACACGTGCATACATATAAACTCGATCCTCACATAAACACTCACATTAACACACGCACATACTGTACATATAAACTTGCTGCATGCAAACACATTCATACACACTTGCATATACATATACACTTGCTGCATGCAAACACACCTATACACACTCGCATATACTTATAAACTTGATCTATGCATATACACCCATAAACTCTCACATAAGAATGTAAACTTGATGTGTGCATAAACAAATTACACTTGTGCAAACATACAAAATAAAATTCACAAACATATATACAGTTAGTTGTGTATATACATATATGCAAGTGATTTCATATGTGTGTATGCATGAATTTTCACTGTAAAAGGAAGTTATTTCACTTTAAAAGGAAGTAGTTTAATTTCAACGTAAAAGTCCTTTGAGCATAATGAACAAGATTATTATTTGTCATGAATCAGGTTATTGCAAAGCTTAAGAAACAGAAATAATGCAATTAATAGACAAATTACATCTGTTGAATTATGAAAATAGATTATGCTAATTCTAAAAAAATAAATAAAAAGATAATGCTAAGGAATACTCCAGCAAAATTAAAGGTTTATTATACAATTTATTTATTGGAAATGTTATTATGGTTTAAGAAATATAAGGTTGCTTAAGTAATCATTTTGAATAAAATATGTTTGTTTAATATTAGTTTTTTTATGTTTGTTTTATTATTGTTGTCACTATTCGTCAAGGGTTATGGTACACACTTATGTCTAGTAGTGGGCAGGAATGCATTTAAGTGAGTTTTCCTGTCACCAATAAACAGGCTAATGCACCAAAATGCTGGATGTCAGCTGCTGTAAAAATATAAGTAGTAGTTATTAAACACAAAAGGACTGTCCAGAGGATATATATAGCTTTTCCATGGGGGTTAACTTGACCAACATGATGAACAGAGACTTTCAATCAGCGTTTTTTTATTTATCTTTTTTTGTATATGCTGAATAATTAACAATCAAAATGATACCAAAATCTTGCAATTTTGACACCCACATTGTAAAAACATAAAAAAGCATCAAAATTATAAGAATTTAAAAAACAAAACAAGAAGACTTTAGGCTACATTAACATTTGCAATAGAATAGAGGAGTTTAGTTTGAGTAAACATTTATATTTATAGTTCTGGTTGCTTTTTAAACGTTCTTTAAGGGTTCTATCTGTCCATTTATATTTGTGTATGTAATTACCTGATTAAATTAAAAGGTTTAAAATAAAAATATTTCTTATTTTAAATAGTCTATTTATATAGACTAATATTTTATATAACATATGTTCATAATTTAACATATTTAATCCCTCTATTAATCGCATTCCTTCTATTTCATAAGCTTTGCAATAACCAGATTCGAGATAAACATGTTTGTGAACTTTATTTATTTTTTCTGTGTTTGCGCGAGTGTTATTTTCGCATTGAGTTTAGGCATTGGGGCTATATGCCAGCATAGGTGTGTTTGCATGCAGTCAGTTTGTGCATGTGCGTGTGTTGTTGTGGGTGTATATGCATAGATTGAGTTTATATGTATATGCGAGTGTGTATAGGTGTGTTTGCATGCTGCAAGTTTATATATATGTCCGTGTAAATGTGGGTATTTATGCGAGAATCTAGTTTATATGTATATGCAAGTGTGTATGAGTGTGTTTGCATGCAGCAAGTTTATATGTGCGTGCGTGTGTTAATGTGAGAGTTTATGTGAGGATCAAGCTTATATGTATGCTTGTGTGTATGTGGGTGTATTCATGCATCAATTTTATGTATATACACAAGTTTCATCTATGTTGTTTTGAACATCCAGTAGTATAGGTGTATATGCGAGTAATTTATCGGTGTTTATGCATGTGTTTTATGTATGTTTTGATAAGCAAAGTTTGATTTAAATCCTACACGGCACCTCATACATCTGCATGGTGGCACAGAATCAACACATGGATGGGATACAAATAAAAAGCTTACCGTTAAAATTAAAGTAGTACCTATCCCAAAGGACGTATCAATGGTGAAATTAGCCAGCCCATTGATGTCTGTGATTAGTTCTCCAATCCCAGATGGGACGTAGACAACTAACTTGATGTTAGAAACTGGTTGTCCATTGAATAGCTCAACTTTAACCTGGTGAAAAAGAATATACAAGTCAATAAATAAAGCAAAAACACTGCAGAATTAAACGCAGTAACCAAAGTCAAAACTTTCCCATGTTACATTTCTAAATGTGGACCACCAATTTGGTTTTCACACACATTTTATTACCATATGAAATGCAAATAATTAATTATAAATGTAAATTAAATAGTGTACCTTGGCCTTTATGACTGATCCTTCCTCATAAAAATCAGGCACGTCAATAAATTTGACTGTACCAATAATATATGACAATGTGACTTTTTCGGTCCCCCCCTCAGTGATGCCTGGAAAACATAAAGTTTTAAAAATCATCAAGCATTCATTTATTTTCCTTTGGCTTAGTCTCTATTTCAGAGGTCGCCATAGCGAAATGAACCGCTAACTATTCCAGCATATGTTTTACGCAGCAAATGCCCTTCCAGCCATAAATAAGTATTGGAAAACACCCATTCACACACATACACTACAAACAATTTAGTTTATTCAATTCACCTATCCTGCATGTGTTTGGACTGTGGGAGAAATTGGATTTGGAAAGTTCCCTGGTCTCTTTTTTTCATGTTTGTTACAATACACACCTGTTCCCTCCTCAGTAATGGATGCAGTGAACTCGAGAGACTGCGATGTAATGTATTCCACTACTGATTTTTGAATAAAAGATGACAAGGGGAACATCTCAAAGGCGCACCCAGTCTTGTTCAGCTAGGAAAAAAGGGTAGGGGAAATATTTGTATATTTAAAGTGCACTGTTAAACTTTGCCACAATTACACATTTATTTACTGCAAAGACGGCAGAAGTCAAATTTCACATTCATTCATTTCAGTTTACTAATGTATTGTGCACTTCCTTTCAAAGCTTTTACAGTAACTTACTGCACATTAGGATTCTGCAGTATTCTACTGTAATCAAAAATGAGATAGTTATGAAAAAAGTGATCAATTAACATGTATGTATTTAAAATAGATTGATGAAAGAAAATGACTTTTGTAAACCAATTAAAATAGATATTATAATAACAATGAACAATAATAAACAAATAAATTACAGTGAAAGTACTGTAAAAATGGTCATACTGTAAAATTAAAACATGATAAAGGGCATTTTATCATAAAAAGAAGTCGCAATAAGGATATTTGACTGTAAAATAAAATTGTGTTAAGGCCCTGACACTGTAAAACACATTTACAGTTAAGTCACTGTAAAAGGGCAGTTGCTTCGAGTAAGTTACTGCAAAAATACAACGTGCGTATGCATGCTTTAAATGTTACTTGAATAAATAAACAAGGGAATATGTAATTATACTTACTACTGCTGACCCAGTAACACAAAATGGAATTTGATAATGGGAACCGAAATAAGAATTGATTATTCTGGATGAGCAGAGTGTCATCTTTACTCTTCCCAGAACAGGTCGTCCATGGGTGTATCTATGCAAAGCATACTTTTAGTTAACAAATGCTTCCGGCTAAATGTGCTCAAATGTACTGTTTTAACCAACTCACCTTCCGCACACCCCCAGCTTTACTTCCTTTTCATTACCTCTTACTAACTTTGGCTTATGTATTTTCACTTCGAATTTCGGTAGAACTGAACCATAAAGAAAACTGTAATGTTAGCATTCAAAACAGTAATACACTCTCTTAATGGTTCCATATAGTACCATACACATTCACAGAAATGTTTCTTTGCATTATACAATTTGCATTTCTATCATAGATAAAGGGCTATGTTTAGACTGTCAGTGTCTGAAACTGACAACAGGAACAAGGCCACTTTCATGCAGAAAATGGTTGTCAGTCTGGTATTTTAATCAATACATTTGCATGCATTTGCATTTAACACAGTTGCAACTACATGTATAGCACTGACTTTGCAAGCTTACATGTGAGATTTGAAACAACACTAAATCGCTGTTTAATATAGTTAAGCTGTAATCTGCAGATTGTTCTGCCAGAGATACTTAAAAGTGATCATTCACCCAGACATGAATATTATATTGTCATTAATTTATCATCTGCTTGTTCTAAACATTCATTTTAAGAGTTTACACTTAGCTGATAATAAAGTGTAATTGGCATGCAGACACGGGAGAGAGCCCTGAGCTGGTAATATCCTCAAGCCAGGGGCTCCCTCCCGTTAGAAGAGTAAGAGAGGAGTTCGAGCTCAGGTAGGTCTCGAGAACTCTCCTGCTTGTCTCCATTTGAGAAGTGTAAACTAAAGTTCCCCTTCATATGGGACTTTGGGGAGTGCTTTAGACGACCAGTCATTTCTGAAGATATAAAAATTGGCCAATGAAATGTCAATTGAATTGGCGGAGCTTAGCTCCACAGCTGAAACTGATGAACCAATTAGGGCTATAGCAGTTGGCTGTGTTAGTTAGCTCGTCAGAATTGTTGCTTCAGACCCGATCTGAGACCTGAAGAACCCTTTCTGCTGAGCTGACTTCCAAACGAAGAAAGCATTCCTTTCATCGGTGCGAGGGAAGCGGCGGTCGAGCTGGGTTTCCCGTCCCCATGGCGTTTCACTGGTGTTCCAAAAGACCAGTTTCAAGTAAGGGCAGAATTATCTGTTACGTTATAGAACGTATTAATTATTTGTTTGCTAATTTTATATATATAAATATTATATATATACAGATTTGTGTTTTGTTTATGCATTTGGAGCTGATGTTGTGTTGTGCGCTGTGGAGCATGCGCAGCTTTCTCTCTCTCTCTCCCCCTCCCTCTAGAGCTGCGCTTGATTGCGGTCCAGCCGTGTTGCGTGTGGGAGCGTATATAAGCTGGAGGAGAGGAACAATGGGGAGATCTTTCTGCTCGGTGCAGGTCGCAAATCTCCGTCGTCGTCGCTGCTGTTGTTCCGAGCGTCTCCTATCTCCTGCCCCAAACTGTTGGTTGACTTGGGGTGAATTGAATAGATTTCTGTTACTGACAATTTAATTATTTTCTTAAACGGCTCTCTGTGAAATGTGAATCTATTGGCTTTTCTGATTAAATACCTATTTATATATATTAGTTTTGGAGAAACAGAAGCGGTAGGTTGGGAATCGCCATTTACTTTAAAACGTTTTCTCCTGGTTTGTGGTAGCAAGGGAGAAAGGGAAGCTTGCTGTAATTTTATTTGGGGTACTTTTATTTGAGCAGGTAAGTTAGAATTATTTCCCCGCAAGTTAGCTGTCTTTTTGTTTATTATTTTGGCCTGGATTCCCTTCCGAAGAGATGCTTCTATCTTTGTTTTCTAAGTAAATAAATATTGTTACTACTTGATCAGCGTTGTGATTATTGTGAGTTGGGACAGGAGAAGGGGAAAACCCTAAATTGAGTATTTGAGTTTCTCTTTATTTATTTTTTTTACACTTGTTATTGTTCCCACCAACCCTAGACTGGTCGGGACGTAACATATCTAAGACAGCATACGGTCATGCAGCGCGTCTTTTTAAAGATGTTGTTTTGACCGTTCATTTCTGGATGCTGTGGTTTCCTCGCCCCGGATAACAGGCACGAGTATTACGTCACATGCTTAGGGGTCCAACATGTCGATGTGGTGCTCGCGGACAGTTCTTGCTCGCACTGCGATGGCTTGACTGTTGCGCAACTGAGGTCGCAGCGAGCTCTTTTATTAGAGCAAGTCACCCTTGCTGCTCCCAGCCAAACGGTTAGGACTCGGGCAGGCCTGAGGGTTACAGTGGGGGCTAATCCGTCGCCTTCGGGCCCGCGAACCCCTTGCTCCTCATCAGTGCGCTCTGTTTCTGCTTCAAGTGTAAGCACTGGTCCATCCTCCGGGCAGGCCGCGCTCTCATTAGATGACACCGGGGACATGATCTCCATCGAAGCATCGGAGGGCAGGTTGACATGCTCCCATGAAGATCCGGACCCTCTGCCACCCTTCGGTGTTGTCAGCAAGGTTTCAGACCTGGAGTCGGACATGTTAGCCGTGTTATCCCAGGCTGCTTCGGCCATGGTACTGGAGATGGCTTGTCCCCCAGAACCGCGGCCGAACCGATTAGATGGGTGCTACGTGGGGGTAAAGAAGAAGACCAAGCCTTCCAGACCCTCTGTCCCCTTCTTCCCGGAGTTACACAGAAAGCTCACGCAGGCATGGAGGGCACCTTTTTCTGCCTGGACCTCATGGGCTCCCGCTCTCACCTCTCTCGATGACGGAGCGGCCAGGGGTTATGAGGCAATTCCCCAAGTGAAGCGAGCTTTTTCCAAAGTGAAGCGAACTTTAAATCCCTCGCTGCTGGCCTCCGGGCTGGCGGCAACCAAATTCTCAATAAAAGAGCAGTTTCCTATCTCTCCGGATGCGCAAACCCGATCACTGCCAGTCTAGGACGCTCCGCCTTCCAGCTCGCAGCAGCAGGAACCTTCGCCTCAGGCCCTCAGAGTGCAGCAGAACAGACTACTTTCTCTCACTCCGGCCTCACTGTGGGATCCAGGGAGGAAGGTAAGAGAGATTCTCTTATTTTCCGCTCTTCCTCGGGCCGCACCGCTTCCCAGGATGAGCACTCTCGTCCCAAGCTGCCCCTCCGCTGGCACATCAGCGATTGCTCCAATGGTGCCATTAGCGCACGCTCTGTCAGCTTGGTTAGCGCTGCCCAGCGCGTCGCGGTGGCTCATATGGACGATCATACTAGGCTACGTGATACAATTCACTATTCGCCCTCCCAAATTCACTGGTGTCCTTTTCACGAGAGTCATCCTCGAGAGCGCCTCTGTCTTGCGAGAGGAGATTGCTGTCCTCCTGGCGAAGGATGCAATCGAGTAGGTCCCTCCAGCCGAGATGAAGTCCGGGTTTTGCAGCCCATATTTCAAAATGAGCGGGGGGTTAAGGCCAATCCTAGATCTGTGCAGCCTGAACTGTCATTTACACAAAATACCTTTCAGAATGCTCATGCAGATTGGTTTGCAGCCATAGACCTGAAGGACGCATATTTTCACGTCTCCATTCTTCCACGCCACCGCCCCTTTCTCCGGTTAGCGTTCGAAGGACAGGCATGGCAATACAAAGTCCTTCCCTTCGGGCTCTCTCTGTCTCCGCAGGTTTTCACCAAGCTCGCGGAGGGTGCCCTAGCGCCACTCCAGTTGGGGTTTCAGGTCAACCGAGAGAAATGCAAACTTTGCCCTGTGCAGAGGATCTCTTATCTCAGGCTGGAGCTGGATTCGGTCGCTATGATTGCGTGCCTCTCTGAGGAGCGCGCCAGGCTGATGCTTTCCTGTGTAAACTAGCTCCACAGGAAGATAGTGTTCCCACTGAAATGTTTTCAGATGCTCCTGGGGCATATGGCAATGCAGCCACAGTTACGCCGCTCAGTTTGCTTCATAAAAGATCACTTCAACGTTGGCTTCGCGATCGAGTCCCCAAACGTGCATGGCACGCAGGCACGCACCAGGTGCACGTCACTCCGCTGTGTCTCCGCACCCTCAGCCACTGAAAGGATCTGGTTTTTCTACGGGCCGGAGTGCCCCTAGGTCTAGTATCCAGGCATGTTGTAGTAACGACAGATGCCTACAGCATGGGCTGGGGGGCCGTGTGCAATGAGCATGCAGCCGCAGGTTTGTGGTCCGGACCCCGCCTGCATTGGCATATCAACTGCCTGGAGCTGTTGGCAGTGTATCTAGCTATCTGCCGCTTTTTACCGGTGCTGGAGCGGAAACACATGCTGGTCAGGACGGACAGCATGGTAACGGTGGCTTATATCAACCGTATGGGGGGTATATGCTCCCGCCACATGTCTCAGCTCGCTCGCCTTCTGCTCCTTTGGAGTCAAAAGCGGCTGAAATCGCTGCATGCCATCTACATTCTGGGCAAGCTCAACCGTGTAGCCGATGCGCTCTCACGGCAGCTAGTGTCTCGGGGAGAGTGGAGACTCCACCCCGATTCCATCCAGGGTGCTGCATGCCATCTACATTCTGGGCGCGCTGGAAGCCCAGATCGATCTGTTTGCTTCCACTGAGAACGCACATTGCCAGCTGTTTTATTCCCTGACCGAAGCCCCCCTCGGCACGGATGTACTGGCTCACAGCATGCGCAAATATGTGTTTCCCCCAGTGAGCCTAATCATACAAACTTTGTGCAAAGTCAGGGAGGGCGAGGAGCAGGTCTTGTTTGTTGCGCCCCTCTGGCCCAACCGGACCTGGGTTTCGGAGCTCACACTCCTCGCGGCGGCCCCTCCTTGGCGCATTCCCCTAAGGGAGAACCTCCTCTCTCAGGGATGAGGCACCATCTGGCACCCAAGCCCAGATCTCTGGAACCTCCACGTGTGGTCCATAGATGGAGCCCCAAAGACTTAGGTGACTTACCGCCCGCGGTACTTAACACCATCATTTAGGCTAGAGCACCCTCCACGAGGCATGTCTATGCTCTGAAGTGCAGTCTATTCTCTGAGTGGTGCACTTCTCGTCGAGAAGACCCCCGAACTTGCCAGATTAGCATTGTGTTATCCTTCCTTCAGTATAAGCTGGAGCGTAGGCTGTCACCCTCCACACTAAAGGTTTATGTGGCTGCAATCTCCGCTCATCATGACGCGGTAGATAGCAACAGTCTCGGGAAGCATGATCCAATCATCCGATTCCTCAGAGGCGCGCGGCAGTTAAATCCGTCCCGCCCCCCTCTCATGCCCTCTTGGGATCTCTCTCTAGTCCTAGCAGGTCTGCAGAGAGATCCGTTTGAGCCACTCAAGTCAGTATCTCTTAAAATTCTGTTATTAAAAACAGCTCTGCTGATCGCATTGGCGTCATTCAAGAAAGTTGGGAATCTGAAGACATATTCGGTCAGCGGATCGTGAATTTGGGCCCGGTTACTCTCACATTGTCCTGAGACCCCGGCCTGGCTATGTGCCCAAGGTTCCTACCACCCCATTTAGAGATCAGGTGGTGAACCTGAGGCAGGCTCAACCCACTTACTGCTGTGTCCCTTTCGCGCTTTGCGCCTTTACGTGGAACAAATGCAAAATGTAAGATCATGTGAACAGCTCTTTATCTGTTATGGTGGTCGGAAGAAGGGAAGTTGTGTATCAAAACAGAGGTTGGCCCAATGGTTAGTTGATGCTAATCATAATCATTGACTCAGCGGAGGAGTCAAATGCATGGCTCAGTGTGCGGTTGGTACGCCCATTTGGTCTATACACTAATTAAGGATCGGTGCCAGCTATATGTATCCCCATTTGGTGATGCCATATGCATTATAACCACGGTGTGTTCCCCCTTATCAGGCGGTCCCGTGTCTTCCCTAATCCCTAACCAGTTTATCATATGTAGCACTCCCTCTCATTAGGGCTAGCCCATATGCCTCCTTACCATCAGGTCTCCCCTTCTGGGTAGCAGGTGGTCTCTGCTGCGTCCTCCCCCTGCGGGGACTGAGGCTTTCCCAACGTACTGTCGTATTTCCAAAAATCCCAAGTCTATTTCAGCTAGATAAAAGCACACTTACGACCCCCGATTAAACTTTAAACATTTATTACCATGTAATGGTAATATGTTGGGCCTAGGGGACGTTGGAAGGTTGAGCTCTTGGTGATATCAGTGCGCTCACGCTTTGGCTTGGCAAACTACACATCAGGAGCACGACGGGCTTGGTTGCTGTGGCGCTTTCCATACAGTCTCCCAAAGTCTGTTTATACAGACACACGTAGAAGTTCTCATATGAAGGGGAACGTTCAGGTTATGTACGTAACCCACATTCCCCGAATAGGGAACGGAGACGTGTGTCTCCACTGCCACAGCACCTGAGTCTCCAGCTGGGAGCTGAGCGATCGGGTCTTCAGCAGGCAAAATTCTGATGAGCTAACTCACACAGCTGTGGAGCTAAGCTCCGTCAATTCAATTGGCATTTCATTGACCCGTTTTTATATTTACAGAAATGATTGGTCGTCTAAAGCACTCCCAAAGTCTGTTTATTCAGACACACGTCTCCGTTCTCTATTAAAGGGAACGTGGGTTTCATTTGTTTATTTTCGTCATGGTCTCTTTATTAATCAGGGGTTGCCACAGAGGAACGAAATGCCAACTTATCCAGCATGTTTTACGTAGCTGATGCCCTTTCAGCCACAACCCAACAATGGGAAACATTCATACACACTACGGCCAATTTAGCTTATTCAATTCACTTATAGCACATGTATTTGGATTGTGGGGAGAACCGGAGCACCCAAAGGAAGTCCACGCCAACATGTAGAGAACAGGCAAACTCCACACAGAAATGCCAACTGATCCAGTTGGGACTCGAACCAGGACCTTTTTGGTGTGAGGCAACAGGGCTAACAACTGAGCCATTGTGCTGCCCCTGTTTAAACACGTTTGATATTTTTTTCTCAGTTAAACACAGAAGATATTTTGAAAAATGTTGGAAATTGGTAGCCACTAACTTCTATGGTACACTGTAAAACGTGCAGGGTTCCACACAATTTATGCATGTTGTCCCAACACAAATCAATTAAGTCAATGTAACAAATTTAAATGGATTGAACATAAAATAATTAAGTTTCCTAAAAAATTGTCTGTAGAATTGTGTTGTTTCAGCTCATCTTAAATAAGTAGTTTGAGTGTAGTTTTTCCTATTACTATTGATGTCAATGGCTACCTTTTCCCAACATACTTGAAATGTGTTTTGTGATCTTCAAAAGGCATATGGAACCACAAATTTTCATTTTTGGGTGAACTACCACTTTTGGAAAATGGCCAATTTTTTTATTTTCAAAACATAGTCTAAAAATAATGCTTATACCCACCATATTCTTTAACCTGAAAAAATTCTAGAAATTTTCCCTTGTTGGTTTCAACTGACAGCTCATATAAACCAACAGAAGCCTCTGGGTTCAATGAATGGGAAAGCTGCAGAATTTTGCCATGGGTGGATGTGGCATTAATCCACTGATTAATTCTGTTCCCTCGATTGTCCTGTTTTCATGAGAAGGTACTGAAGATATTTAATGCACTAAAAACAGGAACATTTATTCACAAAAACAATAAAAAGGTAAAACCAATAAATAAAGTTTACCTGGATTGCTATCAGTTTGTACTGTGGATATAGACAGATACTGTTAGTTTAGGTTTGCATAACACTGAATTTTTACCCATGGTTTACTCTTAGTTCAAAGGCTGAAGGAGCATTTCAAATATTTGTATAGACAAATAAATATACACAAAGCTTCAATTCCAAAAAACTCACAATTTAGATAATTAATGGTTATATTGCATGCTTTTAAACAATTACATTTTAAATGCAAACAATAAATTGCAACCTACGGTTTCATCAACTGGTTTAAAGTCAAAGTCAATTGTGAAAATCCTGAATTGAACTGGAAAATATAAAATAAATGTTATTTGTCAAGTCAAGTGCATACTCAGTTTAGCTTATTGTAAAGTGAAAATACCTGTTTTTCCAGGATTGTAGATTGGTTTATCAGTTTTTATTAGAGTCAGTGGATTATGTGAAACAAACTTGACTTTTCTCTTTTCGATCAGATGTGTGTATTTCCCTTGAGCTTCCACATAAATCTCCTGCACAGACGCTGACTCAGGAGCCTGTTAAACAAATATTTCAAGACATTTAACCCACAAAAAGCATAGATGTGCTGTTTTAAACAACTCCCATATAGCATTCTGTGTATAATATAATGTTAATAACTTGAAAGTCAAGGCAGCGATGGAATTCCTTCTCTGTTTTCTCCTGCAGAAGTGTTCGGTTCTGGTTACTGCTAACCAGAGTAATGGTAAGCTGCAGATTTTTTTCTGGTTTCAGAAGGCTCATACATAATTTAGCCTCTGAGCCTGATCTTATAATGGCTGGAAATGTCACCATAAAATTCCTGCAAAAGCAAGTTATGGTGAGTGACAAACTATCAATAGTATTTTGATGAAAAACATGCACATACTGTACAAACAAACATAAGAGGACACTCAAGTGAACTGATACTTTTTAAAAAGTTGCAGCACTTACGGTTTAGATGTTCCTTGACTGACAAACAACAAAAAACATGTTATTAATAGTCCTCTTTTGTGAATCAAAGCCATCATGGGGAAATGCGAAAAATGCTTCCAAGAAGTGTCTAAACCAATTCCAAACACAGTGTCTATGTATTGGACTGGACATATGACCTTAGTGATGATTAACCCAGGTAATAGCAGGATTACTCATAATTTTAAAAAAAAGTATTAAACCCAATTTAATAAATGTATATAATATGAGTGATGTTCTCATAGCTTTTTATCACAATTACGGGAGAACTACTTGAAAACCAAATCTGAGGGATCAAAAAAATCTAAGAATTGAGAAAAACGGCTTTAAAGTTCTCCAAATGAAGTTTTTCACATTGCATGTTATTAATCAAGTTTTATTTTGATGTTATTTACATTGAGTAAATTTACTACATTTCTACTTGGAACACGATCTTAACATACAATCTATAATACTTTTTTGTTCATAAATGAAATAATCAATCATTTTGTCTCATACAATGCATTGTTAGATATTACAAATACACCCATGCAAATTAGAACTACTTTTTTTTGGTCCATGGTCATATTTAATGTAACCCAAAAGATAAACAGAATAAAAAAGTCTCAAAATTCATTTATTAACATTTAAACAAAGCATTTGTGACTATTAACAATCTTTGAAAAAATCCTTTAACCCAATTTACTATACAGTTCAAAGCATACATCAAATGCTGATACTCTAAATGTGTTTGTAACAAACACCCCATGGCATTGCAGCCCACGTTTACTGTACTGCTGAAAACATTGCATTAAGCAAAACTCTCATTGCATCAGTGTTTTTTAAATATTTACACAAATCTGTTTTGCTTCATGGTCAGTGTGCTCACAGGCAACAACCTCACAAGAGTAGAAAGTAATTATACCAACTGGTTGAACAGAGCAATAGTTAATAGCACACTTTTCTTGCTTCATTTGATGTATTAATAACTGTGTAATCAAATACAAAAGCGTGGCGTGATATCTATAATTCTCTGTTTATTCATTTTACACCACAAACAATAAAGAATTTCTTTCATTTTATTAGCAACAGGCCATGAATTGCATAGACGGGTTAAAAAAGGATTTTAGGATCAGCATCCAGAAGCATCAGGCGCAGGGTGATGAATACAACGTCTCTGACTGATCACCTTAAAGAAGGAAAAAAAAACAAAAAAACAAGATAGAGTAAAATAAAATATAAAATAAAATATCAGTAATATAAATCAGGTTAAGAATCGTGAGAAGAGATGAAACCATACTTGTTTGATAGTAGTCATAGACTTTGATAACAGCAGGTCTTAGACTTCTCACAGGAAAGGCTTGCTTCATTTGTATTGTGTAGAGCTGTGGACTATTTTTTGGCACCTGAAAGAACCAGAGAACAATCAATATAATCGACAATAAAAACACAATGTCAACTCATGAATACTGCAGTCATCTCACCTCTTTCAGATACACCATGATATGATCGTCTTCAGAATCAACCCGCTCCACAAGCAGTGCATACATATGTGGTGGAATCGCAAGCTGAAAAGGGTTCCACATCAATGTTTATGTGCAATGTTTTTTTTTTTTGTTTTTTTTTTTTGGCTGTGGTGGCTTTCAACAGTTTGTTTATCCCAAAATCAAAATGATAATTTTCTCCAAAGATCTTTTTTTAATCCCAAAAGACACGTTGAGGTATTATTTCATAAATTTTTTTACCCAAAGCTCTCATGCTTCAAAATATTTGTAAGATAAAAACTAAACCCATATGAAGCAAATGGTTTCTTAAAGGATTTCTGAAAAGACACAGAAGCTTTATATAATGAACAGATTGAATTTAAGCTTTCATGCACATATGCAACCATTTATCAGTAAACATAAACAAAAGTTCAACCATGACACCTACGACAAACATTACTGGTTCTTACGGAAGCTGAAATGTGCTGCGTGAAACAAGCAGAGTTATGTGTAAATCATGATTGAGCAGCACAGATCAAACATGAAAGCTTTGACCATTGCTTACCAGTTTTGATGTAAATCATAATCCTAATTACATCTCATCATTGTATAAAGTGACTGTGTTTCTGCATGAGGCTTGGATTAAAATAGCTTTTTTTCTGAAAACTGAAAGTGTCAGAATCTTGGGTAAACAGGTTTTTATAAGAGAAACACTCAGATTTGATAAAAAAAGATGAGCAAATATCTCATGGCTTTGAAAAGACAAAAAGCATGAGTAAATGTGTTTTCATTTTGGGTCAACCTTTGATAGCTTTTGAAATTTCAAAATTACATAAAATTCACTGTAAATGTCAATTTTAAAGTAAAACTAACCATTGATGTATCCGCTGTGAACCCCGAAAGGAGTTTAATGTCTACAATGACCATGTTAGTACGGGTTTGTGTCCCACTGTATCTGTAAAAAAAAAAAAAAAAATTAAAATCTTTAAAAAAGTTTAACTGACTCCCAAATATGACCCTAATAGGCTTCCCTTTAAGAAACAATTAAAGCCTTTCATTAATGTGCATGATACGAAATGAAATTGCTTACTTGATGGTGAAGTTCAACATGAGGTTTTTGGCAGTAGATGCAAGGCAATCTCCAGTAACGCTAGCTTCGACACTCAGCGTTTTGATGGTAGGGGGAGGTGTTGGGATATTATAGAACAGGGGGATCTGTGACAATTAAATAAGTACAATACGGTGAACTGAGTATTGTTTGGTTAAGTATGATTTAACCACACTCAAATTTAATCCTCTGCATTTCACCCATGCAAGTTTACAGAAACATTATAAGCGAGAAGTAAAAGATCAAACTTGTTTTCAACCCAGGCTCATTCTGAAAACGCTTTATACATTTTTGGAGTACGCCAATTACGTCCCAGGAGGAACATTTTCTTGCCGTTTTTGTTTTTGCGAATGCACCAGAGGACGCTGTGTACGCTTTTCGAGATCTCAAATATCTTTCCCGAGTCGGATGTCGAGAGGCTGCTGTTGACTGACTGACTGATCGATCGACTGACCCACCGCCCTCCTTTCCTCAACCAAACCAAAAGTGCTTTTACAAGCACTGATTGACCTGCCAACCCACTTTTCTAAACTCAACTGACAGTTTTAGAAAAGCAATCCAGAAAAAGAAAGGCCCTCGCCTTTAAGTGTTAATTTTATTTTTTGGCTTCTGTTTTTGTCTTGCCCGCTTTCTGGAAGCATTGTTCATATGAATCAAACCCTTTTTATCGTGGTCATTTTCTCTCAAGTGTGCCGAAGTACATGGCAAGCTACTGGTCGAAACTGGAAACAGCAAGAAAGCCGTCCATACAGAGGTAAGCTGTCAGCTGGTAAGTGCGAAAAGGAATGGCGACATAACGCCCCATTGCGTAAGTTTTAAAGTCGAAATGCAGCCAAACGTACTTCTAGCTACATAATTCGTGGTCCTAAGAAATGTATATAAGGCAACAATTTCAGAATGAGCATATGCTGCTTGTTTTAGTGGTTTATGAGGACTCTCCATTAGAATAATTTATTTTAGCGTAAAATTGCTTAATTTATCACCTTACCTTAACCCTACACCTAAACCCAACACTCACAGGAAACCTGTGCCAAATTTTTAATGTGAAAAGCCCTGTTGAAAATAATTTTAATTATGTGGGCATTAGGCATGTCCTCATAAACCACACACCCTGTGAGCTCAGAGACTAATTAAGAATTAGGTGCTTTACTCAGGTACTTTAGCTGGTTATCAAAAGTAGGAGAGAGCGCTGTACATTCTACACCCCACCTACAATTCTGGAAATCAGAACTTTAGATTACAAAGACTGACCACCAAACAATCAGGCCATAACTGCTTCACATCAGATCCACAACAGGCTGAGAAAAAGAAATCACTGGGAAAAAAACACCAAGATACGCAAAACAGACCTGCACAGACACACAGGCTGAACCCTTGACTTCAATGCTGTATTTGCCCGGCACATTGGCCAGCTGCTTCTCCTGGTACAGTAACTTGTTGTCCTGATTGACATCAAAGTGTTGAGAGTCTCCTGCTGACTGTACAGTCACTGTGCTGGAGCCGTCAGAGCTGAACACTTTGGTGGCGTACAAAGACAGAGCCTGAAGAGCCACCACTGTGTCCTGGGAAAGAAATGAGTTCAGTCATGTGACAATTTTAGCCATTCAGCAATAATGTGTTTGATTTGAGGAACCTGTGTGGAGGAGAATCCTCCATAGGCATTCTGCTGCTTCACAAGCCAGCTGACAATCCTGTTAGCAAAGCCCAGATCAGCTGTAGTGAGTGAATCTGCAGTGAGAACAGCTAGCAGCACATATGAGCTGATCTCCACATCCAGAGAATCAGAGTCATCAGCAGATGCAGACTGAGACCAGTGGACAAGAGGACCTTTAGGACACAAAAGACAAACTCAACCAGCAGGACAAAAGCAACAGTGCAGTGCAGAATGTCATCAGAAAGCAATCTCTTACCGTCTGAAATAGCAAGATTCTCCAGTTTGTTGAAAAGCTGCTGTCGAGTGTTGGTGTCTCTAGCCAGACTGAAAGTGTAGGCCAGCAGAGCAGTGGTGTAAGTGTTTTTGACGTCCTCAATGACGAACCTCAAGCATGACAAGCCTTTAGTGACAACAGGATTCTGAGACACAAACAGACAAGCAGATGCTGCAAGTGTCATCTTAGCATGAGATTATCCTGAGTTTCCTGATGATGAACTTACTGTGACAGGAGTTTCCAGCTCTAGCAGTGATGCAGTAATGTAGGCCGTCATGGTCACCTTATCATTCACTCCACCCTATGACAGAGGACAAAGAATAACAAAACAACACAAGATAATACAAAAATACTTCTGATTACAACATAGATTATCTGGTTAAAAGGAACTAATTGCAAACCTTCATTCGACTGTTAAACAGTCTTCCCTGCTGGATAAAACATCCATCTGAATCCCGTCTGCTTATTAACCAATCCTTTGCACTCTGAATAATTTGTGGATCAACAAATATGTACCTCTGTGCTTTGTCAAAAGACCTCAGGACAAAAGCAGTCAACCTGTTGGCGAATATAGTATTGTAAACAATTGAATACATTTAGAAAGTATTGCCATGATTGCATAGTAAAATAAGACCCTCACCATGTATTCCCTTCACCATTACCAAATGTGCTGTATGACCCATCATGATGCCTGTAGTTCAGTTGTCTCTGGTATCCTGTTGAGTTTGATATTTAATGGACAGGTTGATGTGCTTAAAATGAATATATTAAGAGCAAAGCGCATGACTGATGCGTCTCACCACTCTTAAGGAAGCCGCTGGCTTTCTCTCGGATGGCTGATGTGAGCTGCTTTGTGTTCTCCAGATACTGCAGAATGTAAATATTGGGAGAAAGAACAGCAATATTTTGCTCTCCACAGCCGTAAGGCATTTTTAATAATCCATGAAGATTCTGCAGTGCACGACCCAATATATCGCCTAAAAAAAAAAAGGAAGTTTCAATGCATATTTTTGCATTCAGCAGAAATTGAGCCAATTTTTAAAACACAAATGTTAATTTCAGACAAAAATTATTTTGAAAAATATTCATTTTAAAGAAGTACGTTGCTACATTCTGGAAGATGTTTAAGACCCAATTTTCATAACATATAAATTTAATTTGATAAAATGAATCTATACGTTTCATTACTAATTTGTAACATTACTGTACACATCTTATTGTTTTGCATAATTCATAATTCAAGCCAAATCCTATTTGTACTCAGAGAGTTTATTCTGCACAGTTTTTTATTCTCAGCTAAAAAATTATATAATGTAACATCATACAATATCAGTTTAGCTTTTTTAGATTTATAAACAAATGTACCGAGTACTGAAACAGAAGATCTGACTGATCCTTTTATCACATCGGAAGGAAGTGTCAGTGTCACCTCATCCGAGACTCTGCTTCCTAAGAGAGAGAAAAGAAAACAATATGTGCTTAAAGAATAAGGTTAAGCTGATCTGTGAAGTGGAAATGAAGTGAAAATGTGGTGCCGACAAACCCTGTGGACACAGCAACCAACTGTAAATCTTGATTTTTTCAACTCCTTCAGCCTACAAATAACAGCGTACCATAGATTAAAAACTTTTTAGTTTCATTGGCCATATTCACACCTGGTTGTAACATGCATTTTTCTGTTGACAAGGAAGACATATTCTTGTTTACACCTGGCATATACATGTCTTCTTTTGTAAACTTTCAACCACTTCTCTGATGATGGAAGCTTGCACAATAATCATACTGGACAAAAGAATTTAACTATCATGTACTGTTTGTTAACATCTGCAGAATTTAAATATTTAATCAGTTAAACGCTCAATATAATTTTCTTTTCATTAAGTAATGTAAATAAAAAATAATAATTGATTAAAAAATCAAACAAAAAGTGCTCAGGGGTAAGTCCTTCAATTAAAGTATAGCCATGTCAATAAAGGCTTTTTAATATTTAATATTTTTAATAAAGCCTGGGACTTACTTTTGCTGTTTAGATCATTCAATCCTTTATTTCCAGTGATACTGTTTTACAGTTTAAACATATGTCTTCATTATTGTTTTCATTCAAATTTATTGATCCAATATTTTAAAACACTGAAATCGTGTGCCTAACATGTTACTTTAAAGACTTTTGGCCCTATCATGCACTCGGCACAATAAGGTGCAAGACCTCTTTGCCCTGACATGTTTTGCTATTTTCAGACCAACGCAACCTTAATTTTACTGTTTTCTGCCACAATGTTTAAATAGCAAATCCATTTGCACCACTTTGTGGACTCATGGGTGTTTTTTTCTGGAAAAGAGGTGTAATAAGGCGCATTGATGGCGCGCTGCTATTTTGAGGACCTAAAATACACTGCGCAATAAACCAGCTGAAAGCATGTCTAAAGTCCAGTGCAAAGCGCATTAGTTGTACGCCTTGATTAAACATTGATTAAAACACCCAGGATGTACAGCAATACACAAATATCTTTACAAATGAAAAAGAATGAAAGGATTAAAATATTACAAAAATTATTATTTTCTACATAAATATAAAATTGGGTGATGCGGTGGTGCAGTGGGTAGCACAATTAACCTTAAAGCAAGAAGATCGCTATTTCGAGTCTTGGCTGGGCCAGTTGGCATTTCTGTGTGGAGTCTGCATGTTCTCCCCATGTTCACGTGGGTTTCCTCCACGTGCTCCGGTTTCCCCCACAAGTCCAAAGACATAGGTGAATTGGGTAAGCTAAAATTGTCCGTAGTGTATGTGTATGAATAAGGCCCAATCTCAATTCTACCCCTTAGCCTTTCCCCTTACCCTTGCATGTTCCTGTGAAGGGGTAGGGGTGTCCCAATTCTCTTTAGCTCGAAGGCATAGGGCTAAGGGGAAGGGGTGAATAGCCCTTCGAACAAAGATTTTTCAGGACCACACTCGAAACCAAGGGGTAAGAAAATTTTCCAGAATACACCAGCTTTAATGCCAGCATGACTGCACCCGGAAGTAAGGAGATCCACAAATTAGTGTTTTTTGTCATTATTACGTATTTTTACAACAAACAAACATGTTTTAATATATTCATAACCACGTTTGTGTTTTACCATAATGCTTAAAAAAAACGCTAAAAATAATTGCTATCTATAATCCATTATTATAACTTCTGTATAGCAGTCCCAAAACATTCTGACACTCGATGACACTTGAATAACCTGTCAGAAAAGTCTAGTGGATGGGAATGAGCTTTTTACAGTGCCTGCTTCTGCTATAATGTTAATGTTGCTTTCTCGTGTTTACACAGATGAATTAGGCCACGATGTGTCATGTCTGCTGTAGTGCCATCTTGTGGTTTTCTGGACACTAGTTGTATTTTGGTTTGTTCCTGCTTTGTAGTTCACGTGATCACTAATTGTTTCCAGCTGTCTGTCATTGTCTAATTATTGTTGTCTTTATAAGCCTTGTTAACTTGTGTTTAGTTTGCCTTTGGATTTTTGCTGTTTTGCTCGTGCACCCTGTTCACCCGATTCTGGTTTGTTTTGTCCGGCTCTTATCTGTACCTAGTCTGCTCACTGACTCATCGTTTTGGTTTGTTTGTTTGTTCACTTTGTTTCATGTTGTGATCATATTTTTGAATTCCTGTTCTAACTTTGTTTGATACACTTTTGTTTATTGTGTTGTACTTTTGTCTCTGTTCGATTTTTGAACCTGGCCTGTCCCTTTATTATTAAAACTTCTATTGCTGCATTTGGATATCTTTTGTATTTTTGTAAGCCCATCGTGACATAATCCAAAGGCCACACTAATATCCAGCAGCATTTTTCCCCCCTCTTTTTCTAGTGCGTTTTTTTTTTTGTCAAGAATGAGCATTCAAATTGTTCTTCCAGCGACTGAGAAGGAGCGGTCACTTCGGCTTCAGGCATTAGCAGCTGAACGTCAGCAGGGTTGGGAGGTAGGAGCTTTTGCTCAGTCGTTTTGGACCATGGCTGTGGGACTGGGGTTGTCAGATCATGAACTAATGACCATTTTTAATCAGTGCCTGGATTACCCTCTTTCTGTTGTGGAAGTGGAGGAGCTTGGGATCACTGAATTTTGGGATTTTGCTATTCATCTTAAAATGAATGGGCAAAGTGATGACTTGGTTCCTGGGATTGTTCCTATTTCAGAAGCCCAAATTAAAGACACCACCCTCATAGACTGTGCTCGTTCTATCTCAGAGTATTTTGACTCCCTTTATGAAATTTTGGCCAGTGTTGAAATCAAGCCCACAATTGATTTTTCTGAGTTCCAGTCAATGGGAGATTCTGATCCTGAGGTTCCTTTGGAGTTTGTTTTTGTTCCAGGACCTCTTTCTAAGATGGCTGATCATTTGGAAGTTTGGTTAAATGAGGCTGATACTTATGAACATTTTTGCAAAATGGCTGTTAGTTCTGAGTTTATCCCTGAGGCTATGATCGTTTTTGAGCCAATGCCTAAGCTGATCGATATTTCTCAGCTTAAGCCCTGTTACACGCCTATTTCCAAACCAGTACCTGAACTGTCTGATTGTGTTTTTGAAACCACATGTTTGGAGGACTCTTTAGAGTTGGGGGAATTTTTATTTTCAATTTTTTCAGATTTGGATTTTGCCATTCTTAAAGAACCAGTTTTTTTTGATATCTTGAAGACGTCGTTTTTTAGTTTTTGTGAGTCCTTGTCCCCTAGGATCATTGAGACTTTGCCTTCGCCCCAAAGTGCCGGCGAACCCTCGTCCTCAAGCAGCGCCGGCGAGCCTTCGCCCCAAAGTGCCGGCGAGCACTCGCCCTCAAGCAGCGCCGGTGAGCCTTCGCCCCAAAGTGCCGGCGAGCCCTCGTCCTCAAGCAGCGCCGGCGAGCCTTCGCCCCAAAGTGCCGGCGAGCCCTCGTCCTCAAGCAGCGCCGGCGAGCCTTCGCCCCAACGTGCTGGCGAGCCCTCGCCCTCAAGCAGCGCCGGCGAGCCTTCGCCCCAATGTGCCGGCGAGCCCTCGTCCTCAAGCAGCGCCGGCGAGCCTTCGCCCCAACGTGCCGGCGAGCCCTCGTCCTCAAGCAGCGCCGGCGAGCCTTCGCCCCAAAGTGCCGGCGAGCCCTCGCCCTCAAGCAGCGCCGGCGAGCCTTCGCCCCAAAGTGCCGGCGAGCCCTCGCCCTCAAGCAGCGCCGGCGAGCCTTCGCCCCAATGTGCCGGCGAGCCCTCGCCCTCAAGCAGCGCCGGCGAGCCCTCGCCCTCTAAGGTTAGTGGGTCCTTGCCTTTCAAACCAGTCAATGCTCCATGGAAGAGGATGAGGATTCCACCTGGACCATCAAGGTGGTCTTATGTTCCACGTGGGGGGCTACTAAACCCACCAGTGGCACCTTGGTGGAACAATGACTGGCTAAAAAGGACCTTTTTCCCTGTGATGCCACCATGGTGGTTTTCTGTTTGGGGATTGATATGTCGGGACTGGTTTAATAATCTGTGTTTTGGACTTTATTCTTGTCCCTTTAGATTAAATTCTGCTCCTTTTGTCATGTAGGGATTTTGTCTTTGCAATATTGGATTGTCCCACCATCCCTCCCCCTGGTCAACCTCCGTTCCGCCTCCCTCCTAGATGGGCGCTTATTTGGGAGTGTCTGGTAGCCACTCCCTTTAAGGGGGGGTAATGTCATGTCTGCTGTAGTGCCATCTTGTGGTTTTCTGGACACTAGTTGTATTTTGGTTTGTTCCTGCTTTGTAGTTCACGTGATCACTAATTGTTTCCAGCTGTCTGTCATTGTCTAATTATTGTTGTCTTTATAAGCCTTGTTATGTTGTGTTTAGTTTGCCTTTGGATTTTTGCTGTTTTGCTCGTGCACCCTGTTCACCCGATTCTGGTTTGTTTTGTCCGGCTCTTATCTGTACCTAGTCTGCTCACTGACTCATCGTTTTGGTTTGTTTGTTTGTTCACTTTGTTTCATGTTGTGATCATATTTTTGAATTCCTGTTCTAACTTTGTTTGATACACTTTTGTTTATTGTGTTGTACTTTTGTCTCTGTTCGATTTTTGAACCTGGCCTGTCCCCTTATTATTAAAACTTCTATTGCTGCATTTGGATATCTTTTGTATTTTTGTAAGTCCATCGTGACACGATGTAAGTACACAGTACAGTTACGATCTTATGACAACTTGCCTTCAGTGATTTCCTGAAGATTAGTACCAAAAAATAACACAACTTGAATAACTACAACAGTCACGATCGTCTGATCTCATATGAAGCAAGAGATTACAATGACATATGATGACGTGTTCAGGTGCTATAGTGCTGTCCCATTTTGAAGCCCTAACCCTTAACCCTCGGTTTTAAGAGCCAAGGGGTAGGGGTACAAAAGTAGAATTGGGATTAGGCCTAAGTATGCATGGATGTTTCCCACTGATGGGTTGCTTGCAACTGGAAGGGCATCCGCTGCATTAAACATATGCTGGATAAGTTTGCGGTTCATTTCGCTGTGGCAACCCGATTGTAATGTAATGTGTATTTATATAGCACATTTATTGTGTATGGCCATACACCCAAAGCGCTTCACAATCATGAGGGGGGTCTCTCCACAGGACAACGGCGCCAGTGTGCTCACCACACACCAGCTATTGGGGGAGTGGAGAGACGCTGATAGAGCCAATTCAGTGGATGGGGATGATTGGGAGGCCATGATCGTAATGGCCAATTGGGGGACTTTGGCCAGGACATCAGGATTACACCCTTACTCTTTACGAGAAGTGCCATGAAATTTTTAATGACCACAGAGAGTCAGGACCTCGGTTTAACATCTCATACGAAATATAGTGCCCACTGACAGTACAGTGTCCTCTTCACTTTTAGTGGGGCATTAGGACTCAAACAGACCACAGGTTGAGCACCCCTTGCTGGCCTCTCTAACACCACTTCCAACAGCAACCTAGTTTTCCCATGTGGTCTCCCATCCAGGTACTGACCTGGCACAGCCCTGCTTAGCTTCAGCGAATATGGATATGGAAGATTAATAAAGCGACTAAGCCAAAAAGAAAATAAATGAATGAATAAATATAAAAACCACTGCCTTCATGCCTTCTTCATCTCAGGTGGCTTTTTTTTCAGTTTATTCATGACAATTTGCTTTTGTTTAATGGTATTAATATTAGTAGTAGTAGTAGTATTTATTATTTGCATATTTGTATTTGTTTTAATAAAAACAAGCTTAGATTTGCCCAACTGTCAGGTTTTGGACCAAATGGGGGATAGGACGCGTGTTTGGATATAGTGCTTAGCTGTTTGAGCACACTTCGTTATTATTGTTTATTTATTCATTGGCTGGAAATAAGAACTGAATTTAGAAATAGTTTTGAAACAAATCTTTGCGCTTAACAAACTAAATTAATTATGTATAGGCTAATGGATGTCTGTGCGTACAACACGTTGCCTTATCTAAGAAGGAAAAAAATTGAAAGTAAAGGCTGATTGGAGGGGGCTCATTCTTTATATTCGAGCTGTAGATGCTCTGTTTAACTGTTTTCTCGCTAGTGAAGCGTTCAGTTTTTAAACTTACAAAAGTTAACTTATTGTCAAAACACACCTATACCTCATTAAGAGAATAAGCTCAACCCTGTTAGACCATGTGCCGCGGCGCAGAGCGTATTTTTTCGGCCTTAAAATAGCAAAAGTGGATTCGGACACGCTCTTAATGCTCTTAAATGCTGCGCTTTAGGCTTTGCTCCTAGAATGATAAAAAAGAGCCCTTTAAAATTATTAACAGCACAATAATGACTTTTACAAGCAATTAAACATTCAGAGAACACACCAGTTCATGAGCACTGCTTGAGATCTGCTGTTTGAAGAGCATGAATCGGCTTTATTTTAAAAATCAAATTTTTTGTCAAATGTGCATTTATTTTTGCAAAGTAAAAAGCTTAAATATGTTGGGACTAGTAAGAGAAAAACGTCTGTTATTTACTTTTTTTGTCGCCAATATAAAACATATGATTATCAATAGCAAAGTTTAAATAGTTCTGTCAGTGTATCTCTGTTTAAAGATGACATCAGTAGGCAAAGAGCAGGTCGTCTTTAGTGGCTGGTCAAATGCATATAACCACATGTGCATCAACCTACATCAGCAATCCGATCAAATATCATGGTTTCGGCTACATTCATTCTTCCATGGCAGGGCGCCACACCAAATTTCACCCCACCACTGCTACATTACTACTCAAAATTTATTACTATTACTACTAAAAAACAACTATCATTGTTTTTTTTTTATTAGTGGGTTAAAATCACACCCAAACGTGTTAAAAGGTAAGTGAATTATAACAGCGCAGACTTTTTTGCATTAGTGCTGAGTGTCATTTGTTTAACCCTTTAAGGTGCTTTAAGTTAAGATGAACACATTTTCCATAACTATACTTTTTAGATAATAGATAATGCTTTATAATACTTTAAAATTTATAGATGACTTTATTTTGCTGGACTTTATGGTTTCACTTTACTTCAGGATGCATTAATGCTGCTCTGTAGGTCTATTGAAGACATTCATGAATATTCCTAGCAAATCTAATAAATATTGTTGACATAAATGTTGTTACATAAACAGGCTAAATCGCACTTCAGCAGCGTTTACTTGAGAGGGCACATGAAAATCTGCACTTAAGCGGCGTATATTGGGTTTTGTGCACGAACAGAGGAAATCGGTGCGCAAGCAAAGAGATTCGCAAGCTCGTATTACATAAATGCGATCTCGACTTGTAATACTTAGCTCACAAGATTAGTCATTGAAATAACGCCATAGGTAGTTAGTAGATCTGTGTAAAAGGCTCAACAGAATCTGCCGCCTCAGCTGAAAGAAATCCTAGAGAAATATAAATATGCAAGCTCAAAATGTTTCAGACACCATTTACAGTACACCTGTTTTAGAGTTGCCCTCTTGTGAACAGATCACATGATATTACCAGGTGTGAAGATGACCATTTATAAAATAGCCCTGAGAGTTGATTGTTTGCACTGACCTGCACACGCAGACTTCGTGTGACAGTGTCAATGCGTCCTCGCTCTGGCACACTCACAATCTCATTGTCACACAGAGTCTGGGACGCCTCTGCCTCTGCACTGACTGTAATATTCACCACTCCTGCAACACAAGACATGTATGTGAAGATACAGCAGACGCAAACTCTGAGAAACAATGATTCAGACTGGACAAGTCACCAAAAACAGAAGGAGTGAGGATCCATTTAAAGGTTTGTCTTCCATTAGCACAGAGACAGGATGAATACTGATCATCAGAGGAGGCTTTGAGAGTGTAGTCTGAGGAAGGAGCTGGACTCACTTTAACCTGTCAATCAAGCACATGTGATTAGTGCAATAATTGATCTGATTGGATCAGGCTTAGTCTGAAATCTCACCATGATGCACTTGGACAGATAGTTGAAGACAGTGGCCTTGAGCTCAAAGATCTCTCCACGGATGATGGAGTAAGGTAGAGAGAGCTCCAGGAAGAAGGGCTGGAAAACTGTCAGCTGAGCAGGAGGAGCCAAACCCAGACCTGTGGAGGACAGACAGAAGGCGTCCATCTCCCAAGTCGTGATAGTGTCAGGAACTGTGACAGGAACCTCAGCTGATCCAGAGTCTCTAAAAATCAGAAACTATTTTTGTAGATTATGAATATAAACATAAAATGCAATGCTGTCAAACGCTGAAGCCATTTTTTCTGAGTTAAAATATAAAAAAGGTTGAATGACAAACCCCACTTCAGCAAGCTGCCAGATCCATGTCTCTGGAAAAACGGTTCGAATGGTTGCATCAGGAGAATTAACAGCAAAGCTGTCTTCTTCATAGTTCATTGCCATTTTTACTACAAAATCCTCAGAATAATCTGCTTTAAATAAAAAACAAAATAAATCTCTAAGGCCTTGAGCCATTAAGTCCTACATTCATTTTAAAGTAATATTAAAATGCCCTAAAACCATGATGATTGGGGCAGATTTACATTATCTTATCCATAATATAGTGTTCTCAACTTAAAACAATAGTGTTTCAGCTTTTACATACAGGCATCATTTATTCACCCTGATGTTGTTTTCCATAAACATTTTCCATTAGCTTTAGAAAACAAAATCTCTATTAAAAATACTTCAATTAAAAGTCCAATGGTGTAAAGCAGGGGTCACCAGTCTCGTTCCTGGAGGTCCGGTGCCCTGCAGGGTTTAGCTCCAACTTGCCTCAACACACCTGCCAAGGTGTTTCAAGTATACCTAGTAAAACCTTGATTAGCTTGTTCAGGTGTGTTTGATCAGAGTTGGAGCTAAAATCTGCAGGACACCGGCCCTCCAGGAACAAGTTTGGTGATCCCTGGTGTAAAGTAAGTGACTGGTGGATTTATTGACTGATTGTTTGTATTCTTACCAACACAGGAATGAAGGCAGTAATAGTATAATAAATAGACAAGAGTAAGCATTTAGAAGTCAATTTAAAAGCATGGTTCAGCATCCCTCAGCTGCTTTTATAAATTAGTGTGCAAATTAAGATATATACAGTGCTCAGCATAATTGAGAACAGCCCATTTTGAAAATGAATATTTTTATCCATTTCTCACTGAATATAGACAATGTACTCTGGTACATTTAAACAAAACAGATTTATTAAACAGATATATTTATTAAAATCATATTTTAGTCACCAAACATATTTAGAAATTGAAAGATAATACAATTCAATTCAAGAAAAATATTGCAAAAGAAACTTACAACGTACAACCTACACAATTTCAGACAGGCTCCAGATTTGGCTTCAGTACTAACTAATCTAATGTATATGCACAAATATAATATTGTATAGCTTCCTGTTAAAAATATGAATTAAAAAGACAGATTTGTGAGGTGTGTACTAATATATGCTGAGCACTTTACCTTGCGTTTCTGTAAGAATGAGTGTTATTTAAATAAAATATTTAGGTTAGGGTAGCATCATTCAACTTTCTTACAGAGCGCAACTTGAAGATCAGAATCATATTCGTTTAAAAGAGAAGCATTTATGAAGGCAAGTGTAACTGAAAATGTTTTCATAAATCAGACAGCTATCCGGATGAAATGCATGAAGTGACCAGGGGCCTCATGTATCAACGCTGCGTACGCACAAAAACTTTGCGTACGCCAGGTTTCACGCTCAGAATCGCTCACGTTTGGATTTACTAACAATGAACTGAACGTGGGAATGTGCGCAGCTTCACGGCAGCTTTCTGGCAGGCGTACGCACATTTTTTGTGCGTGTCTGTTTTATTTCCATTGGCGACTCCTAGAGGCAGTTGTGTTAAATTCTTCTCTACAAAGTGTCTGATCCTTGCAATGGCAGCTGTATGAGACGGGTTCATATAGTAGGTATGTAAGATTTCCATACCATACAGTTGACCAGCTAAACATTAAAGCACAATTTGCAGCGGTCGCCTGTTTTCCCAATGTAATCTGAGCGATCTACTGCACGCACATTGCTATAAAGACACTATCTGAAGATGAATTTGCATGCGTGAATCAGAAACATTTCCATTCAATAAATGTGCAAATAAAATATGACGCACAAACTTATTAATGATTCCTACTTGTCTTTCTCGTGATAAATAGTGGGCAAAATCTGATATGTAGCGGGGAAAAAAAGAAGAAAGAATTCATCAGACGCTGGATTCGAACCGAGTTTGTGCTCGAACGTGTCAGTACATGATCATATGCTTCTTATGAGGTGCGCCACTGAGACTGCTAAGGGTATTGCAACATTTTACAGATATTAACCACACTATTTCTTTTTTAAAAGCACTCAGTGCGATGTTCAGACCCAACTGTGTTAACCGTATCAGCTAAACTCTCCCACTCTATTTTTTTCTTTTGTTGTTAATTCCGGAGAACAAACTTGCAAATAACACCGCTTTTCTCCGTTCTACCTCCGAAAGCAGCACCTCCAATTCACATTCTGTTCAAAGTTTCTCTTTTTGTTTGATTTTGCCTTTGCTTTTTCGTTGGGTTTTTCCATTAGCATAGTCATTAGCATATTCATACGGGGGAGGAGGCAGGGAGGGGTTTTGCGCTCGTGCATGTTGCGCTCAGTTTCACGTTCATTCGGATGTACAAAAGAATATGCGTGAGATTCGGCGTACGCAGTGTTTCATACATCTGAATTTTTTTTTGCATACGCACATTTACAGCTTTGTGCGTACGCAATGTTTTAGTAAGATTTCCACGCAAGTCTTCGTACATGAGGCCCCAGGTGTAAACAGGCCCTTATAAATACTAAACTATTTGATTGATACAGATTCCTTTTCAACTCTGTTTATAGATGTAGTGTCACAGTTTTGGATGAAATTACTTCTAATGGAGGAACAGTCTATTAAATTCCATTTAATGATATGTTAATTTAAATTGAAAAAAACAAATGTCTAACTGCACTGAAAAAAATTATTCAAAGATGATTCCTTGGATTTACTCAATTTTTTTACGTTAAGTAGTTGTAAAAATTTTATTGTGTTGAATTTAAACAAACAAATTAAGTTGAACATTATTCAATTTAATTTGATTGTTTAAATTCAACACAAATAAATTGTTTGCAACAGTTCTGCATGCAACACTTTTTTCAGTGTGGTGTTAAAGAACATGCGAGTGAATAAATAATATTTGAAAGTTGGGATAAACTAACTCAAAAAAAAAAGAAGATATTTTTGATAAAAACAAAATCAGGGTCAACACAGTGGCACAGTAGGTAGTGCTGTCGCCTCATAGCAAGAAGGTTGCAGGTTGGGTCAGTTGGTGTTTTTGTGAGGAGTTTGCATGTTCTCCCTGCGTTTGCGTGGGTTTCCTCCGGGTGCTCCGGTTTCTCCCACAGTCCAAAGACATGCAGTACAGGTGAATTGGGTAGGCTAAATTGTCTGTAGTGTATGAGTGTGAATGAGTGTGTGTGGATGTTTCCCAGAGATGTGTTGTGGCTGGACGGGCATCCGTTACAGTAAAAACGTGCTGGATAAGTTGGCGGTTCATTCCACTTTGGCGACCCCGGATTAATAAAGGGACTAAGCCGAAAAGAAAATGAATGAATGAATAAAAATCATAAACATTTATATATGACATACATTCACCAAAGCTGCGATGATAATTCAGGCCTCTGTATGTCAGACACTGAGGTTCTCGAACAATCAGATTTGTTGCCATTTTCAGTCCCACACTCTGTGAAACAGCAACATATGCAGACTTAAATGTACAGCCACTACAGGTGAGCAAGAAACTAAATAATCATCATTGATGAGGAGCTTCCCACCTTTAAAGTTTCATAGGCTGAATCTGTGTGCACAGCTCGACGGGATCTCACATGTAGACACTCCTGTTCATCTTCAACACTGTATAGATAATCTGACATATATTGCACTGGCAGCAGGTTAAAGATCTGTGGTGGTAATTAAAGGACATACTTGGACTGAAAAGTATTTCAGGCTAATATCAAGCTTCTATTAAGTACAACATTGTCTCCGCACCTTGTCAGCATTCAGACGTTTTCCTGACTCGAGGATCAGGACGCTCTGATCTACAGCACTGAGGCCACACAGTGAACCAGACTGAGCTGAGAGCTGGAGAGTGTTTTTCTCACCAGGAACTGCTTTAGCAGGAGAAAACTGCAGAGAAACCTGTGACAATGACAGTCGGATGTGTCATTTTTGTGGTATATTAAATAAAAGCTGAATAGCTATGAAAATGTAAACCTACCAAAGTGTTTTAATGCATACCTTGTTTCTGAAACACTTTTCAACGTCCAATTTTCTGCTACCAGCAATAACAATTTCACTAGGGAGAACACAGTATGCCAGAATCTGCACTACAGGAGCCACATCTGCACCAACAGACAGTTTGAAGGACATTGTGCCACTTGCTACTCCATTAGAAGAAGACTTCACTTCAACCTTCTCATATCCGTGATGAATGATCACTCCTCTGGACAAGACCTAAAACAAACAGACGACACTGCTATAAACTGACCAGTGCAGTCAATTAAAGCTGTAATCCTATTGTTATGAATGTGCACATGTACTCACCATATAGACAATGTCAGTATTGAAGTCTTTAACAGTTTCTCCAACAAAATAATACTTGACTGTGGCTGTAATCTCAGTGTCACACTTTAATGGCTGCTCAATATTCTCTATTATCAGTTCACTTAATGTTGGGGAGTATGGAGTGGCAGGCTGGAGAAGCCGAACAGTTTTTTCATCAGCAGTAAAATATGGAGTTTTGTAGCCATAATGAACCTCTGAGGTTAAACTTGCCTGGATAAAAAAAACTTTGTTTTGTAAAGCACACTTTTCATTAAGAGTTATACAGTGAATAATGAACTTAAATCCCACCATCAGATGGAGATCACTGGAAGGCAGACTAGCTGTATTAAAGGAAAAGACGGCCAGTCCGTTTCTGTCTGTAGTGAGATTAAGGAGCAGCTGAGAGGACCAGGATCGACCTTCCAAGAGATAAACTGATTTGTTATAAACTGGAGTCCCGTTAAAATGAGCAACTTTGATCTGGGAAGAAAAGGAGAGGAAAAAGTTACACCCCTTTTAAACACAAGCATTTACAGATGTAGTCTAAAAAATATCCACTTCCTAAAGAACTGTGGTTTGATTGAAATATGAATAGAGACAAACAAGCACAAGAGGTTACCACACCAAAAACTGCACATGATCAAAAGATGGGACTATAAGGAAGGGAACAATACTATAGTATGCTCATTTATTTCTCATCAAAGTCAAAATGTTGCCTGTTACATTTTAATACAGACATAGATTATGTGGAAACTCCTCTCTTTGCAGCAGATCTTTTAGTGTGAGATGAAGAAAATAACTCTTGGTGCCATTTTGCCTCTTATGTCGAGTACAGACTGCAGAATTTTCAAAGTAGTGATGTCACAGATGTTTTCACACTGCATGGCTACTGGGGTAAAGTTTCATTGCTGCTTTGTTTACACTGCAAGATGGATCGGCAACAGGGGGTTTCACACTGCATGACTTTAAAATAGGAAGAATCACCTTTTACTGTACGTCTCACAACCAAACACACGCAAAAAATGACATGGAAACAGCACAAGGTTCCGTAGTATATCTTTTGTTATTAACTACATAATAGGAAAGAAGCCTTTAGTGGGGTAGATTCTTTAGTTGGAGAATTTCTCCTCAACCTTGTTCTTTTTCGACTCGGTTGTGGTATTTCTCAGATGACACGTCAAACAGACACGGGTGCTCCTGCCAAATTTAAACTAGTTTTTCCTTCATTTCTTGGGTCCAAATATACTGAAAATAAGCGCTTTTAACTTCTCCCCATCCTCTTTTTTTTTTGGCCTGCAGATACCCATAATAGTGGATGTCGCTCTGTAATTGGCTGTTGATAATTGGCAATGATACTTTCAATCAAAATGCATTTCACACGGCATAATTTGAATAGCCGTCAGCTCCAGATATTTAGCATGCCAAATTTCTCACAGGTGTCAGCGACTCTTCTGCGATTCTTTCAGATGGAATCTTTGATAGTTCACACTGTATGATTGTTACTCGCATAAACAAGCACAGATTGGCCTGTGACTTTAGTCATTTGTCTGCGATTTCTCAAAACCTGTCGGTGAGTTAAAATTGATGCTAAAATCAAGCAGTCTGAACTAGGCATTACACAATTAATAAGCTATTCTTGAGTTTCAAGAAAATCTTTTTTTTATTTTTGGATATTTTAAGGTTATTTAAAAAGGACAGTGCCAATTTTATTTTTGGGATGGACCAAATGAACTCTTTTGTGAACACAGTGTAAACTGCAATAGCTTTACCTTTCCCTCTATAATGGATCCATGTTCAAACAAATCAGGAAGCTCAGCAAATGTCACCTTTCCGAGTTCATATGTCAGGGATATGGTTTCAGATTTCGTCATGACGATGTCTGTGTAAAAAATAATGTTTCAATAAGAACATTTAAACTTCATATAACATGAGCAATATTCATAGGGATAGGGGTCAGTAATTAGAATAGGGTTTTATGCTGCACTGCGGGCTATTGCCCCTACAGTAAAATTGCAGAATGATTTCGGCCTCGCTGCTTGAGTCCCAGTGAATGCCGTGGCTTGCACTGGACCAGAAGTGGAAAAGCAACTAATGCTACAGCTCACCTGTTCCCTCTTCAGTGACATTTGTATTAACTAGAAGAGAATTTTGTAGATCATTCTCAAAAGTAGAGTTCAGAAAGGCTGATGTATTGAAGATAAAAGATGCACAACCCAACTCATTCATCTAAGAGAGGGAATATTTTAATAAAGTCTTACTGAATTGAGAAATGCAAGAACAAATGTTTACCTACAATTACAGTGTATTCACACACCTGAGCAGTTTTGTTCAAACACAGATGAACTTCAGGAATAGAAACATATTTAAATGAATCACGGCATACTTCCACCCATGCATTACCAGGTAAAGGCTGGCCGTAGGTGTATCTACAAATATTTGCATACAACAAGGTCAACACTGATAACACTGCAGAGATAAAATAATTAAAAATTAGAAAAATGTTACTCACTTCCCACAAACCTCAATTTTTATTTCATTGTCACCAATACTCTGTGTCTCTGGTTGTTTTATAGTGACATCAAACTTGGGTAAAACTGGACAGTAGCACAAAAAACAACAGCAAATATCTGAAATAAAACTCTTGTTGAATTTGTCTCAAAGTGTAGTACAACACCAGACGACGTACCATAATTTTTCACTTCAAAACCATTTGAGATCATCCTTTCACCAATATAAGCCTTTAGTTTGTAGAGTCCTTGACGGGCTTCTGGGTTCAACTCATGAGAAAGCTGCAAAATCCACCTTGTTGACGAAACATTTGTCCATTGACCAATCCTGTTATCTTGGCTGTCCTAACAGGAATAATAATGAAAAATAAGAAAAGACAATAAGTGGAACAGCATTTTTACATATAATGAAATATTAAACTGTTGTATTGTTACTTGATCAAACTGTGTGTGTGTGTGTGTGTGTGTGTGTGTGTGTGTATATATGAGTAATTCCATGCAAATGTCAACCTTGCAATGAAAAAAATTAAGTTTTCACCAAAATAGCAAAACTGTTTCTGCGTTTTTTTTGTGTAGACTTGTATTTTACAATACTTTAAAAATACTCAAAAATGTCTCTGTCAATGTTTTCAAACAATTATATTTAATTTATCAAAGTCACACAAGTTACGATTCCACATCCGTCACATCCATAACAAAGAGATGTCACATCCAAAATAAAGCTTTTTCCTCATAATTGCAAAAATGTAAAATCAAATAAAATCAATCATGTTTGTTCTATAGTAATCCTACTCTTATCCTTTTGATTAGCATAATTAATTAGCAAATTAGCATGTTTACTTTCGTGATTTAAAATCTAATAAATGTTTACAGATTTTACTGCTCCCAAAACTCTGCGGCTAGTTGTTTTGAAAAATTTAAAGATATGTTTTTAATATAATGTTAACATATGCTTCCTCTGTCAATTTATGTTTTGAGATTTTACTGCAAATGTCACATACAGAACGCTGGAATTGCTGTCATATATATATATATATATATATATATATATATATATATATATATATATAAAAAATCCTTAATATGAAATAAATTCCTTACTTCAAGCACCACCGTATCATACTGCAAAGACAAAAACAAATCCATTATAATTTATTTTTAACTTTAAGTAGTAAATTTGACAATTTACTGTCTAATACTAGAGATTCTCATTTATTTGACTAAAATCCAAAACAACAAAAGTCTGACCGTCTGATCAAGAGGCACAAAGTTAGCATCCATGGATATGACTCTAAAAAACACTAAAACAAAAGATCAAAGCAATTGATTTTGGTTTTATAACATTTGACAACATGTTAAGCAACACATGAAAAGAGTTTAGACAGCTCACCCGTCTGTCCAGGAATATAGATGGGTTTATCAGTCTGGATAAAGGTCAAAGGATAGTAACGCCTCAACATGACTTTTCTCTCTTCTGTCATCTTGAAGTTCTTCCCCTGAAGCTCAACTTTCATTGTTTGAACTGATTCAGCTTCTACCAGAGGAGCCTGATGAGCAAAATGTTATTTAATGAACCTATAAATGTTCAATGATCTGTGAACACACAGTCTGAAGACAGACCTGAAAGTTAAAGCAGCGGTGAAACTCTTGCTCAGCTTTCTCCTGCAGCAGCAATGTGCTCTGGTTCTCTTGATTCAGATAAATGTTCATGACGAGGCTTTCATTGGGATTCAGAAGACTTGCACACAGTTTGGCCTCAGATCCTGACCTAATCACTGCAGGAAACGTCACCATGAAAGATCTGTTGAGAGACAGCATTGTGGTGAACTGATTGTAATTATATGTGTATAACGTTGGAATAAAGCCATAAAATAAAGAGGTAACGTTTTATTTTTTAAATGATTATCACTTTCTTTTAGTAAATGTTATTAATATATATTTTTAAAAATAGATTTAAAGCAGGTGTAAGTCTCTGTACAAAAAATACATGCGTTATTACATAAAAAACGAATAAAAAATTAAAGCAACTTACGGAGTTGACATTTGTCCATTAACCGAGAGCAGAATAATGGCTAAAATGAGCCCTTTCCAAACACAGAACTTGTTGCCAGTCATGACGAGAGACGAGGCAGACACTCGCGATCTGCAAGATATTTTCGCAGACTGAAAATTTTAAGTTAGCCTAGGCATTAGGCAACCATATCTACAGTAGTTAGGCAACTTACAGTCAAGTGCAGCAGTCCGACTGCCTCTAATTCCAACAGAAACGTTCCGTTTAAAATATTAACTTTAGCTGGCGCCAGTGAATTTCGGCAAATTCTGCGAAGCTTCTTGTAAGTTAAAGTTTACAAATCTGCAAAAAAAAAAAAACAAACAAACAAAAAAAAAACAGGTATGCTGCGCTCAAGACCTCCTGGGACGTTGGGATTAGACATAATAACGACGTCAGCTGCTATTTAAGTCACTTTCGTCGTCACAAGATGGCGTTAGTACAAACATAAAAAACACAGAAGGGCTTGTTAAAGAGACAATTCATCCAACAGTATTTTGTCATCATTTGTTTCCAAACCTGTTTTATTATTTTTTATTTTATTTTGATATTGAAAACCTGTAACCATTTTGACATCCATAGAAGGAAAAAATAAATACATAGGCCTAGTCTATTTTAACAGGTTTTCAGCATTTGTCAGAACTTACATCTTTTGTGTTCAACAGAAAAAATAATTAATTAATTAATTAAAAACCTGTAAACTGGTTTGGCGAAATTATACTTTGTATTAAAATTATAAACCTGCATTTAACATTGTTAAGAAAATTAAGAGCAAAGCTATCATTAGATCCCACATGGAAAGAAACTATGAGGATGTACGCACATGAAACCTAAATGCAGTATATATGGACATTTATGATAATTTATGCTGTATGTGTATATATGCCACATATAGAAAAAAAACAACAACACTTGAAATAGGCATCACATGTAATTGACATGTTATGGAATTTGTGGCAAAAAAATGAGAGATGAAAAGCTATGATTTTTCCAAAGAAGTGTTTTCCTGAAAGGTCAGTTCTTTCTTGTATTACACTAGTGGAAAAAAAGGAAATGTAACAAAATGGTTTGTCTTTTTTCTGTTTAGTTTTTTTTTTGCCTTGTTTTGTCCTTGTATTATAGTTTTTTCTTTTATTTAATTGTTCTAAAGTAAATGAAAAAAAAATCTTTTATTTATGTTGTCTAGCCACTATGGATTTAAACAATTTGACTAATATATAGGTAAGCATATACTGTAGGTGAACATTATGGCATATGTTCACACATATAGATGCATATATTTACCTATAGGTACATATATGTGTACATATATACATTTGTATGTACACATATGTGCATATTTGTACATAAATACATATAAAATTTTATATATGGTAATTTTATATATGTCACATATATTAAAAACCTATTTCAAAACCTATATTAACCCTTTGATGCACAAGCCATAAAATAGATTTAAACAAATAGCTTCAACGGGTCACTTTAGACTCATGCAGTGCATAAAAGGGTTTAAACATACTTTATATGTAGGTTCTTTCCGTGTGGGTTATGTTTTGACTCTGACATCCAAAAAGAGTTGATTTTGCATCAATGAATTCTGCCCAAAAATCTATAAATAATAAATATCTAATTGTGTAGGCCTATAATTCTCTAGATCTATGATCTTCTTTCACATTTATGGCTCTTTCTTTCCAAAGCATCCCATGACCAAGCCTCTTATTTTATCTGATTTTAAAATAATTTCAGATCAGATAAAATCAGATAATGATTTTTATCTGATTAAGTAAGAAGATTAAGTTGTCATGTTATTAGACTTTTTGCACTTTTCAACAGATTCCTGAATCATCCATTAATTTCCTATTAAATAATCAATATCATAAAATCAAATAAGACAGCATTACCGCATGTGTGTAAACCCCTGATATGCATAATAACCCCTGATAAATATAAAATGTGATCTTTAAAAAAAGATTGTATTTACCTTTTATTTAAACACAATCTACACACTGGTATTGTGAAACAAAGCAATATTTGAAAACCCTCAGAGCATTATATTTGCATTACACAGTATAAAGCTTAATAGATTGAAATAATTAGATTTTTAGAAATTAAGTTTGTATACACTTTTAAAAAAGTTGTGTTTGTCTACTGAATTAAACATTGTTTTGTATGTTTTAGAAGAGTCAGTGGACTTTAACTTCAGCGTCTACAAGGCTGTTCAGAGCATGTGTATTGGAAGTTTGTGTGTATAATGAGTGTGTACATGTTTGAAATGTGAAATGACTTAAATTCGTTTTATGACTAAAAATAATTTGGGTGTGATTTGGCTTATATGTTACAATATTAGAATTGAAATTTTATGCATTTTATAAGATGATGTATTATGAATTTGCATTGTCATTGGCATAATTACAGATTTTACCATTTTCTTATGTTTGAGATGCGGGTTACTGTGTATAAAATAGAATGATATTGTGTAGTCCTGCAATGTGTGTGTATAAGCAAGCTGCTGTCAATATGGAAGATAATAAAATCATTTACAATGTGTGCACACATTTTATTCTTTCGAATGTTTCGAATATATATATATATATATATATTTTTTTTTTTATAAGGGTAGTCAAAAAATTTGCAATAAGCAGTAGATGAAAGGTCAAAAGATGATAGATAGCCTGTACTATACAAATGTAAGCAAATATGATATACATTCAACTAACTACAAAATAACTAATGTGCCATGTCAATATATGAAACTTCTGTCAAATTCAGATCAGATATTAATAATTGTCATGATAAATCCGGATCCTGTAAAAATGTGTCCATGTGAAAAGTGAACAGCTGTTGGTTTCTAAACCTTGTTTATTCTTTGAGTTGCATGTGCTTTATTTTCATTTACTCTCCCTTTCCTATATGACCATGAGTTTGGAGAGGTGTAATAAAAGCATTATTGTATATTACTTCATTGTTGGGCGCCTGCAGCTGCTTTACTGTAAACATTCAATTATTTTATTAGTTCCACAAAATGTAACTGCACAGAAAATCTTTGTGTATGTTTTGCAATGTTAATCTGACAATAAAGAAATGCCAAAGCTTAGCCTTAATGCTTTTCAAATGCAAACGCCAGTTGTTTTTATTTGCCATATACTTTAAAAATGTATTACTCTCTATTTTTGTCAATACGTTTTTGTTTGACTTATATTGATTATACCTTTAGTGCTTAGAGGTTGATGTATTGTACAGTCAGGTTAGTTATTTTAGAGCAGAGATGCTCAAACTAGGGCCCGAGGGCCAAAGTTGGCCCATTCTAACCTGATTTGGCCCACCATCCCAGAGGAAGAATGATGGGGAGGTGGTTGGTGCAGTTATCTTTGACAGAGATCGTCTTTAGAATTTAATGTAAAATTTTGTTTATTAGTTTTGTAATTTCTTTTGTTTTGTTAATTTCTTTCTAAAATTTAAATACTGTATAAAAACCATCTGTGACAGATCAAGGCAAAGGCAGGTAAAGCTTAGTGTATTTCGCATTGATCTTCATTATAATAATGGGTTTGTTTATGTTTTTACTTTAACAAATTCATTATACATTTTTAAAATCAAATACTATGTTAGTTAATATAATTTAAAGAAATATTTTCTAGTTATTTTTAAATATTGGGCAGCAAGTTAGGAAATCACTCATGGGAATTTTGATGTAATACAGCTTGTTTTATTCACTTTTGGTCCACAGACCTCAATCAAGTTTGATTCGTGGCCCTTAATAAGAAAAAGTTTGGGCACCCCTTTTTAGACAGTCTTGTACAGATCCATTGCGCCCTCCTGTGGAAAACAGATAAAACACAGTCAAACAGCGCTAAGAGAATCTAAGAGTTGGTTTAGTGTAGAGTTGGGGATGATTCAAATGAAAAGTTCATATATATATTTACACACAGAACCAGTGAGCAACAACAGTCAATGGAAAAAGCCACTGTAAAAGATAAGCAATGGTGGGAAAGTGCAGTACATGTTTTAACAAGCCATAATTCGAAATGTTTGGGAAATACATTTGTATTACATGAAAATCATCAGTCAAACATACTAACTAACGTTAACATTGTACACTTCGTTTTAAATTTAGCCTGTTGACACTCACAGCCAATCAGCCTTGATGACATCATCGAACGTCATGCTTCCATTTAGAACGCGTTCCATTCCATCAAGTTGCGAGCTGCTTGCAGAGCCAGAGGAGGAAGCAGAGCTGAAGGGGAAAAGTGAAACGTCGACTACACAGCGTTTACAGTTTATACAGCTTTACAGCACCAGGGCCAGATTTCTGCAGCATATTCTGGATTTCGGGACGAAGAAGCCATGACATGCCGGATGAGTCAGCAACAAGTAACAGCACAAAACACAAGGGAGCGCGGGGCACAAATAGTAACTCATTGTTAAATGTAACACAGAGTTTTAAGGTATTTGCTTAAGGTGAAACACGGCAAGCTTCTGTGGTTTTCACCACAATGTCGGCAGCCGTGTTACTGCAATTGCTGAAAAAGTTCAGCAAAATTTTTATTATTGTCAGTATTGTTTTAGGAAAAATTATGTGTAAAAAGTATGTACGTAAAATCTTATATTGTTGTGATTACCGTCTTCTAGGCTAAAAGATGAAATCATTTTGAAAGATGTGAAAATCACAGGGACTGCTAGCCAGTTTTGAGGAAAACATGACAGAGCGGGTGTTACAATTAAACCACACACTGTTGGACACTATTAAACTAACAAAATATTTTTTTATTTTAATTTTGGGTGTAATGTTGGGAACTTTTTCAATAAAAATGTTTTAATACAAAATATTGTTTTAATAGAAAAATATATTTTATTGCTAAAATTGCAAATAAATGCATTGTATTACAATGGACAAATGTATAATAATGCAAACAGATTCAAATCTGTTTATCCACTAATCAAATAAATAAATACACATACTATACTGTGTAAAACAAAAAAGAAATGAACCAATTACTGAGGAAATATAGCTACTATTTAAAGTTAACAGAAATTAAATTAACTGAGTGAAACCTGCCTTTGTAAGCATGTGTTACAGCTAACCCCTGTCTGTTACAACTTGCCCCACAGGTGGGGTAAATACTAACATTTTTACTCCTGGCACTTTTGGCAATACTGAACAGAAACCATAGGCTTGGCGATCATAATTTCAGTGCTCATTTGTAGGAGAGGCTTGGGTGTTATTGGGAAAAAATATGGTTTGCCTAACCCTATTACTTTGTTTATTATTTGGCTAAAACCAAAAAGTGTTACTTTGTGCCCCGCTCTCCCCTAACATGAGTTAAAAAAAATCAGGAGCGGTTATAGAATCTTATCACCTTTTAGCGTGTCGTAAAACCATGAACCTCAAAACTATCCTAAGGTAAACAGTCCAACCCTAAACGTAATAATTTTAGTGTTTTCTTTTATAACTGAAAATTGTGATCTCTCTTTTTACTAAATGATCGCGATTAGTATAGTCTTTAACCAGTGTTATCACTTGAGTCACAAACAATCAAATAAAAGTACAGTAATGGTTAAGATTGGAAACAACTTGATGCTTCAAACAACGGTTGTAGAAATGAATTTACGGCAAAAGTGGGGACAAACAACCAACTAAATGTGTTACTCATTATTAAAACAAATTTCATCTAGTAATGAAACATGAAGTCATCTTAAGCGTTTATTGAATTGTTAACAGAAAATGATATTTAAAAATATTAATTTAAATTATAGTATTAAATATATGTTAAGCTATATATTTATTTATTTTCTTTCGGCTCAGTCCCTTTATTCATTAGGTGGTCGCCACAGCGCAATGAACCACCAACTTATACAGCATACAGTATGTTTCACACAGTGAATGCCCTTCCAGCTGCCACCCAGTACTGGGAAAAATATATTTACAATATACTACATATTGCAGCACATATTTTTTCATAACCCTAATGACTAAACCCCTCAAAGGATGAAATCCTATAACCGCCCCTGGTTTAAATGAATGCTAATAAGTTTTCAGACTGATTTTGCATTCTTTTTCAAAGTGAATCAATTTTAAAATGATGTTTGAATTTAAACAAACTTTGCACACACTCATGTCACAGTTATTCGCACATTCATACGTTTACTTACATGCACACTCATACATGCACATACAAATATGCTTACATTATATTCATTCATTTATTTAATTCAAACTTTAATACATACTCAACGTCCAGTAAATAAAAAAAACACATATTCCATGACATAGGAAACCAAATAATTTACAAAATACAGCAACAATGTCTCCACAGCTCTGAATGATAGTGTGTACTGCTGACCTCTGTGTTTGATAAACTCACAATAATCTTGTTGTTGGAAGCATTAATTCGGGAGATCAATTTATACATAAACTTCCATCTAGATCTCCTGAATAAATAAGTAACTTGGAGCTTTTGTAAGCTAGATGCTCTGTAGGTACACCACATGTGAGCATTATACATTACAAACTGACCAAATTGATAAACACATCTTAAAATATGCAAAGCTAAATTGAAGAAGTTACAATATAAAAGAAACAACAACAGCAAAAGTGAATCTAATCTGTTGTGAAATGGTGCATAGCTCTAATGACTTCAGGTAAGTAGGAAATGTGAAATAGCATATCAAGACCAGATTTCTTCACGCATGTCAGCTTCTTTAGAAGGAAGAAACTACAACGATGCCAGACGTCACCAACAGGTAAGATGTTAAACAATGTTGAAGTACAAGCAGGATTTAAATTAATTAGTACAATTGACAGATAAGGTTGGTTTTTATTCACAAAAGGTAATTAATTTGAGAAGCACATAATATTCTTCAGGACTTTAGATTTTTCTAAAGTCAAGTTTTATGTTATTATTGTCAAGTCCTCTTGTCACTGGTGCATTCATAATATTGCCCAGACTGACTAGTTGTGCACCCATTGTGCAATTTGTCATAATCTGTATCTAAGAAACCTGCAAGCAACTGAGCAATCAGCATATGACTGTCCATGTAGGACAAGGTAAAATGTTGGGGCACTTGTTTCTTGACTGGAAGACTATCAAGGGCTCAAGAGGAAACTCTGTTATTGTGTACCTTGGCCATCTGGATAATATGGGGACGGCTGTCGTTTCACCCAAGGTAAACTGCTGGAGATAGGATTAGGGTGTGTCCTCTAAGGTTGCGGTGGGTGGGACAGAGGGCACACCCTAAGTTGGCAAAAATGACAATAAATATTTTTGACTGTTTTTGCTATAATGATAAACAAAATAAAATGTGTGGCTGATTGGCCTTTATGTCTGAGTGCTTCCTAGCTCCAGTGCAAAACTCTGGGTGGAACTGACTATTTATGCGCCCATTGTGCAGTCTGATATAGTCTGCATCCAGAGAACTGGCATCGGTCGGAAGGATCAGGTTAAGAGTGCCCCTTCAAAATGGGAAAAGGAAAGTTATGGCATTGCATTTATGCGGGGTGATTGTCAAAAGCCTGAAGTGCCATGGTCCAACATTGTAAAACTTTCCAGTCCAAAGCATAATATGCATTTTGAACAACTAGGGGATGACTGCCAGTTCAAAACAGCAAAGAAAGAAATGTTGTGACACTGCATTATTGCCCAGACTGACTTGTTGTGCACCCATTGTACAATTTGTCATAATCTGTATCTAAGAAACCTGCAAGCAACTGAGCAATCAGCATATGACTGTCCATGTAGGACAAGGTAAAATGTTGGGGCACTTGTTTCTTGACTGGAAGACTATCAAGGGCTCAAGAGGAAACTCTGTTATTGTGTACCTTGGCCATCTGGATAATATGGGGACGGCTGTCGTTTCACCCAAGGTAAACCGCTGGAGATAGGATTAGGGTGTGTCCTCTAAGGTTGCGGTGGGTGGGACAGAGGGCACACCCTAAGTTGGCAAAAATGACAATAAATATTTTTGACTGTTTTTGCTATAATGATAAACAAAATAAAATGTGTGGCTGATTGGCCTTTATGTCTGAGTGCTTCCTAGCTCCAGTGCAACACTCTGGGTGGAACTGACTATTTATGCGCCCATTGTGCAGTCTGATATAGTCTGCATCCAGAGAACTGGCATCGGTCGGAAGGATCAGGTTAAGAGTGCCCCTTCAAAATGGAAAAAGGAAAGTTATGGCATTGCATTTATGCGGGGTGATTGTCAAAAGCCTGAAGTGCCATGGTCCAACATTGTAAAACTTTCCAGTCCAAAGCATAATATGCATTTTGAACAACTAGGGGATGACTGCCAGTTCAAAACAGCAAAGAAAGAAATGTTGTGACACTGCATTATTGCCCAGACTGACTTGTTGTGCACCCATTGTGCAATTTGTCATAATCTGTATCTAAGAAACCTGCAAGCAACTGAGCAATCAGCATATGACTGTCCATGTAGGACAAGGTAAAATGTTGGGGCACTTGTTTCTTGACTGGAAGACTATCAAGGGCTCAAGAGAAAACTCTGTTATTGTGTACCTTGGCCATCTGGATAACATGGGGACGGCTGTCGTTTCACCCAAGGTAAACCGTTGGAGATAGGATTAGGGTGTGTCCTCTAAGGTTGCGGTGGGTGGGACAGAGGGCACACCCTAAGTTGGCAAAAATGACAATGAATATTTTTGACTGTTTTTGCTATAATGATAAACAAAATAAAATGTGTGGCTGATTGGCCTTTATGTCTGAGTGCTTCCTAGCTCCAGTGCAACACTCTGGGTGGAACTGACTATTTATGCGCCCATTGTGCAGTCTGATATAGTCTGCATCCAGAGAACTGGCATCGGTCGGAAGGATCAGGTTAAGAGTGCCCCTTCAAAATGGAAAAAGGAAAGTTATGGCATTGCATTTAAGCAGGGTGATTGTCAAAAGCCTGAAATGCCATGGTCCAACATTGTAAAACTTTCCAGTCCAAAGCATAATATGCATTTTGAACAACTACGGGATGACTGCCAGTTCAAAACAGCAAAGAAAGAAATGTTGTGACACTGCATTATTGCCCAGACTGACTTGTTGTGCACCCATTGTGCAATTTGTCATAATCTGTATCTAAGAAACCTGCAAGCAACTGAGCAATCAGCATATGACTGTCCATGTAGGACAAGGTAAAATGTTGGGGCACTTGTTTCTTGACTGGAAGACTATCAAGGGCTCAAGAGGAAACTCTGTTATTGTGTACCTTGGCCATCTGGATAATATGGGGACGGCTGTCGTTTCACCCAAGGTAAACCGCTGGAGATAGGATTAGGGTGTGTCCTCTAAGGTTGCGGTGGGTGGGACAGAGGGCACACCCTAAGTTGGCAAAAATGACAATAAATATTTTTGACTGTTTTTGCTATAATGATAAACAAAATAAAATGTGTGGCTGATTGGCCTTTATGTCTGAGTGCTTCCTAGCTCCAGTGCAAAACTCTGGGTGGAACTGACTATTTATGCGCCCATTGTGCAGTCTGATATAGTCTGCATCCAGAGAACTGGCATCGGTCGGAAGGATCAGGTTAAGAGTGCCCCTTCAAAATGGAAAAAGGAAAGTTATGGCATTGCATTTATGCAGGGTGATTGTCAAAAGCCTGAAATGCCATGGTCCAACATTGTAAAACTTTCCAGTCCAAAGCATAATATGCATTTTGAACAACTACGGGATGACTGCCAGTTCAAAACAGCAAAGAAAGAAATGTTGTGACACTGCATTATTGCCCAGACTGACTTGTTGTGCACCCATTGTACAATTTGTCATAATCTGTATCTAAGAAACCTGCAAGCAACTGAGCAATCAGCATATGACTGTCCATGTAGGACAAGGTAAAATGTTGGGGCACTTGTTTCTTGACTGGAAGACTATCAAGGGCTCAAGAGGAAACTCTGTTATTGTGTACCTTGGCCATCTGGATAATATGGGGACGGCTGTCGTTTCACCCAAGGTAAACCGCTGGAGATAGGATTAGGGTGTGTCCTCTAAGGTTGCGGTGGGTGGGACAGAGGGCACACCCTAAGTTGGCAAAAATGACAATAAATATTTTTGACTGTTTTTGCTATAATGATAAACAAAATAAAATGTGTGGCTGATTGGCCTTTATGTCTGAGTGCTTCCTAGCTCCAGTGCAAAACTCTGGGTGGAACTGACTATTTATGCGCCCATTGTGCAGTCTGATATAGTCTGCATCCAGAGAACTGGCATCGGTCGGAAGGATCAGGTTAAGAGTGCCCCTTCAAAATGGAAAAAGGAAAGTTATGGCATTGCATTTATGCAGGGTGATTGTCAAAAGCCTGAAATGCCATGGTCCAACATTGTAAAACTTTCCAGTCTAAAGCATAATATGCATTTTGAACAACTAGGGGATGACTGCCAGTTCAAAACAGCAAAGAAAGAAATGTTGTGACACTGCATTATTGCCCAGACTGACTTGTTGTGCACCCATTGTACAATTTGTCATAATCTGTATCTAAGAAACCTGCAAGCAACTGAGCAATCAGCATATGACTGTCCATGTAGGACAAGGTAAAATGTTGGGGCACTTGTTTCTTGACTGGAAGACTATCAAGGGCTCAAGAGGAAACTCTGTTATTGTGTACCTTGGCCATCTGGATAATATGGGGGCGGCTGTCGTTTTACCCAAGGTAAACCGCTGGAGATAGGATTAGGGTGTGTCCTCTAAGGTTGCGGTGGGTGGGACAGAGGGCACACCCTAAGTTGGCAAAAATGACAATAAATATTTTTGACTGTTTTTGCTATAATGATAAACAAAATAAAATGTGTGGCTGATTGGCCTTTATGTCTGAGTGCTTCCTAGCTCCAGTGCAACACTCTGGGTGGAACTGACTATTTATGCGCCCATTGTGCAGTCTGATATAGTCTGCATCCAGAGAACTGGCATCGGTCGGAAGGATCAGGTTAAGAGTGCCCCTTCAAAATGGAAAAAGGAAAGTTATGGCATTGCATTTATGCGGGGTGATTGTCAAAAGCCTGAAGTGCCATGGTCCAACATTGTAAAACTTTCCAGTCCAAAGCATAATATGCATTTTGAACAACTAGGGGATGACTGCCAGTTCAAAACAGCAAAGAAAGAAATGTTGTGACACTGCATTATTGCCCAGACTGACTTGTTGTGCACCCATTGTGCAATTTGTCATAATCTGTATCTAAGAAACCTGCAAGCAACTGAGCAATCAGCATATGACTGTCCATGTAGGACAAGGTAAAATGTTGGGGCACTTGTTTCTTGACTGGAAGACTATCAAGGGCTCAAGAGGAAACTCTGTTATTGTGTACCTTGGCCATCTGGATAATATGGGGACGGCTGTCGTTTTACCCAAGGTAAACCGCTGGAGATAGGATTAGGGTGTGTCCTCTAAGGTTGCGGTGGGTGGGACAGAGGGCACACCCTAAGTTGGCAAAAATGACAATAAATATTTTTGACTGTTTTTGCTATAATGATAAACAAAATAAAATGTGTGGCTGATTGGCCTTTATGTCTGAGTGCTTCCTAGCTCCAGTGCAACACTCTGGGTGGAACTGACTATTTATGCGCCCATTGTGCAGTCTGATATAGTCTGCATCCAGAGAACTGGCATCGGTCGGAAGGATCAGGTTAAGAGTGCCCCTTCAAAATGGAAAAAGGAAAGTTATGGCATTGCATTTATGCGGGGTGATTGTCAAAAGCCTGAAGTGCCATGGTCCAACATTGTAAAACTTTCCAGTCCAAAGAATAATATGCATTTTGAACAACTAGGGGATGACTGCCAGTTTAAAACAGCAAAGAAAGAAATGTTGTGACACTGCATTATTGCCCAGACTGACTTGTTGTGCACCCATTGTGCAATTTGTCATAATCTGTATCTAAGAAACCTGCAAGCAACTGAGCAATCAGCATATGACTGTCCATGTAGGACAAGGTAAAATGTTGGGGCACTTGTTTCTTGACTGGAAGACTATCAAGGGCTCAAGAGGAAACTCTGTTATTGTGTACCTTGGCCATCTGGATAACATGGGGACGGCTGTCGTTTCACCCAAGGTAAACCGCTGGAGATAGGATTAGGGTGTGTCCTCTAAGGTTGCGGTGGGTGGGACAGAGGGCACACCCTAAGTTGGCAAAAATGACAATAAATATTTTTGACTGTTTTTGCTATAATGATAAACAAAATAAAATGTGTGGCTGATTGGCCTTTATGTCGGACTGCTTCCTAGCTCCAGTGCAACACTCTGGGTGGAACTGACTATTTATGCGCCCATTGTGCAGTCTGATATAGTCTGCATCCAGAGAACTGGCATCGGTCGGAAGGATCAGGTTAAGAGTGCCCCTTCAAAATGGAAAAAGGAAAGTTATGGCATTGCATTTATGCAGGGTGATTGTCAAAAGCCTGAAATGCCATGGTCCAACATTGTAAAACTTTCCAGTCCAAAGCATAATATGCATTTTGAACAACTAGGGGATGACTGCCAGTTCAAAACAGCAAAGAAAGAAATGTTGTGACACTGCATTATTGCCCAGACTGACTTGTTGTGCACCCATTGTACAATTTGTCATAATCTGTATCTAAGAAACCTGCAAGCAACTGAGCAATCAGCATATGACTGTCCATGTAGGACAAGGTAAAATGTTGGGGCACTTGTTTCTTGACTGGAAGACTATCAAGGGCTCAAGAGGAAACTCTGTTATTGTGTACCTTGGCCATCTGGATAATATGGGGACGGCTGTCGTTTTACCCAAGGTAAACCGCTGGAGATAGGATTAGGGTGTGTCCTCTAAGGTTGCGGTGGGTGGGACAGAGGGCACACCCTAAGTTGGCAAAAATGACAATAAATATTTTTGACTGTTTTTGCTATAATGATAAACAAAATAAAATGTGTGGCTGATTGGCCTTTATGTCTGAGTGCTTCCTAGCTCCAGTGCAACACTCTGGGTGGAACTGACTATTTATGCGGCCATTGTGCAGTCTGATATAGTCTGCATCCAGAGAACTGGCATCGGTCGGAAGGATCAGGTTAAGAGTGCCCCTTCAAAATGGAAAAAGGAAAGTTATGGCAATGCATTTATGCAGGGTGATTGTCAAAAGCCTGAAATGCCATGGTCCAACATTGTAAAACTTTCCAGTCCAAAGCATAATGTGCATTTTGAACAACTAGGGGATGACTGCCAGTTCAAAACAGCAAAGAAAGAAATGTTGTGACACTGCATTATTGCCCAGACTGACTTGTTTTGCACCCATTGTGCAATTTGTCATAATCTGTTTCTAAGAAACCTGCAAGCAACTGAGCAATCAGCATATGACTGTCCATGTAGGACAAGGTAAAATGTTGGGGCACTTGTTTCTTGACTGGAAGACTATCAAGGGCTCAAGAGAAAACTCTGTTATTGTGTACCTTGGCCATCTGGATAACATGGGGACGCCTGTCGTTTCACCCAAGGTAAACCGTTGGAGATAGGATTAGGGTGTGTCCTCTAAGGTTGCGGTGGGTGGGACAGAGGGCACACCCTAAGTTGGCAAAAATGACAATGAATATTTTTGACTGTTTTTGCTATAATGATAAACAAAATAAAATGTGTGGCTGATTGGCCTTTATGTCTGAGTGCTTCCTAGCTCCAGTGCAACACTCTGGGTGGAACTGACTATTTATGCGCCCATTGTGCAGTCTGATATAGTCTGCATCCAGAGAACTGGCATCGGTCGGAAGGATCAGGTTAAGAGTGCCCCTTCAAAATGGAAAAAGGAAAGTTATGGCAATGCATTTATGCGGGGTGATTGTCAAACGCCTAAAATGCCATGGTCCAACATTATAAAACTTTCCAGTCCAAAGCATAATATGCATTTTGAACAACTAGGGGATGACTGCCAGTTCAAAACAGCAAAGAAAGAAATGTTGTGACACTGCATTATTGCCCAGACTGACTTGTTGTGCACCCATTGTGCAATTTGTCATAATCTGTATCTAAGAAACCTGCAAGCAACTGAGCAATCAGCATATGACTGTCCATGTTGGACAAGGTAAAATGTTGGGGCACTTGTTTCTTGACTGGAAGACTATCAAGGGCTCAAGAGGAAACTCTGTTATTGTGTACCTTGGCCATCTGGATAATATGGGGACGGCTGTCGTTTCACCCAAGGTAAACCGCTGGAGATAGGATTAGGGTGTGTCCTCTAAGGTTGCGGTGGGTGGGACAGAGGGCACACCCTAAGTTGGCAAAAATGACAATAAATATTTTTGACTGTTTTTGCTATAATGATAAACAAAATAAAATGTGTGGCTGATTGGCCTTTATGTCTGAGTGCTTCCTAGCTCCAGTGCAACACTCTGGGTGGAACTGACTATTTATGCGCCCATTGTGCAGTCTGATATAGTCTGCATCCAGAGAACTGGCATCGGTCGGAAGGATCAGGTTAAGAGTGCCCCTTCAAAATGGAAAAAGGAAAGTTATGGCAATGCATTTATGCGGGGTGATTGTCAAAAGCCTGAAGTGCCATGGTCCAACATTGTAAAACTTTCCAGTCCAAAGCATAATATGCATTTTGAACAACTAGGGGATGACTGCCAGTTCAAAACAGCAAAGAAAGAAATGTTGTGACACTGCATTATTGCCCAGACTGACTTGTTGTGCACCCATTGTGCAATTTGTCATAATTGATCAGGTCATGAATGGGCCTTCAAATTGGAAAAAGGAAAGTAATGGCTCTACTTTTTGGCAAAAAAAAAAAAAAAAAACTTACAAAAGACATTTAGAAATGTCGCCTTACAGACAGGTATCTTGTGTTACGGAGGAGTGCAGGAAAAAAGGCGCTCCCTGGCCTTTCTATTGACATTAGCGGAGACTTGTACCTCGCTGCATTTGTGTATTGTTGACAGACGCAGGATTCTGGTCCACTTTTGTAGCGTTTTTATACATTTTTGTAAAGTTGAAGGCTTCATCTTCTAACGCTAAATCAATGAGCAAGAAACTGGAAACTGGTCGGGCTGATATCGCGTTTTGAGAAAAAATACATTTTGTACACGCCCTAAAATGTACATTATTAAATGTTATTAATGGCAGCAATCCACTCATAGATTAAAGTACATCTGAACAGAGATTTCTAATAATAAAATCCAAATGTCAAAAATGGCATTTATCACGTTTTGCAACCAAACCCTTCACTTGCGCCACATTTAAGTCAGCCAACATATAAAGAGCTTAACAAGGTCTCAGTACATTCATTCCAATGCAGGGGTTTCCAAACTCGATCCTGGAGGGGCGATGTCCTGCACAGTTTACCTCCAACTTTCTTTAACACACCTGCCTGGAAGTTTCTATTACACCTACAGATGTTACTACTTCAATGTGTTCCTTTTGCCACCATTCATACCCCGGCGACGGCGGTAATTGGCACTTTAATCAATTGGCACTTTAACCACAGACATTTAGCTTTGCCTTTTCACAATGCTAAACAGACGGTTATGTATGCGCACCTTATGTGATGTGTTCATTTAAAATATCATTTTGATTTAGTTTTCTTAGTAATAAACATGATCTTACACTGTACTGTATGTTTTAGAAAAGATACATGGTGAGAAGTATAGCCCGAAGGCTGCAAAAAGCAAATATAAGAATTAAGTTCTTTAGCCTTTATTCAATTCAATTCAACTTTATTTGCATAGCGCTTTTACAATGTAGATTGTGTCAAAGCAGCTTCAAATAATTGGTCATAGTAACTGGTTCAGGGTAGTTCAGTTTTTAGTGTTTAAATTCAGTTCAGTTCAGTGTGGTTTAAACCATTAATTATTATCATATATTAATATCGTGGCAGTAGAGCACATCACCTGATTGTGAACGTGATCACCTGAACTTACTTTATCAGTTGGCTGTTTCTTATTTATTACAGGCTATGTTACAAATATTTGACCAACTGGCACGTAATGTAAAACACTCTCATGTTTGAATAAATTAATGAAATACTGTAATTGGGCATATCGCATGCAAAGTGAGCCATATATTATTTATCGTCTGTTTATTTTCTTTTTTTATTTTCTCTTTCACACGCATGCAGAGAAAGAAAAAAAATTGCTAGTTTAAAAAAGCATTATGTCCACTAATGTATAATAATAATAATAATAATAATAATAATAATAATAATTAGCTAATAGTAATTACCTATATCCATATTGCCGGGATACGTGGTCCTTTGACTCAATATCTAGGTCAAAAGCAAAATTGTTACCTGTTGCATAGGCTAGCCTATACTGTGGAAAAATATAATTAGTCACCTAAAACCATCGTTAGCCAACTAAGGTCCCGTCATAACAAACATAGTTTGTTGATTTGCTGTTTCCCAAAAGTTAGTTTATAATAGTTTCGTTTTTACATACAGTATTGCATAGACGTTAGTTTTTATGGGACTAAAATTAATGCATGGTGTCTGAGTTATTATTTAAAACATAAACCTGCGTTTTAATGACGGATGTGGGTGTCACAAAATACTTATAATTTTAATAATTATAGTTCTTATTTTACCACTTATTGGAAAACTATCAATTACAGTGCTTCCCGCTGTAACGAGGAGTCTGACTCAGAGGGATCCATTTGCAGTACGTTTATTAAACAGTTTAATAATAAACACACAGTATGCACTGGTGTATGAACTCGCATGAAACACAGGCTTATAAGGTCGATAGGCAGGCGGCTGGCATCCGTATATAAGAGTAGCAGGCATGGGTCAGGGGTAGGCAGCGAGAATCAAGATCGGTAAGACAGTCAGATATTCAAGGCAGGCGACAGGTAAGACAAGGTCGAGGACAATCCGGGTTGGCAACCAGGGGCGTTGCGAGGGGGGGGCTTTGGGGGCTTAAGCCCCTGATGTATTGTCAAAAGCCCCTGATCTTTTGGAATATGTTGCACTTAAATAAAAATAGGTTGTATAATATTTATTTTGTTATTAAACTTCTGACAATTAACACGTGTATATCACGCGTATTCTACCTAAAGCAGCGTTTGTGTCGGGTATTTAAAAAGTAATCTATTCAGCAGTACCTGTTTCTACCGGCAGGTGGGAGTGGCTCTGTTCTCGCATGGTTTAAAAATATTCCGCCACTGCACATCATTCATTATTTTGAGCAGCTGAAGCTGATGAGGTAATAATACAACTGTTTCGCAAAACTGAATAGTTCTAGCTAAGTTACAGATGAAGCTTAATATTTGTTTTTACAGCAGAAAATGTGTGTAGTTTTGGTGAAATAACATAACTGTAGGTAATCAATAAAATGTGCTGCACAGTAATGTAAATACATGCGAATTAGTCAGAAAAATGTAAATTGTACTTGCTTTCTAGATATGATATATATATGATATATATATAGACATCTTTATCTAGATATGATATAGCCAGTCACATCTGTTTCTGTAATAGTTAAATCACAGTGAGTTCATGTATCTAGCATATTATTTTATGGCTATATTCTACAGTAACATGCTTTGTCAGTTAGCAGCGGATTATAAATCGACTTTCTTATGAAATTACCTAATGCCCCCGGGCCCCCTGTTTATTTTTTTAACACATTTCTAAACATAATAATTTTAATAGCTCATCTCTACTAACTGATTTATTTTCTCTTTGCCATGATGACAGTAAGTAATACTTGACTAGACATTTTTAAAGAAACTTCTATACAGCTTAAAGTGACATTTAAAGGCAGGTTAGGGTAATTTGGCAAGTCATTGTATAACGATAGTTTTTTATGCTGACTATCGGAAAAAAATATAGCTTAAAGGGGCTAATTATTTTGACCCTTAAATGGTTTTTAAAAAATGTAAAACTGCTTTTTTTCTAGCCTAAATAAAACAAATAAGACTTTCTCCAGAAGAAAAAGTATTATCAGACATACTGTGAAAATGTCCTTGCTCTGTTAAACATCATTTGGAAAAAAAATTAAAAGGGGGGCAAATAATTCTGACTTCATCTACATTTGTCACAGTCGTGTAAATGATCAGTTTAAGCCTTTTTTATGTTTATTCAGATCTTATTTTCATTCAACTCCAGCAATAGCTGGATTCCTTCATCCATAATATTTGGGTTTTCCTGGAATATTCTACAACTTTTGTGAGGCATATATGGAATTTCTGTTCAAGTGTGAATGAAACAGGCATTACATGCATTCAAAGTGCTACAATGCCCACATCAACCTATTTTGAGGAAAACTAAAAATCTCCCTCCTAAAGAAATTTGAAGTTAACACATTTCTAGCATTTAAATCTTTATTTTTTGTACTATTTTTGATACAATTGTTTTTGAAAAAAGCCCATTAAATATCAATATTTTGCAAGGTATTGAATTTAGAAATTCCAGTATCTTGACAACACTACACCTCAGTTAATCACTCTGTCCAAATAAACATGTGTGTAGCTTTGTATCACATTGGATAACAACTTGGTCTATAAAATAAATCATATTTTCAGATTTGAAGACTAGCAGAAATTTTTATTTTCAAAAAACAAACAGAAACTAACAGTTCAGAATAGTAAATAGGCTCATAACAGAATAGTAAATAAGAAGTGGGTAATTTATCTTTTTTTTTTCCTTTTTGGTGTTACAAGTCACAAAGCTTCACAATTTATTGTTATAGACTGTCAACTCAAAAACCATTTATTTATCATTAAACCATCTCTAATCCTATTATTAAAATTAGAGTAGATCAACTTATGAAACTGTTTTTTTTCTTTGTTTTTTTTTTTGGGGGGGGGGGGGGGGGGGGTTGGGGGTCTTTGGGGCTAAGCCCCTTATCCCTTTCGACCCTAGCAACGCCCCTGTTGGCAACAGAAGATCAGGCAAAAATAAGTAACGCTCAGTAATGTCAGCAGGTCAGAACAAGACTTCAAAATAAAGTGAGCGCGAGAGCTGCTTTTATGTGTATGCGTGAGCTGGGGTAACAAGTGTTGGGTGCAGTGTAATCAGCTGGCCGAATGGGTTTGTGGGTGATGTAGTGTTCAATAGTCCGGTGATGGAGACCTCTGCTGGCCAGCGAGGGGAATGACTGGGACTGAGTCGGTGACATCCGCACTTTCGGTGGTAGCCGGATTGAAGCACACCATTTACCCACATCACTTTAACTATATGTGATAAACAAAACATAATTCCATTTTTAATAATAATAACTATATTTTTTATGACACTTTTCTTTTTTTCGAATATCAAACAATTTCAACCGCGGGGAGATACAGACAGCTTGATTTGCAGTATTTTCTAACATGTTAGAAGCGGGCAGCGGACACCAGCTGGCCATAGAGACTTGCCCACACTGCCCTCAGCAGCTGATTGAGATGGAGCTGCACTTCCTTACTGAGTGCACTAAATACTCCGAGATCCGAGAGAAATTCTACCCGATAATCTAACACATACAAAACAACTTTGAATCCCTGTCAAACAGAAACTGCCCATCTTACTGGGGGAGTGTGAGTGCTGCTGTGTGTTCAACCAACAATACTAAATTATGGAGGACATCGGCCCTTCAAGAACGAGTTTGGAAACCCTTGTTCTAATGGGTTGTTTCCTTGTTGGTTCGGTGAGCTAGATAAATACCAGTTTAATTTATATTCTGTTTTTTAATTAAGTGAAAAAGAACATAAAATGCTTGATATAACAGACATAATGAAAGGCAGACTTTACACTTTTCCCTCTTAAACATTCATATCAACACAAAACATTTCTAAATAATAAAATATTGATAAATAGCATGACTTCTAATAATACAGCAACAAAAACAATAGTAAATATAAAAGAGTAAACAAAATAAAATAAAATATACACAAAAACATGATAAAAGAAGGAAAAAAGAAAGGGGGGGAAAGGTTGGAGGAGGTAATGTCAATAAATTAGATAGATAAAATCAGTGGACAAACTTAGAAGGGAATGAACTGTAGGGATTGTTTACAGTTTAAACCAAAGAATGACCAGTCTGGTAGATAAAGAAGAGCCGGAGTCAGAGATTCAAATAAATAAATCAAGTTTACTGAAGATAGTTTGCAGTTTCATCCGCAGAAGCCAGCTGTAACACTTACAATGAGTTCCTAGGCCACTCTGCTTACAATCACCAATCAATAACAATTATACTCTCACTTAACGTCATTAACTGCATCATACATATAGGTGTTCTAACCTGATTGGTTAAAACACAGATAGACTAAAAAAATTCCACCTGGGGTTCGTGCGTACAATTCTGAACATTATCTTAAGCATAAACGTCAGACATCCCTTAGACTGATTAGAGCTGACAATCAAATAGAACACACACACATAAAGTATAATCTGTTTCTTATCCAAGGCTGAGTGTACTCTCAGCCGTCTTTATCAAAACTGGTTAAAAACTGGTATCATCTACATTCAGGGAGTTATAATTCCTTACTACACAAAGTCTATCTTGAATAAAAAGTAGAATCACTTTAAAAGATTTAACCGTAAAAATAGCAAAATCCCTTTAAACATTTTAGACAGTATTAACTCGTAGAAATAACAATAAAAACAGTTCCTTACAGTCCTCAGCCCTCAGTTCCACTCAAGGTCTCCGTGACCTCTGACCTAGTTGGGTGGCTTCTGAAAATAGTTTTAAAAAGACAGGCAAATGCACTATACATTCATATATTAAGCAATGTGTTAACTTATTCATTAATTGAAATCAATCCACAGTTAAATACTGAGAAACAGGATGATGAAAAGGATAAACGTTGGTCCATGATGGGACGGATTAGAAAGCAGAAATCCGAATCCTTCAGTACTATTCTACTATTTTTAAATATCCATTTGACTGGAGTTTCATGGATTAATTTAAGCTATTTAAGCTTGTTAACTCCCGCACCAGCTACTTATTATTCTAAGTATTATCTTACTTATGAAATCTTGTCCTGGATGCAGTAGGTTCTGAATGTGCAGGTAACCTGCTTAGTGCAGATGCCTGCTTAGATAACAGTGTCTTTATCAGATGTTTACAAAACAAGCAGGAACCCAGTGTGGCTGTAGCTTTCTCTAGTCAGATATGTGTTTTATTACGTGACAGAAAAATCACAGATTTCTTCAGGCCGTCTAGCAAATAATTTAAATGTGGTGTCTATTAAATGTAAATCTGAGACTACTGATTGGAAAACAGCTAAAACTGTTAAAAAGCTAACACTTTTTGAAATCTGATTACTTAACAATAATTCTCTTTTAGTCAATGATTTTATCAACACAAATTGCCTTGATTTTATGCTTTTAAATGAAACTTGGCTAGATGACAGCTGTAGCGCAGCAATTCTGAATGAAACAGCTCCTTTAAACTTAGATTTTTTGAGTGTTTGCAGAGCCAACAGGAGAGGTGAAGGCATTGCTGCCCTGTTTAAAATGTTTATGAGTGTAAACAAGTGTCATTTGGTGACTATTTGTCTTTTGAATATCTGAGTATAGCACTAAAAGGTGCTCCACGCATCTTACTGATCATTATTTACAGATCTCCAAAATATTCTCCAAATTTTATTGATGATTTTACAGAGCTGTTATCAATAGAATCAGAATCAGAAAGAGCTTTATTGCCAGGTATGTTTGCACATACGAGGAATTTGTTTTCGTGACAGAGCTTCTACAGTGCAACAGAATAACAGAGTGTTACAACCTCTTTGATGTAAGTCTAGAGTAAAAGTAATAGTGTGGTAATGGTGTGGTACTTTTACAAGATTACTGGTGAAAGTAAAAGACACAAACAACAAAACTGCCAACAAAAGTGATTTAATGTACAAAAAAGTGAAATCAGAATAATGCCCAAATATATATACAATAAGAAAAATATTTACAATAATAAAGTAACAAATTAAACAAAGTATCAAACAAAATTAGGTCAACTCAAGAGTAAGGGGACGCTAGTGAAGCCAAATCAAAGAAATAAATATAACAAAACAATTCATAAGCAAACCCCTTACCTCACTAAAAACATGAAAAGAAAAAGAAAAGAAAAATCTTCAGCGCCGTAATCTTACCTATTCTGAACTAAAAACAAAACAAATACATAAGTGGCATTCACTTTCTTACCTGGTGTTTTAAATAATGGATTGACTACGTGTATGTAAGATGGAAGTCATACAACATCTTCCCTGTCCGCCTTACTCTGAGGACAAAGTCAACTCTCAATGATCTCTATTTGATTTGGCAGGTAAGAGTTGTGCCAAAGTAACAAACAATCGAATATAAATGTACAGAAATCACAAAGTCGTTCAAAAATGGGCAGAAAATATACTAAATAATTTTATCCAAACGAAAGTTAAGCAAAATTAACGAATAACAAAATCATGTCGGCAAAAACACACAAAAACGGGATCAAAGGAAAAGCGCCACGTCACCCAATGATGAGTGACTGGTCTCCTGGCCAATTGGCTTCTGCGAAGGCGGACCTAGAGGATATGACAGGTAGAGATGGGGAGATAGAAAGAGAGAGAGAGAACAGGACGCAAAAATTCCACCAATATACGGCAACCGTTACACAGAGACAGGAGAAAAAACAAACAAACAAATAGATAATAAATATATAAAAAAGCAGGAAGTAGGGAATGCAAATATACAAATAGACAAGTGTATGTAGAGCTGTATTACTATTTACAATGTTATATGTGCAGCTATTATGTGCAATTTGGCATGTAAAGTGTGTTGTCAAATAAGTGTATAAAAGTGTATGGCAAGTAGTGATGTTTGTTCCACAATTATTATTATCAAGTGTTCATGAGATGGATTGCCTGAGAGAAGAAATTGGTTCTGTGTCGGGCTGTTCTGGTGTGCAGTGTTCTGTAGCGTCAACCAGAAGGTAACAGTTCAAAGAGGCAGTGTGCTGGGTGTGAGAGGTCCAGATGATTTTGGCAGCCCTTCTGCTCGCTCTGGATAAGTACAGTTCTTGGATAGTAGGCAGGGTTGTACCAATGATTCGCTCAGCAGTCCGAACTATTCAACATAGCTCAACAGAGGATGTACTTTCTTCGTCAGCTGAGGAAGTTCAACCTCCCAAAGGAGCTGCTGAAACAGTTCTACGCCTCCATCATTGAATCAGTCATCTGCACATCAATGACTGTTTGGTTTAGCTCAGCTACCAAATCAGACCTCTAATAGTAACCTCTTTAATTGACTATTTTACTGGGGATTTAAATATTCACATTGATAATCCTGAAATCAATGCTGTAAAATAACTCGTGAATGTTTTTAACACTTTTGATCTAACTCAGCATGTTTAAGGACCCACACACATCGCGGACACACTTAATCTACTTATAACTAAGGGTTTACATATTTCATTGAGTGTTGTTGAGGATGTTGCACTGATCATTTCTGTGTTTTCTTTAATATATTGATCACTCCAGCTATTAAAGACAGATCTGTCTCTGTCAGAAAGAGATGCATAAATGAGAAAGCTAGTGAGCAGTTTATGAAGGCCATATCGCTAGAACCAAGCATATCTGCAGACTCTGTTAATTCTGTCCTTGATATGTTTAACTCTAATGTTAAGAATGTCATAGATGACATTGCTCCTGTTAAATTCAGGAAGATGGCTGGCAGACAGAAAGCACCTTGGAGAAAATCAACAGCAATTTAAATGATGAAAAGACAGTGCACAAAAGCTGAGTGTACGTGGAGGAAGACGAAACTAGTAGTACATTATAATCTCTATAAAGACAGTCTTCATGCTTTTAACGTGAAACTAAACACTGCTAGACAGACTTTCTTTTCAAGCTTTATAAACAGCAACATAAATAATTCTCGTACTCTCTTTGCAGCGATAGAGACTCACAACCCCTCTCCACCACCAGTCGGATTCCAAGTGAACTACTCTAAAAGCAAATGTAACGTGTTGTCTCATTTCTTTACTAATAAGATTAATAATATCAGAAAGGCAATCAGCTCATCCAATCAGCCAAGTTGTGTCAACGTCAGACAAGCTCAACCACAACTTAAGAAATTCGACATTATGTCTGATTTCATGACCATTAATGATAACATCTTAGAAGAGACCGTGCATATTATGAAAGCATTAACCTGCAGTCTTGATACGCTCACCACATCATTCTTCAAAACGGTGAATAACTGTTTAGAAATTGATCTTCTAAAAGTGGTAAATGCTTTACATCTCAGAGGGATTTTTCCAAACTCACTTAAAACTGCAGTTGTTAAACCCCTCTTGAAAAGGAGTAACCTGGACAATACCTATTGAGCAATTACAGGCCAATCTCAAATCTCCTTTTCATTGGCAAAATCACTGAAATAGTTGTTTTTAACCAGGTTAACAAGTTCTTAAACTTCAAGGGGTGTTTAGACAATTGTCAATCTGGTTTCAGATCACATCACAGTACAGAGAGCGCTTTTATAAAGATAATCAAGTATATCCACCTAAATACAGATTTAGGTAAACAGTGCTGGTACTGCTCAATCTCAATGGCGTATTTGACACTGTTAATCACAGCATACTTCTGGATAGGCTGGAAAACTGGGTTGGGCTGTCTGGCACAGTCCTTAAATGGTTCAGATCTTACCTTGTGTAACGACCAGGGAGGGAGTGACAGATACAACTGGACGTAAGATCTAACATGCAGGATTATTCAATGTCGTCAAGCAAGCAATGGTCAAATCAGGTACAAACAGGTATGTGTAGACAAATCCAGAGTCGTAATCAAAGTACAGGCAATAGGTCTTAAGGCTGGCGGCTAAACAGGATAAGTAGGGTAAACAAGGCTAAGATCGAGACACGGAGAAACAAGTCAAGGGGGAAACGCGTTGTAATGTCACTATGGGTGAACAAGACTCTGCAAACTGGATGGGTTCATGAGTGGCTTATGTATGGTATGCTATCAGTCTATGACAAGGTTCAGGTGGTGAGTGTAATCAAGCGAGATAGGTGAGCATGGGTGTCTGGGCGAAGTGCATTTATGAAAATGTAGTCCAGGGGAATGCGGAAGTGTAGTTCATGGTTATAGTGGAAACCAGCGATTGCTCTCCGGAGATCATAACACCTTGAAGGTAGAGGTTACTATATCAGTATAGGTGACAATAGGTCGAGGTGGACACCCATGACATGTGAAGTCCCACAAGAGTCGATTCTGGCACCTCTGCTGTTCAACCTTTATATGCTCCCTCTAAGCCAAATAATGAGAAAGAACCAAATTTCCTACTTCAGCTATCCTAATGACACTCAGATCTGCACAGCCTTACTGCCTAATGACTACAGCCCCACTGACACCCTCTGCCAATGCATTAATGAAATTAATAGTTGGATGTGCCAAAACTGTTTCAATTAAACAAAAAACTGAAGTCATTGCATTTGGGAACAAAGATGAGGTTCTCAAAGTAAATGCGTACCTTGGCTCTAAAGGTCAAATTACAAAAGTTAAGTTCAAGAATCTTCGGCCTCTATTTTGACGATTCATGCACAAAGTGCAAAGTGCAGGGCGCAAACGCATTAAGGGCGTGTCAGAATCCACTTTTGCTAATATAAGGATGAAAAAATCTACTTTGCCCCATGGCTCATGGTCTAAAAGAGTTGAGCTTATTTTCTTAATGAGTTATAGGTGAGTTTTGAGAATAAACCAATTAGAGTCTCATCTCCCATTCTCTTTAAGAGTCAGTTGCGTCGCGCCATAGCACATTTGCTATTTACATGACGGACTTTGTAAGTGGAAAAACTGAACGCTTCACTAGCAAGACAACACTTAAACAGCATCTACAGCACGAGAATGAGAAATGAGCCTCCTCATTGTTTACTTCGCTTTCACTCTCGTGGATAGGGAAACTTCTTGTACACACAGACATCCATTAACCAGTAAATAATTAATTTTGTTTGTTAAGCGCAAAGATTTGTTTCAAAACTCTTTTCTAAATTCAGTTCTAATTTCCAGCAAACGACTAAATGAACATTAATAACGAAGTGAGTTAAAAAAAACTTATAGTTATATCCAAATACACATGCTGTGCCCCATATGGTAAAAAACCTGACAGGTGGACAAATCTAAGGTTGTTTTTAATAAAACAAATATAAATATGCATATAATAAATAATACTGCTAATAATAATAACATTATACAAAAGCAAATTATTATGAATAAACTGAAAAAGCCCCCCGAGATGAAGAAGGCATGAATGTATGGTTTTCATATTTATGTAAGCTAGAAAATAATATGTTTTGTAATATTTTAATCCTTTATATTTATATCCTATATATATATCCTTAATATTTTAATTCTTTTTCATATGTAAAGATATTTGCATATTGCTCTACATCCTGTTTGTATTAAGCAATGAGTAAGCAAGGCGCACAATTAACGCGCTCTGCGCTGGACAATAGACCAGCTCTATTCTGGTCTATAGAACAGTCTATTAAAGTTTTTTAAAATAGCAAGCTGAAACTAGCAAACAACAATTGCGCCGTGCCTTGCACCACATTGCGCCGGGTGTATGATAGGGCCCTTGGTGTGATTCTGGAGTCAGATCTAAGTTTCAATAGTCTTTGCAAAGCAGTTAGTAAATCAGCATACTATATACTCAAAAACATTGCAAGAATCAGATGCTTTGTTTCCAGTGTGGACTTAGAGAAACTTGTTCATGCTTTTATCAGCAGTAGGGTGGATTACTGTAACGGCCTCCTCACTTGTCTTCCCAAAAAGACAGTCAGACAGTTACAGCTCATCCAGAACGCTGCGGCCAGGATTCTGACCAGAATCAGAAAATCAGAGCACATCACACCTGTCCTTAGAGCTTTGCATTGGCTCCCAGTTACATTCAGAATAGATTTTAAAGTATTATTACTTGTCTATAAATCACTAAATGGCCTAGGACCTCAATACATTACAGATAAGCTCACTGAATACAAACCTAACAGATCACTCAGATCTTTAGGATTAAATTAACAAGAATTTCCAAGCCTTCAGTCGAAGTAGGAGAAGTAGTGAAGCTCAACTTTGTCATAACAGACACAGGACCCTTTAAAAAATATATAGAAAATAATAGGAGAAATGTTTTTTATCCATCAGCAGTCTGATCTAGTTATAAAATTGACCCATGTAATTTAAATATGCATAAAAAACAGGGTACTTGCCTCATTGAATTAACAAATAAGGGGGCTGAAATCAAGAGTCAGAAATCAGATATTGAATGGCCACTCAGCAAGTTACTGTAAACCAATGGGACCAATGGACCCTTTTCACAATACTGTTATGGTGCGTTTAACGGGCATCATAATCTTAAATCCTTGAATGTTTTTATTATTTATATATATATTTTTTTTAATGTATGAACATTTATATGCATGTATTAATGCGTTAAATAACCTTCGTGTCAAATGTAAAAAACAAATTACCGCTTATGCGAGGTGTTTCTAGTGCAGTGTCTATGGGGCTGAGAGTAAATTTGCCGTTATTCTCTGCTCTGCCCTCATATGTCTCACACTATTTTAAATCTTTTTCTGAAAGTCTTGATAACACTATAGTGGAGTTTTTTCTTTTATTGTTTTAGCAAATAGAGTTGTAAAAAAACTATTTGTTGTACTGTCCGATTCACTGCACTCAAAGTTTACCCAGCTATGACGCTTTCCGCTACTGAGCAACACTCTAAATGATATAACAATCTGTCCTATGAGATAGAACAAGTTGGTAAAGATGACTACATCAAAAGATTTTGAAATACAAAGATACATGTATTAAATAACACACAGGGCATAACTTGTTTATTCAGTCATTTTTTAATAATCATATCTTTTGTGGTTTGACTAGCCACAGAGTTTCACAGGTTTTGAGGGTCTGTTCACATTCATACTAATGGATTGGGAATAATTTGGCCCAGAATAAAGAATAAACAAATATACATTAGTATTCAAGCTTTACGTGCGCAGCTTCGTTAACAGTGGATGTAGTATTCAGTTTCTGACTGATCACCTGATGAAAAAAGAGGATTTGATCATTCATACAGCATACTTATATATTATTAAATCTGAATAAACCCAAATAAATCAGCATAACAAATTTAAATATTCAATGCAGGCAAATAAAATTCTTACTTGTTTGGTAGTAATCATACACTTTAATAACAGCTGGCTTGAGATTCATCACACGTAGAACCTGTTTCATTTGTATCTGGTAATTCACAGGAAAATGTTTGGGGACCTGCAGATAAACACAACTTTATTAAGCATGCGCATTATAAATAAAGTGTTTATAAAGAAGTGAATCTCAACCTTTTTTACTTTAAATCCCCATTTAAATTGGGGACTGACATAAATAGAAAAACATATATTCGATTTACAAATAATAATAATTGTCATGAATGAGAACATTGAAAAATCAGCTGTAGTGAGTGAATCTGCAGTGAGAACAGCTAGCAGCACATATGAGCTGATCTCCACATCCAGAGAATCAGAGTCATCAGCAGATGCAGACTGAGACCAGTGGACAAGAGGACCTTTAGGACACAAAAGACAAACTCAATCAGCAGGACAAAAGCAGCAGTGCAGTGCAGAATGTCATCAGAAAGCAATCTCTTACCATCTGAAATAGCAAGATCTTCCAGTTTGTTGAAAAGCTGCTGTCGAGTGTTGGTGTCTCTAGCCAGACTGAAAGTGTAGGCCAGCAGAGCAGTGGTGTAAGTGTTTTTGACGTCTTCGATGACAGACCTCAAGCATGACAAACCTTTAATGATGACAGGATCCTGAAACACAAACAGACAAACAGATGCTGCGAGTGTCATTTTCTCATGAGTTTATCAGGGATGGGATTATTCTGTATAAATATGGATTTCTGTATTTCCGAGCTCAATGGGGCGACCTCAGTTAAAGTATACTCACACTATATACAGTTGCCTTGAAACTGGCCAAAGCACGCTTGTCCCCCCTCCTATCTCCCGCTCATAAACAATCATAAAGTCCTCGCGCTGCAGGAAGTAGCAGTTTTGCTGAGGGTGCGCTGCTGTCATGCAATGAGGGGTTTGCGTCTTTAATAAACTGCGACAGTTTGCGTTCACTGTACAGTAAGAATGATTAATTTATCCATATGAAACAGTCCCTTAAAAGTCACGTCTCGCTTTCAGTTCTAAGCTTAGGCTAGTTTTGCACTCACACACAAGCATAAGGCGCCAAAGCCCAAGTGAACCGCGCCAAGCACTCCTGATTCAGAGCACTCACACTTCTCAAACGATCCGAGATACAGGCCTGGGCACGGTTCGGATAGCATAGTGTGAGTGGGCCCTTTTTTGTGTAAATCCAAAGTTTTTTGTGAGGGAGGTGGGGTTCAGTGAGGTTCATCATTATCAAAGCAGAAAACCTAATCGCCTTCATTGTTCATCATTGTGCACAAGAAGAGGCATTAAAGGTGCAGTAGATGATCTGCCAAAATGCTAACTGGTTAGCATATTATCTTTGGACGGCCAAAGTTCCAAAAGTTCCAAAGCCACCGCTCCTGAAATCACAAACGCGTGCACCGCGACATGACAGTAGACTACCCACTAGTTCATGTCATTCGCCAGTTAAAAATGTAGTTAGTCTTTGGCTGGCAACGTGCAGGAATTTCACTTAGCGAATATTCAGAGTAGAATGGTAAACAGTATAGGGAGGCCGCATTGTTAAAAAATGAACCAATGTGAATATAAAACTACTTCAGCTCAGTAAAGCTGGATAGGCCGAAAAGCACAATTTACTGATGATTTGTTGTTAAACTAAATAAAAATTCACATTATTGATGCTGTCAAAGGTCCCCTATGAAACTAAAAAATAATTACATAAATCTTTCGTCAGAAGATTTCAGTGGCTAAACAACACTGTATACACACTGTGCATATAACCCATTCATAACCCAACACACTCTACATACAGCTTTGGAGGACTAAAATAGTTTTAAAACAGAACATTACCAGTCTAACCGAGGTACTTCAGCCATGGTGTGGTCTGTCCTACAGCGTGCAAAAGTAACTCCAATATTGTTTAAACTCAGCATTTGATTTTACTGCGACTATGACAGTCTCATGTGCATGTGTTGTGAATGTGCGGTGTGCATGCAGGCGTGCCCACATACACATGCTAATGGCAGATATGTGTGAACAGAGATGCGCAGAAGTCCAAATCTGAATTTGTTGACAGTTTGGGCTAATTATCAGAATTATGGGGGATGTCGACCAGACAATATTTAATTGGATGAACATGTTTTAGTTTTATGCCTTACCCAAAAAATAAAAATACATATAAATACATTTAGATCATTTACTGTCAGTGGCGCCTGCAGCCGTACGGCAGTACGCACTGTGCGTACCTACCATGAGAGGGTGGGATTTAATGCCGCTTTTTATTTATTTATTTATTTATATGTGACATAATTTAAATTGATTATTAAATAGTATACACTACAGCTGCCTGCTTTTCTACTATCGTGCCAAATCGTTCTGAGAACACTTGGGTATGGTTACAGTTGTTACAGTTGACTCCGGGAGAGAACTTAACCAACAGCTACATGCACTGCTGAAATACTTTTTTTTCTGCTGTGCATCGAATAAAGACACGCTTAACAATATTGATGTTCACAATCCTATAGCTAAATACTATATCCAAGTAACACGAACTTGCAGACTCTTTGACAACGAGGAAATAACTGCACTTTAGTCAAGCCAGACGTCTTGTTTTGTGATTTAATGCCGGCTATACCACCCGAAGGACGGTTATGGGAAAGTCTAATCTTTCATTACTTTGTTGGGGTTATGTTTGAAAGCTTTAGTGGCACTGTAGCTGTCCAAGGTATTGTTGTACGAGTTAAATTATAGCCTATATATGCACCAATAAACAGGTCAAATTAATGAATAAATAAAATAAAAATGGATTCTTAAATGTCAGTACAGTTTTTATTTAAAAAATAATAATAAAATGTTTTATAAAAATAAACTGAGCAATTTTCACAATTTTTTTTACGATTCAATTAAATATAATTTGGACATTTATGGGAGCTTGTAACATGTTTCTGTGTTTGTTTGTTTTTTTTGTTCTCATTGATCTTTAATACATACTGGGTAGATACGCAAAACATTTTCTAAAATGTCAAGCAGGATTTTGTCTATAGCTTTAATTATAAAGACAATAAAATATTAAAACTAACGAAAATAAAATAATAAAAATGCATAGATAAAAAGAGCAGAATTTAGCTAAATTATAAATAAATAGTCGTCTTTATTTTACTTGATGCATTCGTTATTCAATGTTTGAATACTGAAATAACAGCCATCGGAAGAGGGCGGGGCGGGGCGGTGCTGGATTTGTGCGTACCTTGAAATGAAATCCTGCAGGCGCCCCTGTTTACTGTAATCATTAATATTGGACTGTGAAGAGACTTTTAACCAATACTGCAAAAATTGCTTCTGAAGACAATCACCTACTGCACCTTTAACTGCTTCATTTTGGACGTCATTCAGGTATAATGATATTGTGCAGTCTTATAATGTGCATGAAATCGCTTTGAATGCGTTTGCGGATGTTCACTTTTTCCTCGCTCATTTTTTCCGCTTTACATTAATAATAAAGCCAGGACGCACTTTTGTTATTATCCTCTGCAAGTCATCTGTCCTGATGTCTTCATAATTTCAGTGCTACAGCCTAGCACCTGAAATGTAATACATGAATTTGTTATGAAATTGTTTAGATGATAACACCAATTTCCCAGAGATGGGTTGCGGCTGAAAGGGCTGGAAAAAACTTGCTGGATAAGTTGGCAGTTCATTCCACTGTGGCGACCCCAGATTAATAAAGAGACGAAGCCGACAAGACAATAAATGAATAAAACCAATTTATTAAAGTATATTTTATAATAAATTAAAAATTACTAAAAAGCATGCTGAAGGAAAGGGAAAGTGATAAACTATTTTGTGTCGTCTCGTCTTCCTTCTTTTTTTGTCCTCGGCTGATCACATGCCTGGTTCATACTGTGATGCAGTAATGCAGGCCGTCAGAAGAAACAGCGATAAATCTAGCACCCCAATCTATTAAAGAAATATACATCTAAAAATCATTTATGTGAAAAATTCTAAATATTACGAAAGAATTGTAACATTTGCAGTCTTGTCAAGGCTGCACTGTAAAAAACAACCTATAGAATCTACTCAATAAAACTGAGGTAAGAATTTGCACTTACTTTGTTTGGTTAGACTATAAACTATATATTTATATAAAGAATACCTCAATTTAACAGCTCTGACAAACTGCAAAAAATTAGGTACGGTCTACCTAATATTTTACATTAGATTACATAAATTATTACTTATAATAATTGAGTAACATTAACTCTATGTTAGTAAGCATCAGTCCATCTAGTAATTTACTATTATTAATTATTACCCAATAAGAATAATCAAAAATAATTTTTTCATTAAAGGTTGAATTTACTTAAAAATTGTCAGAAGCAGGAGATTGCATCAATTGCTTTTTTATTGACAAAACATTTTTTAAAAACCTTTAAAAAATGTAATAAAAAATGCAAGTACAAAAAAGGTACGTTTTTAAATGCCAACATTTCACCAACTTTTTTTTAAACCAAAACAAAAAAGCTCTTAGATTCAATTTTTAGGAAAATATAACTTCATATAACTTGCATTGCATGCAACTTCTTAAACATTTTGAAAAACATTTGAAAAAACACTAATTAGGTACAAGTGCATTAAATTTCCCCCAACACAACTTCATAAAACATTTTACAAAATTGTAATTGGAACACAATACTATTTACATATAGAACAGTGTCTTTACTGGATGAAGCCAGCTCATTCCATTAGCTTACACCTGAGGCTTTGGATCTTTTTTAGCAGCTTCATTCCATCAAGTTCCAAAAACAGTTTCTGGAACACTTCAAAAGTGTACTTGAGGTTTTTGGGATATTGAAGGTTGAGTGCATAGATAAGTCCCATCAATAATGTGCATGCTGTGGTTATGTTCCCACAACCGTTCAGCACTCTGCTGCCCTCTATGATGACACACACATCCACTGGGTCCACCTCAGTTGTGGGGTTTTTAATCACTACCAATTTCATTATGTGATTTGTGTGGCCTTCAAGTTCATTCTCCTGTTAAAAAGAAAAAAAAAGCATTTTTCAGCACTGAACTGAACTAAATCATCGAGAGCATGTTTTAAACAAAGCAAAAGGCCGTCGCTTGGAGCATTCGCTGTTAAATCATTAGCAATGATTGTATTATCCACATACAATGCGTTGAGAGAGGTTAGGACCGCTTACCTCATTAACATATGGACACAGAAATAAATAAATGTAGAAATAAATGTAAAAATAAATAAATATAGAAATACAAATACAATTTATAAATACATTTATCTATTTATACATTTATTTATTTATGTATTTCTACATGCATTTATTTATTAATTTATGTATTTTTACATTTATTTATTTCTGCATTTATTCATTTATTTATTTATACTTAGGTAATTTCTGGTCCTCCATATCCGTCCTCATGAACCTTTGTGAAATGTAACCCAAACATTAGAGCACTTTCTGTTAGCCATTGCCTTAGCGCAGATGTGTTCGCAGATAATTACATTCCAAATGTAATTATTCCCACATTACATGGGGATGAGTAAATTATCGTGACATTTTTTTATGAATCTGGAGTAATTCTTTAAGCACAATGTTCAATAAGGAAAATTAAACTATGTGTGATCATTTGAATACCTTGAAACTAGGGCTACACGATTTTGAGGAAAAAAACCTAATTGCGGTTTTTCTGATAAATATTATGATTGCAATGCGATTTTCGATTTTGAAGATGCTGGTATAGATCAGTAGTGTTTCCTCTGGATCTGGCCACAGGATGTCGATTTTATATTTAGCACACTTTTGCTTCACGTCGTTCTTCGCGAATCAAAAATAAGTTCAAACAGCTGAAGCATTCACACAAGCGAAGCGTATATCATGTTCTTCTCGAGTGCCATTAAAGATTCATTCAACATGAATGAATCATTTGAGAACGACCATTACCTCAAGTTCACTGGAGTGGAGTAGCTTCGCTGTTTATAAATTTCAGACATTGACAATGATAAAAACTACTATAATTAAGTGATATAGATGTTTATTCACATTAGCAGGTGCGAGTACTGGGCAATTAAAATTTAAATGCTAATTTGACTGACCACAAATTCTAAAATGTGAATCTGTCACTGTGGTGTCGACAACAAAGAGAAGCGTGCAGATTATAATCTTCTGGTTGATTTTAACGTTGCACAACTTAACATTTGCAACAAGTTAAATAAAACTTACCTGTAATTCAATTGCCGTCCCACCACGTTGGCAATGACATGGAAAATGGCGACCCCGCGATTCCCTCCTGGATGTTGACGCATGCGCAATTTGCGGTACCAAAGCAAAAGTTTAAGAGTATACTTTACTCATTTTTTAAGTGTTGCATTTTTTTACTGTTAAAAAATAGATAGTGTAGGTAGAATGTACCCATTATGTTGCATTTTAGATGCTAACTCATAAACTTAATTAAACTTTAACTGATTTTCTTGGGTGGTATTTAACACCCCCTTGAGTAATTTTTTACAGTGTGGTAACGACTTACAATAACAATACATGAATAATGATGTATTAATGACGATCTACTCTTAACTGTTGACCAAGGGTCCATCTCGCTATTAATTTTACTCGATCTTAGTGTCGCATTTGACACTATCGACCACAATATCCTCATAAATTGCTTAAATTCTAAAGGTGTCCACAGACTCTACAATGGTTTAACTCATACTTAGCTGACCAGTTACTGTTACCAGTTTGTGAATATTAATGGGCAGCTTTCACAAGTCAGCCCAATAAAGTATGGGGTGTCTCAAGTATCAGTTTTAGGCTCTTTGCTGTTCACAATATACATGCTACTCCTGGTAAACATTATTAGAAGACATGGGATCAGCTGTCACTGCTATGCAGATACTCAATTATATATTTCAACTAAACCTGATGAGATGTCTGAACTAAATGAGTTATTGAAGATTGGATGGCCAACAATTTTCTTCTCTTAAGACAAAACAGAATTATTACTTATTGGGCCTAAATCCTGTACATAGCAGATCTTACAACTCAACCTGCAATTAGAGGCATACAAAGTTAGCATTAGCTCTACTATAAAAAATCGTGTGTCATATTAGACAGCAATTTAACTTTTGAAAATCATATCTCGCATGTCACAAAACTGCCGTCTTTCATCTGAGAAATATTGCTGATGCTAATATTGCTGAAAAAGATGCTGGACTACTGTAATGCACTGTTGGCTGGTGGCCCAGCATCCTCTCTTAACAAACTTCAACTAGTACAAAATGCAGCTGCCAGAGCTCTTAACAGGTCTAGAAAATATGATCATATCACCCTGCCTGTTAAGTTTCCTGTAATATATTACTTCTTACCTATAAAGCTTTACATAATCTAGCTTCTGTTTATCTAACCAACCTCCTGTCTCGCTACAATCCAACCTGCTCTTTAAGATCTCGAAACTCAGGGCTTCTGGTAGTACCTAAAATAGCAAAAGTGAGTAAAGGAGGTTGAGCCTTCTCATTTATGGGTCCTAAACTCTGGAATAACCTTCCTGATAAAGTCCGAGGCTCAGACACACTCTCGCAGTTCAAAATTAAATTAAAGACCTATCTTTTTAGTAAAGCATACACTCAGTGCATCACTTAGTGTTATGATACATGAATGTGCCCCACGCTTGTTTATATACACTATGAACAGCAGCTACGCTAATTATTCTCTTTATTCTCTATTTCCACCTGGGGATACTCATCCTGAGGCCCTCAGACTATGCAGTGCCACAGATTCGATCCAAGACCAGTGATGAGATGATCCCAAGGTTTCCATAATCCTGGACCAGGCCGTATCCTGAGCAGCTGCTGTGGTGGTCATGAAGGAGTGAAGAGCATGAGACGCTCCAGGGACAGAGAAGTCTTCGCTGAGGTCCAGCATTCTCAAGTCTCCGGCGCCTAGACTGCAGCTCTGCACAAGACGTTTGGCCATAGTAGAAATGGTCGTGCCCAACTGAGCCTGGTTTCTCTCGAGGTTTTTTAATTCTTCAAATTCGCCAATTGATGAAGTTTTTTCCTCGCCGCTGTCACCTCTGGCTTGCATGGTTCGGGATCTGTAGAGCTGCGCATCAATGGATTGCTCTTCAGTGTTTGGACTCTCAATAGTGAGTATTAAACCACACTGAACTGAACTAAACAACTTAAACACTGAAAACTAGGGTTGGGTACCGAAACGGAACCGGTATGCACTGTATCAAATCAGCATATGAATTTCAGTGCCAAATTCCAGTGTCACTGATGCTGCGACAAGAACGTAAAGCAGGTCGCGCACCAGAAGCGCAGCTCGGCGAAGCGCAGCGCCATATATTTTAGAATTTGCAAGTCAGCGGCTGTCCGAGGCACCCAGCCAAGACTCGTGACTGTTCATATTTCTGTCATGCCACAAAGGGCCATCTGAATAGTTTTTTTTTTTTTTGAAACATGCAAACGTGCACGTCTGGTGTGTGTGATACTATCAACTGTCATGTGTGTGCCGTGCCGCGGCTCTGAGCGGGGTATCCGCTGTATGTCACCTTTAAGAAGCAATCAGGGGTGCATCAAAGGCACACATAAGTACGCTTTGTGTCACACAATCTCTAAATGATTAATTCTAAACAGCTTTGAGGGATATCGTTTTAAAAGTATTGATTTAGCACTGGTATCGAAAAAAAACCCAAACACTACCCAACCCTACTGAAAACTGAAGTACACTTTTTCAATTTACTATGATCTATGTGAAGCTGCTTTGACACAATTTACATTGTAAAAGTGCTATATAAATAAAGGTCAATTAAATTAATATGTAAACTTAATGTTACTTTATTAACACTTTATGAACACTTTTCTATTGCTTTTCAATGTAAACACACTTGATGGACGTACATGATCTTTAAGTTTAAACACAGCAGTGTATTAGTAAGTATTTAACTTAGCCATTATTCACACATGAACTCATGTTGTGTTTACAGTAAATAATGCTACTAACAGCTGAGTGTGAAATATTTAACAGTGATAAAATCAAACGCACTTGTTGCAAATGTGCCATCTTAGTCAACTTAATTTTCTACATTTGTTTCAACTGGTCTTTGAAAGAAAAGCTGTAAATGCTAACTGATGCTCCAGAAGGACATCTTGTGCAGTAACAGCTAGAGGGTGAAAGTGTTTGGAGTCTGTATATGTGTCTTTTTTTAATCTATCTGTGCCCTTTAAGCAGTTGGAAAAGACAAAATGCATTACTGCTTTATAAGTGAACAATGCATAAAATTAACATACATATAAGATAAAAGGCGGCACATTTAAGATGGTAGTAAATTACTTTTAAGGCTGTAAATGACAGTGATTTATTGTTAGGCTTTGGACAAAGTGCTAAAATGTAAATTTGGAAAAGGTGTAAAAAAAGGTGCCTAATATTTTCTGTTGCTTCCACTGGGCAGAACTAAATGGAATATACAATAAATGTTTCGACATAATTAGAACAATTTTGAAATCTGTTCAAATGTTTTCACCCTGGGCTCTTGTTACATTCCTGTACATTTCTGTGTTGCGTGATTATTATTATTATTTTCGCTAGTCTCTCTTATTTTCACTTTCTCTCTCCCTGTGCTCACTCGCTCTCTCCCTCTCTCCCACTTTCACCCATACAGTGGCTCTGATTGGCTACCACTGCCCAGCTGTTTGCCATGTCCCTCCCTGACGTCACCTACGGTCTGCAATCCAGCCGCTGCCACGGTGGCATAAAAGTGCTGACAGGACGCTACTCGAGAGGCCCTGAATTTCTGTGTTGTGTTGTGTGTCAGTGAAATTGCAATCTGTTTTCATTGTGTTACAATTTGTTATATGTCCGTTGTTATGTGTGTGTTCTCTATTTGTCTACCGTCAGTGTTATGCACATCTGAGGTTGGAGAGTGGGACAGGTAAGAATGTCGCTTGACATACATTGTGCACATGTAGTTTTGATTATCGCTGTTATTAGACACACTAGGCACGGGGCGTGCTCCACCCACTGTACTTTTGTTTTCTCACAGTATATATTAGAGTAGGTTAGGTAGTGCGTAATAGACGCGAAGATTTCTTTTCGATAATTGCTGTATTTTTCTTTTGGATAGTTAGGGTAGTGGTTGGGCCAATAGATTGTTTTGTTTTATTTATTTCTATTGTTTGGATGCCGCCCGTGTCTCATCTCTCCAACTCTCTCATCAATCTGTTCAAACATCTTGTGTCCCATTTGTTGTCTGTAAATTTCCATATATCCTTGTAAACATTTATTGTTGTTTCTATATACATGTTTTTGCATTTATTATTATCACCATCTTTGTAAATAAACTCATTTTATTGCATTTTGTTAGTCTTGGTATTTTGTCTGTGGTATTTTTGATATTGTGTGTTTGCTTATGTGTCTCACCCAAAATTAATGTTACTCTCCTTCCCCTTGACTCACCATCTTTAAAATCATGACAGCTCTTATTGTATCTTGTTTAGTTTTAGAGCATTACATTTCTTAATAACTGTAAAGATGTTGATCATAGTCAGGAAAGCCATCTATTTTATCAATGAAACACATTATATGAATTAAAGTTCATAGTGAACTCTGTTGTCTTAAAATTAATGCTGGCCCCATACATTTTATATTCATTTCTGACTGTTCCTGCCAGCCAATATGGTGGTGTCAGCAGAATGGTTCATGTGACCTCCAGAGTTATAATAATGCACAATGTATTGTGGCAGTAAGTTGACAAACCTTCAGTCTGTTGTTGAACAGTCTTCCATGCTGGATAAAACAGCCTTCTGGATCATGTGTACCTATTAGCCACTTCTTTGCACTCTTAACCATTTGTGGATCTATATATATGTATTTCTGTTCTTTGACAAAAGACTTCAGGACAAAGGCAGTCAACCTGGTAGTGTGAAGGATTTAACATGAAAAAGTCATCCATCATAAATTGCTAAGCAAGCATTTTTCTATTTCTTTTTTACAACTCACTTGGGGTTATAATTGTATTTATATTAATGTAATGTAATTTATATAATTGTAAACCATATTAATGTATGTTTTAGCAAAATTATGAACACAGTATTTACCATGCATTCCCCTTTCCATTGCCAAATGTGCTGTCAGATTCTGGAGTGCATTACAGCTCTAAATATAAATAAAAACGATAAATGACCTTAAATATAACACATACATGTATAGAGATTGTGTATAGGTATAACTTTACTCACATGGGAAACGGAGGCCACGTGAATGGCTTGTTAGCACAATTAAGTGCACTCAGCATGCCATGCCATCTAATAATTGTAGGAAACAAGTCCAAAAGGCAGTTGACTAAAGCCAAATAAAACAACGCAGAAATTGGGCTAATGTGCAGGATTCAGTAACCATTTTGACATGCATAGAAGGAAAAAAGAAATACATAGGCCTAGTCTACTTTAACCGGTTTTCAGCATTTGTCAGTACTTAGCCTACATCTTTTGTGTTCAACAGAAGAAAAAAAGAAAAAACCTCTAAGCTGGTTTGGAACAAGTAAATGACGAAATTATAATTATAATTTGGGTGAACACCTGCATTTAACATTGTTTAGAAAATTAAGAGCAAAGCTAGCAGCTCCCACATGGAAATAACCTATATGAGGACGTATGCACATGAAATCTGAATGCAGTATATATGCACATATATGATAATATGCGGTATGTGTATATATGCCACATATAGCCAAAATTGAAGTGCGTACATACAGGGCATATAGGTCTCATGTATTGATTATTTATATCCTAAATAAGCCTTATGTACATACAAGATGAACTAACTAAAAACAACAACAACACTTGAAATAGGTATCACATGTAATTGGCATGTTATGGAATTTAACTATGGCAAATAAGTGAGAAGAGATGGAAAGCTATGATGTCTGCGTGTTTTCTTGAAACATTTACAAGGTCAATTCTTTCTTGTATGAAGATAGTGGAAAAGAAGGAAATGTATAACAAAATAGTTTATTTTTTTCTGTTCAGTTTTTGCCTTATTTTTGTTTATTATATTTTTACTTGTACTATTTGATTGTTCTAAAGTAAATCAAAATTTTTTATTTCTTTTATTTATGTTGTCAAGCAGCTATGGATTTGAATATTTTTACTAATATATAGGTAAACATATACTGTAGGTGAACGTATATGGCATATATGCACACATTTATGCATATATTTACCAACATAGGTACATTTATGTGTACATATATAGCCTACAGGAGTATGTGCATATATGTGCTTATATGTACATATACAGTAATATAGGACAATGGGCAATTTTATATATGTCACATATATAAAAAACCTTTATCAAAACCTATATTAAAACATACTTTATATGTAAGTTCTTTCCGTGTGGGTTATGTTTTGACTCTGACATCCCAAAAGAGTTGATTTCGCATCTTTCTGCTTACAGATCTATAAATAATAAATATCTAATTGTGTGGGCCTATAAATCTCTAGATCTATGGGTTTCCTCCAAGTGCTTTGGTTTTCCACACAGTCCAAATACTGTAATTTTGATGCTTATTGATCATTTGATCCATGCAAAACCATGGCATTATTTTTCTGCTTTGGTTATTACACTTGTAAAAGTTTGTTATAAGCGGATTAAGGTTGTTATATATTACGTAATAGGTTATATACTTCAAGTGGAACAAAAACCAGAAGAATTTTTAACATCTACAACATCTAACAGTCTATATTCTACTGTAATAATAATTTAATAATAAATATGCAAATCTCTAATCATCACCCTTTATAAAGCATAATGTTGCCAAATATTAAAAGAAACACAGATGAATAATAATAAAAATATTGTTTAGTATCTCAGCAAATATTCATTTATTTTATTAGATCAGATGCAATTAGAATTTCTAAATTTCCTTAAGTAAGCAACAAATTCCCAGTTTAAGAAACTAACCATTTGTTAAACTGGTAAGTGGCTTGTGTTTTTGACTTACAGAGATATCCATCACAATATCAAAACCACCATTAACCATATCCTCCTGTTCTTAGGTAAGAATCACAAACAGGGAGTTTTATAAACTTCTTTCTCATTTATGGCTCTTTCTTTCCAAAGCATCCCATGACCAACCCTCTTATTTTATTTGATTAAGTTGTCATGTTATTAGACTTTTTGCACTTTTCAACAGATTCCTGAATAATCCATTAATTTCATATTAATTAACTAATTTCATAAAATCAAATAAGACAGCAGTAACGCATGAGTGTGAACCCCTGATATGCAGATGGAAAATATAAAATGTAAGATTTAGACATGTTTATATATGCAGGAAAACCACATGTATAAATAAGCTAAATGGTATTTAACTTTTATATAAACACATAATCTACACACTGGTATTGTGAAAAGAAGTTATACTTGAAAACCCTCAGAGCATTATATTTGCATTACACAGTATAAAGCTTAATAGATTGAAATAATTAGATTTTTTTAAAATTAAGTTTGTATATACTTTAAAAAAAAAAAGTTTTGTTTGTCTATTCAGTTAAACAGTGAAATTATATAAAACTATTATATAAAACTCTTATATAATTCTAAAACAGTTTTAGAAGTGTTAGTGGATTTTAACTTTAGCGTCTAAAAGGTATGTGTATTGGAGGTTTGTGTGTACAATAAGTGTGTACATGTTTGAAATGTGAAATGGCTTGAATGTGTTTTATGAATAAAAATAATAAAATAATTTGAGTGTAATTTGGCTTATTTGTTACAATATTATAATTGTAATTTTGTGCATTTCATAAGATGATGTATTATGGACTTGCATTGTCATTGGCATAATTACAGATTTCCCCATTTTCTTATGTTTGAGATGCGGGTTACTGTGTATAAAATAGAATGATATTGTGAAGTCCTGCAATGTGTGTGTATAAGCAAGCTGCTGTCAATATGGAAGATGATAAAATCCTTTACAATGTGCGCACACATTTTATTCTTTCGAATGTCAGACCACTGGAGCTCTGTGGTCTAGGAATTTTTTTCTTTTCTGCAAGTCATCTGCTCATATCTAATCAGTGCTTTGGCTGAGCGCCTAAAATCTAATACTGAAAAATTGATGATTTTGCTAGTTTTTGGCTGAAAATTATATATATTTTTATAATGGTAGTTAAAAAGTTGGCAATAAGCAGTAGATTCACTTTTACCAATAAAGTATTACATATTAGACAAATATCAGCTTCAAAGTGTATTATTATTATTGAACTAACTGTAAATTAAACAGGTCAAAAGATGAGCCTGTACTATAAATATGTAAACAAATATGATATACATTCAACTAACTACAAAATAACTAATATGCCATGTCAATATATGAAACTTCTGTCAAATTCAGATCAGATATTAATAATTGTCATGATAAATCCGGATCCTGTAAAAATGTGTCCATGTGAAAAGTGAACAGCTGTTGGTTTCTAAACCTTGTTTATTCTTTAAGTTGCATGTGCTTTGTTTTCATTTACTCTCCCTTTCCTATATGACCATGAGTTTGCAGAGGTGTAATAAAAGCATTATTGTATATTACTTCATTGTTGGGCGCCTGCAGCTGCTTTACTGTAAACATTCAATTATTTTATTAATTCCACAAAATGTAACTGCACAGAAAATCTTTGTGTATGTTTTGCAATGTTAGTCTGACAATAAAGAAATGCCAAAGCTTAGCCTTAATGCTTTTCAAATGCAAACGCCAGTTGTTTTTATTTGCCATATACTTTAAAAATGTATTACTCTTTATTTTTGTCAATACGTTTTTGTTTGACTTATATTGGTTATACCTTTAGTGCTTAGAGGTTGATGTATTGTACAGTCAGGTTAGTTATTTTAGAGCAGAGATGCTCAAACTTGGGCCCGAGGGCCAAAGTTGGCCCATTCTAACCTGATTTGGCCCACCATCCCAGAGGAAGAATGATGGGGAGGTGGTTGGTGCAGTTATCTTTGACAGAGATCGTCTTTAGAATTTAATGTAAAATTTTGTTTATTAGTTTTGTAATTTCTTTTGTTTTGTTAATTTCTTTCTAAAATTTAAATACTGTATAAAAACCATCTGTGACAGATCAAGGCAAAGGCAGGTAAAGCTTAGTGTATTTCGCATTGATCTTCATTATAATAATGGGTTTGTTTATGTTTTTACTTTAATAAATTCATTATACATTTTTAAAATCATATACTATGTTAGTTAATATAATTTAAAGAAATATTTTCTAGTTATTTTTAAATATTGGGCAGCAAGTTAGGAAATTACTCATGGGAATTTTGATGTAATACAGCTTGGTTTATTCACTTTTGGTCCACAGACCTCAATCAAGTTTGATTCGTGGACCTTTATAAGAAATTTTGGGCACCCCTTTTTAGACAGTCTTGTACAAATCCATTGCGCCCTCTTGTGGAAAACAGATAAAACACAGTCAAACAGCGCTAAGAGAATCTAAGAGTTGGTTTAGTGTAGAGTTGGGGATGATTCAAATGAAAAGTTCATATATATTTACACACAGAACCAGTGAGCAACAACAGTCAATGGAAAAAGCCACTGTAAAAGATAAGCAATGGTGGGAAAGTGCAGTACATGTTTTAACAAGCCATAATTCGAAATGTTTGGGAAATACATTTGTATTACATGAAAATCATCAGTCAAACATACTAACTAACGTTAACATTGTACACTCCGTTTTAAATTTAGCCTGTTGACACTCACAGCCTATCAGCCTTGATGACATCATCGAACGTCATGCTTCCATTTAGAACGCGTTCCATTCCATCAAGTTGTGAGCTGCTTGCAGAGCCAGAGGAGGAAGCAGAGCTGAAGGGGAAAAGTGAAACGTCGACTACACAGCGTTTACAGTTTATGCAGCTTTACAGCACCAGGGCCAGATTTCTGCAGCCTATTCTGGATTTCGGGACGAAGAAGCCATGACATGCCGGAGGAGTCAGCAACAAGTAACAGCACAAAACACAAGGGAGCACGGGGCACAAATAGTAACTCATTGTTAAATGTAACACAGAGTTTTAAGGTATTTGCTTACGGTTAAACTCGGCAAGCTTCTGTGGTTTTCACCACAATGTCGGCAGCCGTGTTACTGCAATTGCTGAAAAAGTTCAGCAAAATTTTTATTATTGTCAGTATTGTTTTATGAAAAATTATGTGTAAAAAGTATGTACGTAAAATCTTATATTGTTGTGATGACCGTCTTCTAGGCTAAAAGATGAAATCATTTTGAAAGATGTGAAAATCACAGGGACTGCTAGCCAGTTTTGAGGAAAGCATGACAGAGCGGGTGTTACAATTAAACCACACACCGTTGGACACTATTAAACTAACAAAACATTTTTATTTTAGTTTTGAATGTAATGTTGGGAACTTTTTCAATAAAAATGTTTTAATAGAAAATATTGTTTTAATAGAAAAATATATTTTATTGCTAAAATTGCAAATAAATGCATTGTATTACAATGGACAAATGTATAATTATGCAAACAGATTCAAATGTGTTTATCCACTAATCAAATAAATAAATAAACATACTGTGCTGTGTAGAACAAAAAAGAAATGAACCAATTACTGAGGAAAAATAGCTACTATTTAAAGTTAACAGAAATTAAATAAACTGAGTGAAACCTGCCTTTGTAAGCATGTGTTACAGCTAACCCCTGTCTGTTACAACTTGCCCCACAGGTGGGGTAAATACTAACATTTTTACTCCTGGCACTTTTGGCAATACTGAACAGAAACCATAGGCTTGGCGATCATAATTTCAGTGCTCATTTGTAGGAGAGGCTTGGGTGTTATTGGTAAAAAAATATGGTTTGTCTAACCTTACTTTGTTCATTAGTTGACTAAAACCAAAAAGTGTTACTTTGTGCCCCGCTCTCCCCTAACATGAGTTAAAAGCTTAAATCAGGAGCGGTTATAGAATCTTATCACCTTTTAGCGTGTCGTAAAACCATGAACCTCAAAACTATCCTAAGGTAAACAATCCAACCCTAACGTAATAATTTTAGTGTTTTGTTTATTAACTGAAAATTGTGATCTCACTTTTTACTTAATGATCGCGATTAGTATAGTCTTTAACCAGTGTTATTACTTGAGTCACAAACAATCAAATAAAAGTACAGTAATGGTAAAGATTGGAAACAACTTGATGCTTCAAACGACGGTTGTAGAAATAAATTTACGGCAAAAGAGGGGACAAACAACCAACTAAATGTGTCACTCATTATCAAAACAAATTCTTAAAAAACAAGTAATTAGTAATGAAACATGAAGTGTTCATTTGCGTTTATTGAATTGTTAACAGAAAATGATATTTAAAAATATGAATTTAAATTATAGTATTAAATATATGTTAAGTTATATATTTACATTAATTCATTTATTTATTTATTTTCTTTCGGCTTAGTCCCTTTATTCATTAGGGGGTCGCCACGGCGCAATGAACCACCAACTTATACAGCATACAGTATGTTTCACACAGTGAATGCCCTTCCAGCTGCCACCCAGTACTGGGAAAAATATATTGACAATATACTACATATTGCAGCACAGTCCAGTAAATAAAAAGAAACACATATTCCATGACATAGGAAACCAAATAATTTACAAAATACAGCAACAATGTCTCCACAGCTCTGAATGATAGTGTGTACTGCTTACCTCTGTGTTTGATAAACTCACAATAATCTTGTTGTTGGAAGCATTAATTCGGGAGATCAATTTATACATAAACTTCCATCTAGATCTCCTGAATAAATAAGTAACTTGGAGCTTTTGTAAGCAACAGTAGATGCTCTGTAGGTACACCACATGTGAGCATTATACATTACAAACTGACCAAATTGACAAACACATCATAAAATATGCAAAGCTAAATTGAAGAAGTTACAATATAAAAGAAACAACAACAGCAAAAGTGAATCTAATCTGTTGTGAAATGGTGCATAGCTCTAATGACTTCAGGTAAGTAGGAAATGTGAAATAGCATATCAAGACCAGATTTCTTCACGCATGTCAGCTTCGTCTGAAGGAAGAAACTACAACGATGCCAGAAGTCACCAACAGGTAAGATGTTAAACAATGTTGAAGTACAAGCAGGATTGAAATTAATTAGTACAATTGACAGATAAGGTTTGTTTTTTATTCACAAAAGGTAATTAATTTGAGAAGCACATAATATTCTTCAGGACTTTAGATTTTTCTAAAGTCAAGTTTTATGTTATTAATGTCAAGTCCTCTTGTCACTGGTGCATTCATAATATTGCCCAGACTGACTAGTTGTGCACCCATTGTGCAATTTGTCATAATCTGTATCTAAGAAACCTGCAAGCAACTGACAAATCAGCATATGACTGTCCATGTAAGACAAGGTAAAATGTTGGGGCACTTGTTTCTTGACTGGAAGACTATCAAGGGCTCAAGAGGAAACTCTGTTATTGTGTACCTTGGCCATCTGGATAATATGGGAACGGCTGTCGTTTCACCCAAGGTAAACCGCTGGAGACAGGATTAGGGTATGTCCTCTAGGGTTGCGGTGGGTGGGACAGAGGGCACACCCTAAGTTGGCAAAAATGACAATAAATATTTTTGACTGTTTTTGCTATAATGATAACCAAAAAAAAAAGTGTGTGGCTGATTGGTCTTTATGTCTGAGTGCTTCCTAGCTCCAGTGCAACACTCTGGGTGGAACTGACTATTTATGCGCCCATTGTGCAGTCTGATATAGTCTGCATCCAGAGAACTGGCATCGGTCGGAAGGATCAGGTTAAGAGTGCCCCTTCAAAATGGAAAAAGGAAAGTTATGGCAATGCATTTATGCAGGGTGATTGTCAAAAGCCTGAAATGCCATGGTCCAACATTGTAAAACTTTCCAGTCCAAAGCATAATATGCATTTTGAACAACTAGGGGATGACTGCCAGTTCAAAACAGCAAAGAAAGAAATGTTGTGACACTGCATTATTGCCCAGACTGACTTGTTGTGCACCCATTGTGAAATTTGTCATAATCTGTATCTAAGAAACCTGCAAGCAACTGAGCAATCAGCATATGACTGTCCATGTAGGGCAAGGTAAAATGTTGGGGCACTTGTTTCTTGACTGGAAGACTATCAAGGGCTCAAGAGGAAACTCTGTTATTATGTACCTTGGCCATCTGGATAATATGGGGACGGCTGTCGTTTCACCCAAGGTAAACCGCTGGAGATAGGATTAGGGTGTGTCCTCTAAGGTTGCGGTGGGTGGGACAGAGGGCACACCCTAAGTTGGCAAAAATGACAATAAATATTTTTGACTGTTTTTGCTATAATGATAAACAAAATAAAATGTGTGGCTGATTGGCCTTTATGTCTGAGTGCTTCCTAGCTCCAGTGCAACACTCTGGGTGGAACTGACTATTTATGCGCCCATTGTGCAGTCTGATATAGTCTGCATCCAGAGAACTGGCATCGGTCGGAAGGATCAGGTTAAGAGTGCCCCTTCAAAATGAAAAAAGGAAAGTTATGGCAATGCATTTATGCAGGGTGATTGTCAAGAGCCTAAAATGCCATGGTCCAACATTGTAAAACTTTCCAGTCCAAAGAATAATATGCATTTTGAACAACTAGGGGATGACTGCCAGTTCAAAACAGCAAAGAAAGAAATGTTGTGACACTGCATTATTGCCCAGACTGATTTGTTGTGCACCCATTGTACAATTTGTCATAATCTGTATCTAAGAAACCTGCAAGCAACTGAGCAATCGGCAAATGACTGTCTGTGTAGGGCAAGGTAAAATGTTGGGGCACTTGTTTCTTGACTGGAAGACTATCAAGGGCTCAAGAGGAAACTCTGTTATTGTGTACCTTGGCCATCTGGATAATATGGGGACGGCTGTCGTTTCACCCAAGGTAAACCGCTGGAGATAGGATTAGGGTGTGTCCTCTAAGGTTGCGGTGGGTGGGACAGAGGGCACACCCTAAGTTGGCAAAAATGACAATAAATATTTTTGACTGTTTTTGCTATAATGATAAACAAAATAAAATGTGTGGCTGATTGGCCTTTATGTCTGAGTGCTTCCTAGCTCCAGTGCAACACTCTGGGTGGAACTGACTATTTATGCGCCCATTGTGCAGTCTGATATAGTCTGCATCCAGAGAACTGGCATCGGTCGGAAGGATCAGGTTAAGAGTGCCCCTTCAAAATGGAAAAAGGAAAGTTATGGCAATGCATTTATGCAGGGTGATTGTCAAAAGCCTGAAATGCCATGGTCCAACATTGTAAAACTTTCCAGTCCAAAGAATAATATGCATTTTGAACAACTAGGGGATGACTGCCAGTTCAAAACAGCAAAGAAAGAAATGTTGTGACACTGCATTATTGCCCAGACTGACTAGTTGTGCACCCATTGTGCAATTTGTCATAATCTGTATCTAAGAAACCTGCAAGCAACTGAGCAATCAGCATATGACTGTCCATGTAGGGCAAGGTAAAATGTTGGGGCACTTGTTTCTTGACTGGAAGACTATCAAGGGCTCAAGAGGAAACTCTGTTATTGTGTACCTTGGCCATCTGGATAATATGGGGACGGCTGTCGTTTCACCCAAGGTAAACCGCTGGAGATAGGATTAGGGTGTGTCCTCTAAGGTTGCGGTGGGTGGGACAGAGGGCACACCCTAAGTTGGCAAAAATGACAATAAATATTTTTGACTGTTTTTGCTATAATGATAAACAAAATAAAATGTGTGGCTGATTGGCCTTTATGTCTGAGTGCTTCCTAGTTCCAGTGCAACACTCTGGGTGGAACTGACTATTTATGCGCCCATTGTGCAGTCTGATATAGTCTGCATCCAGAGAACTGGCATCGGTCGGAAGGATCAGGTTAAGAGTGCCCCTTCAAAATGGAAAAAGGAAAGTTATGGCAATGCATTTATGCAGGGTGATTGTCAAAAGCCTGAAATGCCATGGTCCAACATTGTAAAACTTTCCAGTCCAAAGCATAATATGCATTTTGAACAACTAGGGGATGACTGCCAGTTCAAAACAGCAAAGAAAGAAATGTTGTGACACTGCATTATTGCCCAGACTGACTTGTTGTGCACCCATTGTGCAATTTGTCATAATCTGTATCTAAGAAACCTGCAAGCAACTGAGCAATCAGCATATGACTGTCCATGTAAGACAAGGTAAAATGTTGGGGCACTTGTTTCTTGACTGGAAGACTATCAAGGGCTCAAGAGGAAACTCTGTTATTGTGTACCTTGGCCATCTGGATAATATGGGGACGGCTGTCGTTTCACCCAAGGTAAACCGCTGGAGATAGGATTAGGGTGTGTCCTCTAAGGTTGCGGTGGGTGGGACAGAGGGCACACCCTAAGTTGGCAAAAATGACAATAAATATTTTTGACTGTTTTTGCTATAATGATAAACAAAATAAAATGTGTGGCTGATTGGCCTTTATGTCTGAGTGCTTCCTAGCTCCAGTGCAACACTCTGGGTGGAACTGACTATTTATGCGCCCATTGTGCAGTCTGATATAGTCTGCATCCAGAGAACTGGCATCGGTCGGAAGGATCAGGTTAAGAGTGCCCCTTCAAAATGAAAAAAGGAAAGTTATGGCAATGCATTTATGCAGGGTGATTGTCAAAAGCCTGAAATGCCATGGTCCAACATTGTAAAACTTTCCAGTCCAAAGAATAATATGCATTTTGAACAACTAGGGGATGACTGCCAGTTCAAAACAGCAAAGAAAGAAATGTTGTGACACTGCATTATTGCCCAGACTGACTAGTTGTGCACCCATTGTGCAATTTGTCATAATCTGTATCTAAGAAACCTGCAAGCAACTGAGCAATCAGCATATGACTGTCCATGTAGGGCAAGGTAAAATGTTGGGGCACTTGTTTCTTGACTGGAAGACTATCAAGGGCTCAAGAGGAAACTCTGTTATTGTGTACCTTGGCCATCTGGATAATATGGGGACGGCTGTCGTTTCACCCAAGGTAAACCGCTGCAGATAGGATTAGGGTGTGTCCTCTAAGGTTGCGGTGGGTGGGACAGAGGGCACACCCTAAGTTGGCAAAAATGACAATAAATATTTTTGACTGTTTTTGCTATAATGATAAACAAAATAAAATGTGTGGCTGATTGGCCTTTATGTCTGAGTGCTTCCTAGCTCCAGTGCAACACTCTGGGTGGAACTGACTATTTATGCGCCCATTGTGCAGTCTGATATAGTCTGCATCCAGAGAACTGGCATCGGTCGGAAGGATCAGGTTAAGAGTGCCCCTTCAAAATGGAAAAAGGAAAGTTATGGCAATGCATTTATGCAGGGTGATTGTCAAAAGCCTGAAATGCCATGGTCCAACATTGTAAAACTTTCCAGTCCAAAGCATAATATGCATTTTGAACAACTAGGGGATGACTGCCAGTTCAAAACAGCAAAGAAAGAAATGTTGTGACACTGCATTATTGCCCAGACTGACTTGTTGTGCACCCATTGTGCAATTTGTCATAATCTGTATCTAAGAAACCTGCAAGCAACTGAGCAATCAGCATATGACTGTCCATGTAAGACAAGGTAAAATGTTGGGGCACTTGTTTCTTGACTGGAAGACTATCAAGGGCTCAAGAGGAAACTCTGTTATTGTGTACCTTGGCCATCTGGATAATATGGGGACGGCTGTCGTTTCACCCAAGGTAAACCGCTGGAGATAGGATTAGGGTGTGTCCTCTAAGGTTGCGGTGGGTGGGACAGAGGGCACACCCTAAGTTGGCAAAAATGACCATAAATATTTTTGACTGTTTTTGCTATAATGATAAACAAAATAAAATGTGTGGCTGATTGGCCTTTATGTCTGAGTGCTTCTTAGCTCCAGTGCAACACTCTGGGTGGAACTGACTATTTATGCGCCCATTGTGCAGTCTGATATAGTCTGCATCCAGAGAACTGGCATCGGTCGGAAGGATCAGGTTAAGAGTGCCCCTTCAAAATGAAAAAAGGAAAGTTATGGCAATGCATTTATGCAGGGTGATTGTCAAAAGCCTGAAATGCCATGGTCCAACATTGTAAAACTTTCCAGTCCAAAGAATAATATGCATTTTGAACAACTAGGGGATGACTGCCAGTTCAAAACAGCAAAGAAAGAAATGATGTGACACTGCATTATTGCCCAGACTGACTTGTTGTGCACCCATTGTACAATTTGTCATAATCTGTATCTAAGAAACCTGCAAGCAACTGAGCAATTAGCATATGACTGTCCATGTAAGACAAGGTAAAATGTTGGGGCACTTGTTTCTTGACTGGAAGACTATCAAGGGCTCAAGAGGAAACTCTGTTATTGTGTACCTTGGCCATCTGGATAATATGGGGACGGCTGTCGTTTCACCCAAGGTAAACCGCTGGAGATAGGATTAGGGTGTGTCCTCTAAGGTTGCGGTGGGTGGGACAGAGGGCACACCCTAAGTTGGCAAAAATGACAATAAATATTTTTGACTGTTTTTGCTATAATGATAAACAAAATAAAATGTGTGGCTGATTGGCCTTTATGTCTGAGTGCTTCCTAGCTCCAGTGCAACACTCTGGGTGGAACTGACTTTTTATGCGCCCATTGTGCAATCTGATATAGTCTGCATCCAGAGAACTGGCATCGGTCGGAAGGATCAGGTTAAGAGTGCCCCTTCAAAATGAAAAAAGGAAAGTTATGGCAATGCATTTATGCAGGGTGATTGTCAAAAGCCTAAAATGCCATGGTCCAACATTGTAAAACTTTCCAGTCCAAAGAATAATATGCATTTTGAACAACTAGGGGATGACTGCCAGTTCAAAACAGCAAAGAAAGAAATGTTGTGACACTGCATTATTGCCCAGACTGACTAGTTGTGCACCCATTGTGCAATTTGTCATAATCTGTATCTAAGAAACCTGCAAGCAACTGAGCAATCAGCATATGACTGTCCATGTAGGGCAAGGTAAAATGTTGGGGCACTTGTTCCTTGACTGGAAGACTATCAAGGGCTCAAGAGGAAACTCTGTTATTGTGTACCTTGGCCATCTGGATAATATGGGGACGGCTGTCGTTTCACCCAAGGTAAACCGCTGGAGATAGGATTAGGGTGTGTCCTCTAAGGTTGCGGTGGGTGGGACAGAGGGCACACCCTAAGTTGGCAAAAATGACAATAAATATTTTTGACTGTTTTTGCTATAATGATAAACAAAATAAAATGTGTGGCTGATTGGCCTTTATGTCTGAGTGCTTCCTAGCTCCAGTGCAACACTCTGGGTGGAACTGACTATTTATGCGCCCATTGTGCAGTCTGATATAGTCTGCATCCAGAGAACTGGCATCGGTCGGAAGGATCAGGTTAAGAGTGCCCCTTCAAAATGGAAAAAGGAAAGTTATGGCAATGCATTTATGCAGGGTGATTGTCAAAAGCCTGAAATGCCATGGTCCAACATTGTAAAACTTTCCAGTCCAAAGAATAATATGCATTTTGAACAACTAGGGGATGACTGCCAGTTCAAAACAGCAAAGAAAGAAATGTTGTGACACTGCATTATTGCCCAGACTGACTTGTTGTGCACCCATTGTACAATTTGTCATAATCTGTATCTAAGAAACCTGCAAGCAACTGACAAATCAGCATATGACTGTCCATGTAAGACAAGGTAAAATGTTGGGGCACTTGTTTCTTGACTGGAAGACTATCAAGGGCTCAAGAGGAAACTCTGTTATTGTGTACCTTGGCCATCTGGATAATATGGGGACGGCTGTCGTTTCACCCAAGGTAAACCGCTGGAGATAGGATTAGGGTGTGTCCTCTAAGGTTGCGGTGGGTGGGACAGAGGGCACACCCTAAGTTGGCAAAAATGACAATAAATATTTTTGACTGTTTTTGCTATAATGATAAACAAAATAAAATGTGTGGCTGATTGGCCTTTATGTCTGAGTGCTTCCTAGCTCCAGTGCAACACTCTGGGTGGAACTGACTATTTATGCGCCCATTGTGCAGTCTGATATAGTCTGCATCCAGAGAACTGGCATCGGTCGGAAGGATCAGGTTAAGAGTGCCCCTTCAAAATGGAAAAAGGAAAGTTATGGCAATGCATTTATGCAGGGTGATTGTCAAAAGCCTGAAATGCCATGGTCCAACATTGTAAAACTTTCCAGTCCAAAGCATAATATGCATTTTGAACAACTAGGGAATGACTGCCAGTTCAAAACAGCAAAGAAAGAAATGTTGTGACACTGCATTATTGCCCAGACTGACTTGTTGTGCACCCATTGTGCAATTTGTCATAATCTGTATCTAAGAAACCTGCAAGCAACTGAGCAATCAGCATATGACTGTCCATGTAAGACAAGGTAAAATGTTGGGGCACTTGTTTCTTGACTGGAAGACTATCAAGGGCTCAAGAGGAAACTCTGTTATTGTGTACCTTGGCCATCTGGATAATATGGAGACGGCTGTCGTTTCACCCAAGGTAAACCGCTGGAGATAGGATTAGGGTGTGTCCTCTAAGGTTGCGGTGGGTGGGACAGAGGGCACACCCTAAGTTGGCAAAAATGACCATAAATATTTTTGACTGTTTTTGCTATAATGATAAACAAAATAAAATGTGTGGCTGATTGGCCTTTATGTCTGAGTGCTTCCTAGCTCCAGTGCAACACTCTGGGTGGAACTGACTATTTATGCGCCCATTGTGCAGTCTGATATAGTCTGCATCCAGAGAACTGGCATCGGTCGGAAGGATCAGGTTAAGAGTGCCCCTTCAAAATGAAAAAAGGAAAGTTATGGCTATGCATTTATGCAGGGTGATTGTCAAAAGCCTGAAATGCCATGGTCCAACATTGTAAAACTTTCCAGTCCAAAGAATAATATGCATTTTGAACAACTAGGGGATGACTGCCAGTTCAAAACAGCAAAGAACGAAATGTTGTGACACTGCATTATTGCCCAGACTGACTAGTTGTGCACCCATTGTGCAATTTGTCATAATCTGTATCTAAGAAACCTGCAAGCAACTGAGCAATCAGCATATGACTGTCCATGTAGGGCAAGGTAAAATGTTGGGGCACTTGTTTCTTGACTGGAAGACTATCAAGGGCTCAAGAGGAAACTTTGTTATTGTGTTTCTTGGCCATCTGGATAATATGGGGACGGCTGTCGTTTCACCCAAGGTAAACCGCTGGAGATAGGAATAGGGTGTGTCCTCTAAGGTTGCGGTGGGTGGGACAGAGGGCACACCCTAAGTTGGCAAAAATGGCAATAAATATTTTTGACTGTTTTTTCTATAATGATAAATAAAATAAAATGTGTGGCTGATTGGCCTTTATGTCTGAGTGCTTCCTAGCTCCAGTGCAACACTCTGGGTGGAACTGACTATTTATGTGCCCATTGTGCAGTCTGATATAGTCTGCATCCAGAGAACTGGCATCGGTCAGAAGGATCAGGTTAAGAGTGCCCCTTCAAAATGGAAAAAGGAAAGTAATGGCTCTACATTTTGGCAAAACAAAATAAACTTACAAAAGACATTTAGAAATGTCGCCTTACAGACAGGTATCTTGTGTTGCAGAGGAGTGCAGAAAAAAAGGCGCTCCCTGGCCTTTCTATTGACATTAGCGGAGACTTGTACCTCGCTGCATTTGTGTATTGTTGACAGACGCAGGATTCTGGTCCACTTTTGTTGCGTTTTTATAAATTTTTTTTTAAAGTTGAAGGCTTTATCTTATTGCTAAATCAATGAGCAAACTCGGAGCACTTCACTGGCGGTGACTCTTTCCCAGGGGATGCTGAGCTTGTACCACATCCTAAACGTTCTATAACTGTTATATCACACTTTGTAAACAAACTGGTCGTGCTGATATCGCGTTTTGAGAAAAAATACATTTTGTACTCGGCCTAAAATGTACATTATTAAATGTTATTAATGGCAGCAATCCACTCATAGATTAAAGTACATCTGAACAGCGATTTCCAATAATAAAATCCAAATGTCAAAAAATGGCATTTATCGCGTTTTGCAACCAAACCCTTCACTTGCGCCACATTTAAGTCAGCCATCATATAAAGAACTTAATAAGGTCTCAGTACATTCATTCCAATACAGGGGTTTCCAAACTCGATCCTGGAGGGCCGATGTCCTGCACAGTTTACCTCCAACTTTCTTTAACACACCTGCCTGGAAGTTTCTAGAACACCTACAGATGTTACTACTTCAATGTGTTCCTTTTGCCACCATTCATACTGCGGCGACGACTGTAATTGGTGCGCCAGCAACGTTTGACCGCTGGTCGGCACTTTAACCATAGACATTTAGCCTTGCCTTTTTACAATGCTAAACAGACGGCTATGTATGCGCACCTTATGTAATGTTTTCATTTAAAATATAATTTTGATTTAGTTTTCTTAGTAATAAACATGATCTTACTCTGTACTGTATGTTTTAGAAAAGTACATGGTGAGAAGTATAGCCCTTGGCTGCAAAAAGCAAATATAAGAATTAAGTTCTTTAGCCTTTATTCAATTCAATTCAACTTTATTTGCATAGCGCTTTTACAATGTAGATTGCGTCAAAGCAGCTTCACATAAATGGTCTTAGTAATTGGATCAGGGTAGTTCAGTTCTTAGTGTTTAAGTTCAGTTCTCTTTAGCTCAGTTCAGTGTGGTTTAAATAATTACTAAGAGTCCAAACACTGAAGAGCAAATTCATTGATGCGTAGCTCTACCGATCCTGAACAATTCAAGCCAGGGTCGACAGCAAAGAGGGAAAGAAAACTTCACCTATAGGAGAGTGTAGAAAAAAAAGTGCCCTTTAGTGCCCTATTAAATTGTGTTGGGGTGAAAATGTTTCGATTTCTTTGACCATCATGGCGATGTTATTACCTAAAATCTTAAACGTGTGCATATGAAAAACAGTAAAATAATTGTCACCGACTCGGTCCCAGTCATTCCCCTCGCTGGCCAGCAGAGGCCGCCATCTCTGGACTTCTAGCATTACATCATCCATTTACACTGATCGTGCACACCTGAATCACATTCCAGTTAACGACCCACGTACCGTTTATAAGCCGCACTCAAACACTCAGTCAGTGCAAAGTCTTGTTCAGCCCCGGCCAGCATTACTGAGCGTTATATCCAGCCTGATCTCCTGTGTACTACTCCAGCCCGTTTCTGACTCTGCTTCGCCTTCTGCCTGCCCACGACCCACGCCTGATTCACGGACTCTGATACTCGCTGCCTGCTCTTGACCCAAGCCTGTGCAAGTCTGTTTACCGTCAGCCTTTAAACCATTACTACAACTGTTGATGTGTGTTTGCACCTTTGTGCATATTGTGTGTTTGAGTGAGATTGTGATAAATAAATACTGCATAATGGATCCCTCCGTGTCAGTCTCCTCGTTACAATAATATTAATATCGTGGCAGTAGAGCACATCATCACCTGATTGTGAACGTGATCACCTGAACTTACTATATCAGTAGGCTATTTCTTTTTTATTAAAGGCTATGTTACAAATATTTGACCAACTGGCACGTAATGTAAAACACTCTCATGTTTGAATAAATTAATTAAATACTGTAAATAGGCATATCGCATGCAAAGGCATATTGCATGCATATTATTTATCGTTTATTTTCTGTTTTCTTTTTCACACGCATGCAGAGAAAGAAAAAAAAATGCTAGTTTAAAAAAGCATTATGTCCACTAATGTATAATAATAATAATAATAATTATTATTAGCTAATAGTAATTACCTATATCCATAATACCTGGATACGTGGTGCTTTGACTCGATATCTAGGTCAAAAGCAAAATTGTTACCTGTTGCATGGCATAGGCTAGCATATACTGTGGAAAAAAATAATTAGTCACCCAAAACCATCGTTAGCCAACTAAGGTCCCGTCATTACAAACATAGTTTGTTGATTTGCCGTTTACCAAAAGTTAGTTTATAATAGTTTAGTTTTTACATACAGTATTGCATAGACGTTAGTTTTTATGGGACTAAAATTAATGCATGGGTTCTGAGTTATTATTTAAAACATAAACCTGCGTTTTAATGACGGATGTGGGTGTCACAAAATACTTATGATTTTAATATTTATAATACTTATTTCACCACTTATTGGAAAACTATCAATTACAGTGCTTCCCGCTGTAACGAGGAGTCTGACTCAGAGGGATCCATTTGCAGTAAGTTTATTAAACAGTTTAAAAATAAACAAACAGTATGCACTAGTGTATGAACTCGGATGAAACACAGGCTTATAAGGTCGATAGGCAGGCGGCTGGCATCCGTATATAAGAGTAGCAGGCATGGGTCAGGGGCAGGCAGCGAGAATCAAGATCGGTAAGACAGTCAGATATTCAAGGCAGGCGACAGGTAAGACAAGGTCGAGGACAATCCGGGTTGGCAACAGAAGATCAGGCAAGGATAAGTAACACTCAGTAATGTCAGCAGGTCAGAACAAGACTTCAAAATAAAGTGAGCGCGAGAGCTGCTTTTATGTCTATGCGTGAGCTGGGGTAACAAGTGTCGGGTGCAGTGTAATCAGCTGGCCGAATGGGTTCGTGGGTGATGTAGTGTTCAATAGTCTGGTGATGGAGACCTCTGCTGGCCAGCGAGGGGAATGACTGGGACAGAGTCGGTGACACCCGCACTTGCGGTGGTAGCCGGATTGAAGCACACCATTTACCCACATCACTTTAACTATATGCGATAAACAAAACATAATTCCATTTTTAATAATAATAATTGTATTTATTATGATACTTTTCTTTTTTCCGAATAACAAACAATTTCAACCGCAGGGAGATACCGACAGTTTGATTTGCAGTATTTTCTAACATGTTAGAAGCGGGCAGCAGACACCAGCTGGCCGTAGAGACGTGCCCACACTGCCCTCAGCAGCTGATTGAGATAGAGCTGCACTTCCTTACTGAGAATCTGAGAACTTTGAATCCCTGTCGAACTGAAACTGCCCATCTTACTGGGGGAGTGTGAGTGCTGCTGTGTGTTCAAGCAACAATAATAAATTATGGAGGACACCGGCCCTTCTAGACCGAGTTTGGAAACCCTTGTTCTAATGGGTTGTTTCCTTGTTGGTTCTGTGAGCTAGATAAATACCTGATTAATTTATATTCTATTTTTTAATTGAGTGAAAAAGAACATAAAGTGCTTGATATAACAGACATAATGAAAGGCAGACTTTACACTTTTCCCTCTTAAACATTCATATCAATACAAAACATTTATAAATAATAAAATATTGATAAATAGCATGACTTCTAATAATACAGCAATAGTAAATATAAAAGTGTAAACAAAATAATAATAAAATATACATAAAAACATGATGAAAGAAGGAAAAAAGAAAGGGGGGAAAAGGTTGGAGGAGGTAATGTCAATGAATTAGCTAGATAGAATCAGTGGACAAACTTAGGGTGCTTTCACACCTACACTTTTGTTTAGGAACGTGCCTCTTTTGCCCAGTTAGCGCGGTTCGATTGGCATATGTGAACAGAGCAATCGCGCTCTGTTCCGCGCCAAAGTAATCGCTCTGAGATCGCTTGAGTGAGGTGGTCTCGGCTCGATTGAAACAAACCGTGGAGCGGTTCGATTGCAGTGAGAAATCGATCCGATCCGAGCGCGGTTATATCACTGTGTTTTATGGATATGTAATAGGCTTACGGCTATATGAAGAGAGAATTATGAGTATGGCGGGAAGTTTCGCGAGTCTCCGGATGCCCGCAAACAAGTGATGATCTCCCGGTAATCTCACGTCTCCCTCCCGGTCCTCAAATAGGCATTGTCACGCACCCTTTTCTCCCCTCCCCACCGCATCTCTCCTCAGACACGTCGCGCGCGCACCCTGTCAATCACCACCAAACCACCACCTCTCCTGACAGCTTAGTGGGACGCTGCAAAATAAACCCTGACACTCTGACCAATGTAAGGAGAGTTTACTCGCACGTGACTTGTTTTAGCTCTTTTGGTCCGATTAGAAACTTTGCAGTGTGAATGCGAACCGCTCCAAGAGCAAAGAGCAAAAATGTAACATTTGTAATCTCTGTTTCGGAACAACTGAATCGATTCACAGGTGTGAAAGCACCCTTAGAAGGGAATGAACTATTCTACTATTTTTAAATATCCATTTAACTGGAGTTTCATGGATTAATTTAAGCTATTTAAGCTTGTTAACTCCCGCACCAGCTACTTATTATTCTAAGTATCATTTTACTTATGAAATCTTGTTCTGGATGCAGTAGGTTCTGAACGTGCGGGTAACCTGCTTAGTGCGGATGCCTAATTAGATAACAGTGTCTTTATCAGATGTTTACAAAACAAGCAGGAACCCAGTGTGGCTGTAGCTTTCTCAAGTCAGATATGTGTTTTATTATGTGACAGAAAATCAGAGATTTCTTCAGGCCGTATAGTAAATCATTCAAATGTGGTGTCTAATAAATGTAAATCTGAGACTACTGTGGGGAAAACAGCTAAAACTGTAAATCTGATCACTTAAAAATAATTCTCTTTTAGTCAATGATTTTATCAACACAAATTGCCTTGATTTTATGCTTTTAAATGAAACTTGGCTAGATGACAGTTGTAGCGCAGCAGTACTGAATGAAACAGCTCCTTTAAACTTTGATTTTTTGAGTGTTTGCAGAGCCAACAGGAGAAGTGGAGGCATCGCTGCCCTGTTTAAAAATGTTTATGAGTGTAAACAAGTGTCATTTGGTGACTATTTGTCTTTTGAATATCTGAGTATAGCACTAAAAGGTGCTCCACGCATCTTACTGATCATTATTTACAGATCTCCAAAATATTCTCCAACTTTTATTGATGATTTTACAGAGCTGTTATCAATAGAATCAGAAATCAGAATCAGAAAGAGCTTTATTGCCAGGTATGTTTGCACATACAAGGAATTTGTTTTCGTGACAGAGCTTCTACAGTGGAACAGAATAACAGACAGGACCAAAATAACAAACAAACAAACAGATTATAAATGTATAAAAAAGCAGTAAGTAGGGAATGCAAATATACAAATAGACAAGTGTATGTAGAGCTGTATTACTATTTACAATGTTATATGTGCAGCTATTATTTGCAATTTTGGCATGTAAAGTGTGTCAAATAAGTGTAAATGTGTATAAAAGTGTTTGGCAAGTAGTAATGTTTGTTGCACAATTATTATTATCAAGTGTTCATGAGATGGATTGCCTGAGGGAAGAAATTGGTTCTGTGTCGGGCTGTTCTGGTGTGCAGTGCTCTGTAGCGTCAACCAGAAGGTAACAGTTCAAAGAGGCAGTGTGCTGGGTGTGAGAGGTCCAGAGTGATTTTGGCAGCCCTTCTGCTCACTCTGGATAAGTACAGTTCTTGGATAGTAGGCAGGGTTGTACCAATGATTCGCTCAGCAGTCCGAACTATTCGACATAAGCTCAATAGAGTATGTACTTTCTCCATCAGCTGAGGAAGTTTAACCTCCCAAAGCAGCTGCTGAAACAGTTCTACGCCTCCATCATTGAATCAGTCATCTGCACATCAATAACTGTCTGGTTTAGCTCAGCTACCAAATCAGACCTCTAATAGTAACCTCTTTAATTGACTATTTTACTATTGCTTGGGATTTTAATATTCACATTAATAATCCTGAAATCAATGCTGTTAAATAACTCATGACTGTTTTTAACACTTTTGATCTAACTCAGCATGTTTGAGGACCCACACACATCGCGAACACACTTAATCTACTTATAACTAAGGGTTTACACATTTCATTGAGTGTTGTTGAGGATGTTGCACTGATCATTTCTGTATTTTCTTTAATATATTGATCACTCCAGCTATTAAAGACAGATCTGTTTCTGTCAGAAAGAGATGCATAAATGAGAAAGCTAGTGAGCAGTTTATGAAGGCCATATCGCTAGAACCAAGCATATCTGCAGCCTCTGTTGATTCTCTCCTTGATATGTTTAACTCTAAAGTTAAGAATGTCATAGATGACATTGCTCCTGTTAAATTCAGGAAGATGGCTGGCAGACAGAAAGCACCTTGGAGAAAATCAACAGCAATTTAAATGATGAAAAGACATATAATGTCTTCATGCTTTTAATGCAAACTAAACACTGCCAGACAGACTTCCTTTTCAAGCCTTATAAACAGCAACATAAATAATTCTCGTACTCTCTTTGCAACGATAGAGAGACTCACAACCCCTCTCCACCACCAGTCGGATTCCCAGTGAAGTACTCTAAAAGCAAATGTAACGAGTTTGCTCATTTCCCTGACTGATAAGATTAATAATATCAGAAAGGCAATCAGCTCATCCAATCAGCCAAGTTGTGTCGACGTCAGATAAGCTCAACCACAACTTAAGAAATCTGATATTATGTCTGATTTTTATGACAATTAATGATAACATCTTAGAGGAGACCGTGCAAATTATGAAAACATCAACCTGCAGTCTTAACACGCTCCCCACATCATTCTTCAAAACGGTGAATAACTGTTTAGAAATTGATCTTCTAAAAGTGGAAAATGCTTCACTTCGCAGAAGGATTTTTCCAAACTCACTTAAAACTGCAGTTGTTAAATCCCTCTTGAAAAAGAAAAACCTGGACAATACCTATTGAGCAATTACAGGCCAATCTCAAATCTCCTTTGCATATGCAAAATTACTGAAAAAAGTTGTTTTTAACCAGGTTAACAAGTTCTTAAACTTCAAGGGGTGTTTAGACAATTGTCAATCTGGTTTCAGACCACATCACAGTAAAGAGAGCGCTTTTATATAGATAATCAGTTTTATCCGCCTAAATACAGATTCAGGTAAACTAACAGAGCTGGTACTGCTCAATCTCAGTGCCGCATTTGACACTGTTAATCACTGCATACTTCTGGATAGGCTGGAAAACTGGGTTGGGCTGTTTGGCACGGTCCTCAAATGGTTCAGATCTTACCTTGAAGGTAGAGATTACCATGTCAGTATAGGTGACAATAGGTCGAGGTGGACACCCATGACATGTGAAGTCTCACAAGAGTCGATTCTGGCACCTCTGCTGTTTAACCTTTATATGCTCCCTCTAAGCCAAATAATGAGAAAGAACCAAATTTCCTACTTCAGCTGTCCTAATGACACTCAGATCTGCACAGCCTTACTGCCTAATGACTACAGCCCCACTGACACCCTCTGCCAATGCATTAATGAAATTAACAGTTGGATGTGCCAAAACTGTTTCAATTAAACAAAAAAACTGAAGTCATTGCATTTGGGAACAAAGATGAGGTTCTCAAGGTAAATGCGTACCTTGGCTCTAAAGGTCAAATTACAAAAAATAAGGTCAAGAATCTTCGGGCTCTATTTTGACGATCCCTGACAAAGTGCAAAGCGCATGGCGCAAACGCATTAAGGCCGTGTCAGAATCCACTTTTGCTAATATAAGGATGAAAAAATCTACTTTGCCCCATGGCTCATGGTCTAAAAGAGTTGAGCTTATTTTCTTAATGAGTTATAGGTGAGTTTTGAGAATAAACCAATTAGAGTCTCATCTCCCATTCTCTTTAAGAGACAGTTGCGTCGCACCTTAGCGCATTTGCTATTTACATGACAGACTTTGTAAGTGGAAAAACTGAACGCTTCACTAGCAAGACAACACTTAAACAGAGCATCTACAGCACGAGAATGAGAAATGAGCCTCCTCATTGTTTACTTCGCTTTCACTCTCGTGGATAGGGAAACTTCTTGTACACACAGACATCCATTAACCAGTAAATAATTAATTTTGTTTGTTAAGCGCAAAGATTTGTTTCAAAACTATTTCTAAATTCAGTTCTAATTTCCAGCAAACGACTAAATGAACATTAATAACGAAGTGAGCTCAAAAAACTTATAGTTATATCCAAATACACATGCTGTGCCCCATATGGTAAAAAACCTGACAGGTGGACAAATCTAAGGTTGTTTTTAATAAAACAAATATAAATATGCATATAATAAATAATACTGCTAATAATAATAACATTATACAAAAGCAAATTGTTGTGAATAAACTGAAAAAGCCCCCCGAGATGAAGAAGGCATGAATGTATGGTTTTCATATTTATATAAGCTAGAAAATAATGTTTTGTAATATTTTAATTCTTTATATTTATATCCTATATATATCCTTAATATTTTAATTCTTTTTCATATGTAAAGATATTTGCATATTGCTCTACATCCTGTTTGTATTAAGCAATGTGTAAGCAAGGCGCACAATTAACGCGCTCTGCGCTGGACAGTAGACCAGCTCTATTCTGGTCTATAGAACAGTCTATTAAAGTTTCTCAAAATAGCAAGCTGAAACTAGCAAACAACAACTTGGTGTGATTCTGGAATCAGATCTAAGTTTCAATAGTCTTTGGAAAGCAGTTAGTAAATCAGCATACTATATACTCAAAAACATTGCAAGAATCAGATGCTTTGTTTCCAGTGAGGACTTAGAGAAACTTGTTCATGCTTTTATCAGCAGTAGGGTGGATTACTGTAACGGCCTCCTCACTGGTCTTCCCAAAACGACAGACAGTTACAGCTCATCCAGAATACTGCGGCCAGGATTCTGACCAGAACCAGAAAATCAGACCCTATCACACCTGTCCTCAGGTCTTTACACTGGCTCCCAGTTACATTCAGAATAGATTTTAAAGTATTATTACTTGTCTATAAATCACTAAATGGCCTAGGACCTCAATACATTACAGATATGCTCACTGAATACAAACCACTCAGATCTTTAGGATTAAATTAACTAGAAATTCCAAGCCTTTAGTCAAAGCAGGCTAAATCTGCTTTCAACTTCTTCGCTCCACGCTGCTGGAATCAGCTTTCAGAAATGATAAGATGTGCTCCAACATCAGGCAAATTCAAATCGAGAAAATCAAAACACATCTGTTTAGCTGTGCCTTTACCGAATGAGCACTGTGCTACGTCCGACAGATCACAATACTATTTCTTTCTTTTCTTTTATTCTCTTTTATAACCTGTTTTAACACATTTTAATGGTTTTAGTCATTTTTATTATTTGTTTTTGTTTATTTTCTTATACTTGTCTTTTATTGTTGTTTATGTAAAGCACTTTGAATTGCCACTGTGTATGAAATGTGCTATATAAATTAACTTGACCTGCCTTGCCTAACCTAACATCATTTTCTTATCTTTAAGTAGGAGAAGTAGTGAAAGTAGTGAAGCTCAACTTTGTCATAACAGACACAGGACCCTTTAAAAAATATATAGAAAATAATAGGAGAAATGTTTTTTATCCATCAGCATTCTGATCTAGTTATAAAATTGACCCATGTAATTTAAATATGCACAAAAAACAGGGTACTTGCCTCCTTGAATTAACAAATGAGGGCACTGAAATCAAGAGTCAGAAATCAGATATTGAATGGCCACTCAGCAAGTTACTGTAAACTAGTGACCAATGGACCCTTTTCACAATACTGTTATGGTGCGTTTAACGGGCATCATAATCTAAAATCCTTGAATGTTTTTAATATTTATATATTTTTTAAATGTATGAACACTAATATGCATGTATTATTGCGTTAAATTACCTTCGCGCCAAATGTAAAAAACAAATTACCGCTTATGCGAGGTGTTTCTAGTGCAGTGTCTATGGGGCTGAGAGTAAATTTGCCGTTATTCTCTGCTCTGCCCTCATATGTCTCACACTATTTTAAATCTTTTTCTGAAAGTCTTGATAACATTATAGTGGAGTTTTTTCTTTTATTGTTTTAGCAAATAGAGTTGTAAAAAAACTATTTGTTGTACTGTCCGATTCACTGCACTCAAAGTTTACCCAGCTATGACGCTTTCCGCTACTGAGCAACACTCTAAATGATATAACAATCTGTCCTATGAGATAGAAAAAGTTGGTAAAGATGACTACATCAAAAGATTTTGAAATACAAAGATACATGTATTAAATAACACACAGGGCATAACTTGTTTATTCAGTCATTTTTTAATAATCATATCTTTTGTGGTTTGACTAGCCACAGAGTTTCACAGGTTTTGAGAGTCTGTTCACATTCATACTAATGGATTGGGAATAATTTGGCCCAGGATAAAGAATAAACAAATATACATTTGAATTCAAGCTTTATTTGCGCAGCTTCGTTAACAGTGGAAGTAGTATTCAGTTTCTGACTGATCACCTGATGAAAAAAGAGGATTTGATCATTCATACAGCATACATTTATATATATTCTTATATATATATATATATATATATATATATATATATATATATATATATACTCATATATATTATTAAATCTGAATAAACCCAAATAAATCAGCATAACAAATTTAAATATTCAATGCAGGCAAATAAAATTCTTACTTGTTTGGTAGTAATCATACACTTTAATCACAGCTGGCTTGAGATTCATCACATGTAGAACCTGTTTCATTTGTATCTGGTAATTCACAGGAAAATGTTTGGGGACCTGCAGATAAACACCACTTTATTAATCATGCGCATTATAAATAAAGTGTTTATAAAGAAGTGAATCTCAACCTTTTTTACTTTAAATCCCCATTTAAATTGAGGACTGACATAAATAGAAAAACATATTTGATTTACAAATAATAATTATTGTCATGAATGAGAACATTGAAAAATACATGAATTCAACCACCCTGGAGTAGAAGATTATTAAAATTGTTAAATTACTTTGTCATTTTAATGTTCTCTCACCTCCTTCAGATACACAATGACATGATCGTCTTTATAATCGACCTGCTCCACAAGTGGTACATAAAAACCTGAAGAACTGCCAAACTGTGAAGAAAAAGAGCAGGCCAATCTCTTAATACTGCATACTTAATACTTACACACTTAATTCCATTGCACCTATGATTTCATAGTTAATATCATAATTTAACACCACTATCACCATATACAGGTTACACATCCCTACTTTACACTCAAACACACCATTGTTGTATCATCAGCTGTGAATCCAGATAAGAGTTTAACATCCACAATCAACATGTTGGTTGTTTCATGAGGACCATCATAACTGAAAAAATAAAAGAAAACCCCTAACATAATAGTACAAATAGTATAAAAAATTGACAACAGTTACTAAAAACTAATTAAGAATTTCTATCACTCAAATATTTGTTATCTTTCTAGAAGTAATTATTAAAGCCAATAAAATCCAATTATGTTCGTACTTCACAGTGAATTCTAACAATAGTTTATTTCCAAAGGTTTTCTTGCAGTCTCCCTCAATCTTAACATCAATGCTCAATGTTTTAACTTCTTTAGGAGTGAGAATGTTGTAGAACTGAGCCATCTGAGAGAGTCAAAACAGACAAACACATTCATAAGAAAATCTCAAAGCAGAATAGCCCCAAAATTCAAAGAAAAGGAGAAGCTGAAACTACAAACCTGCACAGACACACAGGCTGAGCCCTTGACTTCAATTTTGTATTTGCCCGGCACATTGGCCAGCTGCTTCTCCTGGTAGACTAACTTGTTGTCTTGATTGACATTAAAGTAGTGAGAGTCTCCTGCTGACTGTACAGTCACTGTGCTGGAGCCGTCAGAGCTGAACACTTTGGTGGCGTACAAAGACAGAGCCTGAAGAGCCACCACTGTGTCCTGGGAAAGAAATGAGTTCAGTCATGTGACAATTTTAGCTATTCAGCAATAATGTGTTTGATTTGAGGAACCTGTGTGGAGGAGAATCCTCCATAGGCATTCTGCTGCTTCACAAGCCAGCTGACAATCCTGTTAGCAAAGCCCAGATCAGCTGTAGTGAGTGAATCTGCAGTGAGAACAGCTAGCAGCACATATGAGCTGATCTCCACATCCAGAGAATCAGAGTCATCAGCAGATGCAGACTGAGACCAGTGGACAAGAGGACCTTTAGGACACAAAAGACAAACTCAACCAGCAGGACAAAAGCAACAGTGCAGTGCAGAAAGTCATCAGAAAGCAATCTCTTACCATCTGAAATAGCAAGATCCTCCAGTTTGTTGAAAAGCTGCTGTCGAGTGTTGGTGTCTCTAGCCAGACTGAAAGTGTAGGCCAGCAGAGCAGTGGTGTAAGTGTTTTTGACGTCTTTGATGACGGACCTCAAGCATGACAAACCTTTAATGATGACAGGATCCTGAGACACAAACAGATGCTGCGAGTGTCATTTTCTCATGAGTTTATCAGGGATGGGATTATTCTGTATAAATATGGATTTCTGTATTTCCGAGCTCAATGGGGCGACCTCTGTTAAAGCGTACTCACACTATATACAGTTGCCTTGAAACGGGCCAAAGCACACTTGTTCCCCCTCCCATCTCCCGCTCATAAACAATCATAAAATCCTCGCGCTGCAGGAAGTAGCAGGTTTGCTGAGGGTGCGCAGCTGTCATGCAATGAGGGGTTTGCATCTTTAATAAACTGTGACAGTTTGCGTTCACTGTACAGTAAGAATGATTAATTAATCCATATGAAACAGTCCCTTAAAAGTCACGTCTCGCTTTCAGTTTTGGGCTCAGGCACGTTTTGCACTCACACACAAGCGTACGGCGACAAAGCCCGTGCTGAGTACTCCCGATTCAAATTTATAGTTCGGATAGCATAGTGTGAGTGGGCCCTATTTGGGGAAAACAAAAGTTTTTTGTGAGGGAGGTGGGGTTCAGTGAGGTTCATCATTATCAAAGCAGAAAACCTAATCGCCTTCATTGTTCATCATTGTGCACAAGAAGAGGCATTAAAGGTGCAGTAGATGATCTGCCAAATTGCTAACTGGTTAGCATATTATCTTTGGACGGCAGGGGAGGGACTGTTCCAAAGCCACCGCTCCTGAAATCACGAACGCGTGCACCGCGACACGACAGCAGACAACCCACTAGTTCATGTCATTCGCCAGTTAAAAATGTAGTTAGTCTTTGGCCGGCGACGTGCAGGAATTTCACTTATTACTAAGCCACGCTTACATGCTATTTCTGAGCGAATATTCAGAGTAGCATGTTAAACAGTATAGGGAGGCCGCATTGTTCAAAAATGAACCAATGTGAATATAAAACTACTTCAGCTCAGTAAAGCTGGATAGGCCGAAAAGCTAAAAGCTATTTACTGATGATTTGTTGTTAAACTAAATAAAAATTCACATTATTGATGTTGTCAAAGGCCCCTTATGAAACTAAAAAATAATTACATAAATCTTTCGTCAGAAGATTTCAGTGGCTAAACAACACTGTATACACACTGTGCATATAACCCATTCATAACCTAACACACTCTACATACAGCTTTGGGGGACTAAAATAGTTTTAAAACAGAACATTACCAGTCTAACCGAGGTACTTCAGCCATGGTGTGGTCCTTCCTACAGCGTGCAAAAGTAACTCCAATATTGTTTAAACTCAGCATTTGATTTTACTGCGACTATGACAGTCTCATGTGCATCCGTCGTGAATGTGCGGTGTGCATGCAGGCGTGCCCACATACACATGTTAATGGCGGATATGTGTGAACAGAGATGCGCAGAAGTCTAAATCTGCATTTGTTGACAGCTTCGGCTAATTATCAGAATTATGGGGGATGTCGACCAGACAATATTTAATTGGATGAACATGTTTTAGTTTTATGCCTTACCCAAAAAATAAAAATACATATAAATACATTTAGATCATTTACTGTCAGTGGCGCCTGCAGCCGTACGGCAGTACGCACTGTGCATACCTACCATGAGAGGGTGGGATTTAATGCCGCTTTTTATTTATTTATTTATTTATTTATTTATATGTGACATAATTTAAATTGATTATTAAATAGTATACACTGCAGCTGCCTGCTTTTCCACTATCGTGCCAAATCGTTCTGAGAACACTTGGGTATGGTTACAGTTGTTACAGTTGACTCCGGGAGAGAACTTAACCAACAGCTACATGCACTGCTGAAATACTTTTTTTTCTGCTGTGCATCGAATAAAGACACGCTTAACAATATTGATGTTCACAATCCTATAGCTAAATACTATATCCAAGTAACACGAACTTGCAGACTCTTTGACAACGAGGAAATAACTGCACTTTAGTCAAGCCAGACGTCTTGTTTTGTGATTTAATGCCGGCTATACCACCAGAAGGACGATTATGGCGTGATGAGTCTCCAGAGAAAGTCTAATCCTTCATTACTTTATTGGGGTTATGTTTGAAAGCTTTAGTGGCACTGTAGCTGTCCAAGGTATTGTTGTACGAGTTAAATTATAGCCTATATATGCACCAATAAACAGGTCAAATTAATGAATAAATAAAATAAAAATGGATTCTTAATTGTCGGTATAGTTTTTAATTAAAAAAAATAATAAAATGTTTTATAAAAATAAACTGAGCAATTTTCACATTTTTTTAACGATTCAGTTAAATATAATTTGGACATTTATGGGAGCATGTAACATGTTTCTGTGTTTTTTTGTTTGTTTTTTGTTCTCAGTGATCTTTAATACATACTGGGTAGATACGAAAAACATTTTCTAAAATGTCATGCAGGATTTTGTCTATAGCTTTAATTATGAATACAATAAAATATTAAAACTAACAAAAATAAAATAATAAAAAATCAAAGATTAAAAGAGCAGAATTTAGCTGAATTATAAATATATATTCATTTTTATTTTACTTGATGCATTCGTTATTTAACGTTTGAATACTGAAATAACAGCCATCTGAAGAGGGCGGGGCGGTGCTGGATTTGTGCGTACCTTGGAATAAAATCCTGCAGGCGCCCCTGTTTACTGTAATCATTACTATTGGACTGTGAAGAGACTTTTTACCAGCACTGCAAAAAATGCTTCTAAAGACAATCGCCTACTGCACCTTTAACTGCTTCATTTTGGACGTCATTCAGGTATAATAATATTGTGCAGTCTTATAATGTGCATGAAATCGCTTTGAATGCGTGTGCGGCTGTTCACTTTTTCCACGCTCATTTTTTCCGCTTTATCTACATTAATAATAAAGCCAGGACGCACTTTTGTTATCATCCTCTGCCAGTCATCTGTCCTGATGGGCTCTATTTTGACGGTCTATGCGCAGAGCGCAAAACGCAGGACGCAAACCCTTTCAGGGCATGTCAGGACGTGTTTTTGCTAATTTAAGAACGGGAAATCTGCCTTGCGCCGTGGCGCATGGTCTAAAAGGGTTGAGTTTATTTTCTTAATGAGTTATAGGTGTGTTTTGAGAATAAACCAATTAGAGTCTCATCTCCCATTCCCTTTAAGAGTCAGCTGCATCGCGCCAAGAGCGCATTCGCTATTTACATGACGCGTAGTAAGTCTAAGTGGAAAAAATTAACATTTTACAAGCAAACAGTTGACAGTTTTTTAACAGAAAACTGTTAAACAGAGCATCTACTGTGTGAGAATGAGAGATAATGGAACTACTTTCACATTCGCTCTTGGATAGGGAAACCTTTACGCACAGACATCAATTAGTCTATAAATAAATACTTTTGTTTGTTAAGCGCAAATATTCGTTTCAAAACTATTTCTAAATTCAGTTCTAATTTCCAGCAAACAAATAAATGAATAATAATAACAAAATGTGCTCAAAAACCTGAGTTATATCCTAAATGTGCCCCATATGGTCTAAAACCTGACAGGTGGGCAAATCTAAGCTTGTTTTTAATAAAACAAATATAAATATGGATATAATAAATAATACTGCTAATAATAATAACAAAAGCAAATATACAAAAGCAAATTGTTATGAATGAACTGAAAAAGCCTACCGACATGAAGAAGACATAAAAGCAGTGATTTTTCATATTTATTTAGGCTAGAAAATAATATGTTTTGTAATATTTTAATCCTTTATATTTATATCCTATATCTATTCTTATTATATCCTATATATATCCTTAATATTTACATTTTTTAATATGTAAAGATATTTGCCTATTGCTCTCTTGTGCGTATTAAGCAGTGCGTAAGTGAGGCGCAACTCTGCGCCTGAGTTTAGACGGTTAGTTTTGGTCTAATGAAAAATTTATTATAGATTCTCAAAATATCAACGCGCCAGCGGTACGCCTCAGAATGCCTTCCTTTTAGACTAGAACGCCTATGGGCGCACAAATGAGCGCTAATGCATTTGCTATTTAAACAGTGTAGCGCAATGCCTCAAAACGACTCTTGCGCCAAGCTGAAACTACCAAAAGACTATTGCGCCGCGCCTTGCACCGAACTGCGCCGGGTTTATGATAGGGCCCGATATCTTTATTATTTCAGCGCCACAGCCTAGCACCTGAAATCTAATACCTGAAATTGTTATGTAATTGTTTAGATGATAACACCAATTTATTTCCCAGAGATGGGTTGCGGCTGGAAGGGCTGGAAAAAACTTGCTGGATAAGTTGGCGATACATTCCGCTGTGGCGACCCCGGATTAATAAAGGGACTAAGCCGACAAGACAATGAATAAATAACACCAATTTATTAAAGTTTATTTTATAATAAATTAAAAATCACTAAAAAGCATGCTGAAGGAAAAGAAAAATGATAAACTGTTTTATCTCGTTTCGTCTTCCTTCTTTTTTTGTCCTCGGCTGATCACATGTCTGGTTTATACTGTGTTTCCTGGAGATGAACTTACTGTGACTGAAGTTTCCAGTTCAAGCAGTGATGCAGTAATGTAGGCCGTCATTGTCACATGATCACTGACTCCACCCTATGATAGAGGAGAAACAGCGGTAAATAAAGCACCACAATCTAGTAAAGAAATATACATATAGAAAAAAATTGATGTGAAAAATTCTAAATATAACAAAAGAATTGTAACATTTGCAGTCTTGTCAAGGCTGGTAACACCTTACAATAACAATACATGAATAATGATGTATTAATGACGATTTACTCTTAACTGTTGACCAAGGGTCCATCTCGCTATTAATTTTACTCAATCTTAGTGTCGCATTTGACACTATCGACCACAATATCCTCATAAATCGCTTAAATTCTAAAGGTGTCCACAGACTGTACAATGGTTTAACTCATACTTAGCTGACCAGTTACTGTTACCAGTTTGTGAATATTAATGGGCAGCTTTCACAAGTCAGCTCAGTAAAGTATGGGGTGTCTCAAGTATCAGTTTTAGGCTCTTTGGTGTTCACAATATCCATGTTACTCCTGGGAAACATTATTAGAAGACATGGGATCAGCTTTCACTGCTATGCAGATACTCAATTATATATTTCAACTAAACCTGATGAGATGTCTGAACTAACTGAGTCATTGAAGACTGGATGGCCAACAATTTTCTTCTCTTAAGACAAAACAGAATTATTACTTATTGGGCCTAAATCCTGTACACAGCAGATCTCACAACTCAACCTGCAATTAGAGGCATACAAAGTTAGCATTAGCTCTACTATAAAAAATCGTGTGTCATATTAGACAACAATTAAACTTTTGAAAATCATATCTCGCATGTCACAAAAACTGCCTTCTTTCATCTGAGAAATATTGCTGACGCTAATATTGCTGAAAAAGATGCTGGACTACTGTAATGCACTGTTGGCTGGTGGCCCAGCATCCTCTTTTAACAAACTTCTAGAAGTACAAAATGCAGCTGCCAGAGTTCTTAACAGGTCTAGAAAATATGATCATATCACCCTGCCTGTTAAGTTTCCTGTAATATATTACTTCTTACCTATAAAGCTTTAAATAATCTAGCTTCTGTTTATCTAACCAACCTCCTTTCTCGCTACAATCGAACCTGCTCTTTAAGATCTCAAAACTCAGGGCTTCTGGTAGTACCTAAAATAGCAAAAGTGAGTAAAGGAGGTTGAGCCTTCTCATTTATGGGTCCTAAACTCTGGAATAACCTTCCTGATAATGTCCGAGGCTCAGACACACTCTCGCAGTTCAAAATTAGATTAAAGACCTATCATTTTAGTAAAGCATACACTCAGTGCATCACTTAGTGTTATAATACATGGATGTGCCCCACGCTTGTTTATATACACTATGAACAGCAGCTACGCTAATTATTCTCTTTATTCTCTATTTCCACCTGGGGATACTCATCCTGAGGCCCTCAGACTATGCAGTGCCACTGATTCGATCCAAGACCAGTGATGAGATGATCCCAAGGTTTCCATAATCCTGGACCAGGCCGTATCCTGAGCAGCTGCTGTGGTGGTCTTGAAGGAGTGAAGAGCATGAGACGCTCCAGGGACAGAGAAGTCTTCGCTGAGGTCCAGCATTCTCCAGCCTCCGGCGCCTAGACTGCAGCTCTGCACAAAACGTTTGGCCATAGTAGAAATGGTCGTGCCCAACTGAGCCTGGTTTCTCTCGAGGTTTTTTAATTCTTCAAATTCGCCAATTGATGAAGTTTTTTCCTCGCCGCTGTCACCTCTGGCTTGCATGGTTCGGGATCTGTAGAGCTGTGCATCAATGGATTGCTCTTCAGTATTTGGACTCTCAATAGTGAGTATTAAACCACACTGAACTGAACTAGACTGAACTTAAACACTGAAAACTAGGGTTGGGTACTGAAACGGAACCGGTATGCACCGTATCAAATCAGCATATGAATTTCAGTGCCATATTCTGGTGCCACTGATGCTGCAACAAGAACGTAAAGCAGGTCGTGCACCAGAAGTGACGTGCAGCGCCATATATTGTAGAATTTGCAAGTCAGCGGCTGTCCGAGGCACCCAGCCAAGACTCGTGACTGTTCATATTTCTGCCACGCCACAAAGGGCCATCTGAATATTTTACGTGCACTTCTGGTGTGTGATACTATCAACTGTCATGTGTGCGCCGTGCCGCAGCTCTGAGCGGGACATCTGCTGTGTGCCACCTTTAAGAAGCAATAAGGGGTGCATCAAAGACACACATAAGTACGCTTTGTGTCATACCATCTCTAAATGTTTCATTCTAAACAGCTTTGAGGGATATCATTTTAAAAGTATCGATTTTGCACTGGTATCGAAAAAAACCCAAATTCTACCCAACCCTACTGAAAACTGAAGTACACTTTTTCAATTTACTATGATCTATGTGAAGCTGCTTTGACACAATTTACATTGTAAAAGTGCTATATAAGTAAAGGTCAGTTGAATTAATATGTAAACTTAATGTTACTTTATTTACACTTTATGAACACTTTTTACTTTTCCATTGCTTTTTAATGTAAACACACTAGATGGACGTACATGATCTTTAAGTTTAAACACAGCAGTGTAAGTATTAGTAAATATTTAACTTAGCCATTATTCACACATGAACTCATGTTGTGTTTAAAGTAAATAATGCTACAACAGCTGAGTGTGAAATATTTAACAGTGATAAAATCAAACGCACTTGTTGCAAATGTGCCATCTTAGTCAACTTAATTTTCTACATTTGTTTCAACTGGTCTTTGAAAGAAAAGCTGTAAATGCTAACTGATGCTCCAGAAGGACATCTTGTGCAGTAACAGCTAGAGGGTAAAAGTGTTTGGAGTCTGTGTATGTGTCTTTTTTTAATCTATCTGTGCCCTTTAGTTTCAGTTGAAAAAGACAAAATGCATTACTGCTTTATAAGTGAACAATGCATAAAATTAACATAAATATAAGATAAAAGGTGGCACATTTAAGATGGTAGTAAATTACTTTTAAGGCTGTAAATGACAGTGATTTATTGTTAGGCTTTGGGCAAAGTGCTAAAATGTAAATTTGGAAAAGGTGTAAAAAAAGGTGCCTAATATTTTCTGTTGCTTCCACTGGGCAGAACTAAATGGAATATACAATATATGTTTCAACACAATTAGAACAATTTTGAAATCTGTTCAAACGTTTTCACTCTGGGCTCTTGTTACATTCCTGTACATTTCTGTGTTGCGTGATTATTATTATTATTTTCGCTAGTCTTTCTCTCTTCCTGTGCTCACTCGCTCTCTCCCTCTCTCCCACTTTCACCCATACAGTGGCTCCGAGTGGCTACCACCGCCCAGCTGTTTGCCATGTTCCTCCCTGACATCACCCATCGTCTGCAATCCAGCCGCTGCCACCGTGGTATAAAAGTGCTGACAGGACGCTACTCGAGAGGCCCTGAATTTCTGTGTTGTGTTGTGTGTCAGTGAAATTGCAATCTGTTTTCAGTGTGTTACAATTTGTTATTTGTCCGTTGTTATGTGTGTGTTCTCTATTTGTCTACCGTCAGTGTTATGCACATCTGAGGTTGGAGAGTGGGACAGGTAAGAATGTCACTTGACATACATTGTGCACATGTAGTTTTGATTATCGCTGTTATTAGACACACTAGGCACGGGGCGTGCTCCACCCACTGTACTTTTGTTTTCTCATAGTATATATTAGAGTAGGTTAGGTAGTGCGTAATAGACGCGAAGATTTCTTTACGATAATTGCTGTATTTTTCTTTTGGATAGTTAGGGTAGCGGTTGGGCCAATAGATTGTTTTGTTTTATTTATTTCTATTGTTTGGATGCCGCCCGCGTCTCATCTCTCCAACTCTCTCATCAATCTGTTCAAACATCTTTTGTCCCATTTGTTGTCTGTAAATTTCAATATATCCTTGTAAACATTTATTGTTGTTTCTATATACATGTTTTTGCATTTATTATTATCACCATCTTTGTAAATAAACTCATTTTATTGCATTTTGTTAGTCTTGGTATTTTGTCACTCACTTGTTGATTTCACCAAAATTAATGTTACTCTCCTTCCCCTTGACTCACCATCTTTAAAATCGTAACAGCTCTTATTGTATCTTGTTTTCTTCTAGAGCATTAAATTTCTTAATATCTGTAAAGATGTTAATCATAGTCAGGAAAGCTGTCCATTTTATCAATGAAACACATTATATCAATTAAAGTTCACAGTGAGCTCTGTTGTCTTAAAATTAATGCTGGTCCCATACATTTTGTATTCATTTATGACGGTTCCTGCCTGCCAATATGATGGTGTCAAAGGAATGGTTCATGTGACCTCCAGAGTTATAGTAATGCACATTTTATTGTGGCAGTGAGTTGACAAACCTTCAGTCTGTTGTTGAATAGTCTTCCATGCTGGATGAAACAGCCTTCTGGATCCTGTGTACCTATTAACCACTTCTTTGCACTCTTAATAATTTGTGGATCTATATATATGTATTTCTGTGCTTTGACAAAAGACTTCAGGACAAAGGCAGTCAACCTGGTGGTGTGAAGGATTTAATATTAAAAAGTCATCCATCATTAATTGCTAAGCAAGCATTTTTTTCTATTTCTTATTTACCACTCACTTAGGGTTATAATTGTATTTATATTAACGTAATGTAATTTATATAATTGTACCATATTAATGTGTGTTTTATAGGGATGTAACGGTATCAGAATTTCACGGTTCGGTAATACCTCGGTATGAATGTCACGGTACGGTATTTATTGAATCATTTACAGGAAAAAAAACTTTTGAAAATACTCCAAAAAAGTGCCAAAAGTGTCAATGACATACAAATTAGCCATCTATCTGTAAGCTTTGAAACACTAACTTCAATTTTAATAACAAAAAATTATTAAACCATGTAAAAAAATAAAGTTTCAATTTAGTATTGTTGAAAACTCATCACATTCAACATGTAATCACTCACTCACTTAGATAGAGATGGGTTTAAAGGAAAATTATCATATAATTATAATCTGGTAAAAGCTGGTATCTCTGGGTATTTACAATGTCCCCTGCAACAGAAAAAAACCCTCTCATTTGGGACTGAGGTTTCTGGGACAAGAGAGATATGACTTGGCCCAGGTTGACAGCAGTGGGGTAACGTTGTGCATTGTCTTTCCCCCACTTGAGAAGACAAACCATGAGTGAGATAGAGATCTCTTTGCGGTACAAGTCAATGTCTGCATCAATCTGAACAGTGTGCTGTGTTTCTGCAGTCCCCATGACTGTTATTAGTCGTATTCCCCAACTTGCAGGCACGTGCACACATATGGCTCAACCTGTGCAGTGCACATGCCCTTTTTAGTCTTGGATAGAAAATGCCCTTCCAAAACGATCAAAAGTGCCCCCGCGACGGGACACAACCTCCGTCCAATCCAGCCCTTCAGTAGGCGCGAGACAACACCTCTCTTGAATATGCGCGCTCAACCCCCCCTCGGCGCTTTACAATACGCGCGCCACAACACAGCTGATCAGAACGCGCGCGACAGCACCACTATTCAGCACGCGCGCGGCGACAACACCCGCTTTAGGTTCGATCATTTCCATCTTTTTTTCATCTCCGCTACTAGCAGCACACTCCATTTCCGCATTACTGGATCTGTAGCGACAACAGACCGCAAAGGATTATGGCCACGCCTGGGCTGATGGGAAATGTAGTTTTAGCTACGTCCCGTTCGCTTCATTCGCCTGAGCAAATTTTCTTAGAAGACCTTTAGTTTTACCGAGTCATGCGACTTCGATAATATCGAAAAAAATAATATTGCGGTATGACGGTATTTACAATACCGTTACATCCCTAGTGTTTTAGCAAAATTATGAACACAGCATTTACCATGCATTCCCCTTTCCATTGCCAAATGTGCTGTATGCTCCATTTCTATGCCTGTATTTCAGTTGTCTCTGGTATCCTGTTCAATTTGATAATAGTTAAAAAGCTTATTTAAGTTAACCAGTTTTATCTAAATTCAAACAACTAAACAGTCTTGCTATTTTTTAAAATGTTCCTCACCGCTCTTAAGGAAGCTGCTGGCTTTCTCTCGGATGGCTGAGGTGAGCTGCTTTGTGTTCTCCAGGTACTGCAGAATGTAAATACTGGGAGAAAGAATAGCTATGTTTTGGTTACCAGATCTGTAAATCCTCCATAATGTTCTGTGAAGTTTTTTCAGTGAACGACCCACTATGTCTCCTACAAACCAAACAAAAGTTTGATTAGCAATATGATCTGTTTTAGAAATCCAAATGTACATTTTTGCTATTTCATTTTGATTTTACATGTAAATATATTTTACCAATGACGGAAACAGAGGATGTGACTGATCCCTCTATCATGTCTTTAGGAAGAGTCAGATCTATTTCCTCTAAAAGACTGTCCCCTGTGAATCAGAGAGGCAGAATCTTGCATTAGTGATCAACAGAGTTAAAACTATGATACTAAATACTGTCTGAAGTCAAACCCTTTGGACACAGTAACCAGCTGTTGGTCTTTGCCTTTTTGATTCCTTCAGCCTGCAGCATTAAACAATAAAAACAGTATCACATACAGTATAAGGATCATGTATATGATTGCCGAAAGCCATTTGATGTGCACCTGTACAAGCAGACTTCGTGTGACGGTGTCAATGCGTCCTCTCTCTGGCACACTCACAATCTCATTGTCACACACAGTCTGGGACGCCTCTGCCTCTGCTCTGACTGTAACATTCACCACTCCTGCATCACAAGAAATGTGCGTGAAGATACAGCAGACACAAACACTGAGAAACTATGATTCAGAATGGACAAGTCACCAATAACAGAAGGAGTGAGGATCCATTTAAAGGTTTTTCTTCCATTAGCACAGAGACAGGATGAATACTGATCATCAGAGGAGGCTTTGAGAGTGTAGTCTGAGGAAGGAGCTGGGCTCACTTTAACCTGTCAGTCAAGCACATGTGATTAGTGGAATATTTGATCTGACTGGATCAGGCTGAGTCTGAAATCTCACCATGATGCACTTGGACAGATAGTTGAAGACAGTGGCCTTGAGCTCAAACATCTCTCCACGGATGATGGAGTAAGGTAAAGAGAGCTCAAGGAAGAAGGGCTGGAAAACTGTCAGCTGAGCAGGAGGAGCCAAACCCAGACCTGTGGAGGACAGACAGAAGGCCTCCGTCTCCCAAGAGGTGATGGTGTCAGGAACTGTGACAGGAACCTCGGCTGATCCAGAGTCACTGGAGCAAATAGTGTAAAACTTATTAAATAATATTAGTGTGGGACATAAAAAAGGTATATCATAACTATTCATATATGTGACCCTGGACCCAAAAAATAGGATCTTAAGTTGCATGCTATTGTTTTACCCAAAATACATAGAATGGGTTGAAAGGACCTATTTTCTTTTTTATTACACAAATCATTGTAATATAATGTAAAGATCATCTTCTATGAAAAACAATAGTAAATGTCCTACTGTGAATATATGAAACTTGAATTTGATTAGTAATATGCATTACTAATAAGTTAATTTCATTCATTTTCTTTTCAGCTTAGTCCCTTTTTTTAATCCAGGGTCACCAGAGCGGAATGAACTGCCAACTTATCCAGCACATTTTTACGCAGCGGATGCCCTTCCAGCCGCAACCCATCTCTGGGAAACATCCACACACTCACACACACACTCATACACTACAGACAATTTAGCTTAACCAATTCACCTGTACCGCATGTCTTTGGACTGTGGGGGGAACCAGAGCACCTGGAGGTACTGCTGTCGCCTCACAGCAAGAAGGTCGCTGAGTTGCTGGTTCGAGCCTCAGCTGGGTCAGTTGGTATTTCTCTGTGGAGTTTGCATGTTCTACCTGTATTCGCATGGGTTTCCTCTGGGTGCTCTGGTTCCCCCCACAGTCCAAAGACATGCGGTACAGGTGAATTGGTTAAGCTAAATTGTCTGTAGTGTATGAGTGTGTGTGTGAATGTGTGTGTGGATGTTTCCCAGAGATGGGTTGCGGCTGGAAGGGCATCCGCTGCGTAAAAACTTGCTGAATAAGTTGGTGGTTCATTCCTCCGTGGTGACCCCAGAATAATAAAGGGACTAAGCCGACAAGAAAATGAATGAATGAATGAATAAATGTAACATACTCAATATTTTGATTTTAACTCAGATTGCATATTTCAAATAGTTATAACTTTGCCAAACACTGTCTCATAGTAATATAACCGTACAATGATGAAAAATCTATTTATTCCTAAAAATTTACCCTTATGGCTTGTTTTGTGACTCAGGGTAACATATTTGCTATTTTGCATTTTTGACATCTGACTTTTGAAGATGCCTTACCAACCTTATTTCAATAAGTTGCCAAAGCCATGTTTTTGGAAAGACAGATCGAACATTTTCCTCAAATAAAGTCCAATGAGGAACTGAATCTTCAGCTAAGCCAATATCCCGAAACACTAAACAAAGAGAACATAATATTTGCAAAACTACATACAGTAATTTGGGGATAAGAAAGAATACTGATTCAATCTCTTTTACTTTTTTTAAAATTTTAAATTTATTAAAATAAACTATAATCCTTACCAAAAGAACATCATTCATACTACATTAATTTAAAGTACTGTATAGGACAAATACATTTGAATGAATTAGATTTAGTTTACTTTAAATTAACATAAAATCTGCTTCAGTAATGAGTTTTTGTTCCACATCTACAGTAGCAACACCAGTAGCGAGAGAAAGATCTTCTTCAACATTTTGAAGATATTATTTTAATGCTTTGCTATTACTATAACTAAAGAACGTCACACACCACATGCGCCGCTCAGAGCCATGACACAGCACACCAGACGTGCACATTTTGCATGTTATTTAAAATAAAACTATTCAGATAGGACTCTGTGGCCTTCAGAAATTTAAACTGTGTCCTGAGTTGTGGCTGGGCGCTCGCACTTCTACTTCAGTTGCACTCCTATGTCAGGAGTTGTGGTCAATCTCAAAACCGCTCTAATTGGTCCACCGTTTTTATGTTGTTAAATTGAAAAAAAAAGGACTGGATGTGTTTATATCCCTCAATACGACATAGTTTACCCCTTTTTAAAGATTTAATATGAATATTATGGTGCTTCTGAGTGTGCCAGTTTAGGTTCAATTCAAAACCCAATTCAGGTTCATTTCAAAACACACATTCTCGTCTGACTGAGATGGATTTCGAACTCTGATCCCCACCATTCTGCAGGCTAACGTTCAGTCACTGGACAACAAACTTTGCGAGCTACGGGCGCGCATTTCCTTCCAACGGGAAACAAGAAACTGCAGCATTATCTGCAACCCAAGCTCATTCTGAAAACGTAGTCCCGTGGAGGTACGTACGGCTGCATTTATTTTTTTCAAGCGAACGCTGCGGGGCGGTGTGACGCTGTTCCCTTTCATGCCTGCCGGCCGACCGCGTACCTCCTTGTGGAGGGCTTTCCCGCTGCAACCCGTTTGTCCACTCAGCTCACCGTGTAACGTCGGCAGGCTCGAGATGCAGAGAGGAGGAGTTGACCACGGCGATCGATCGGTTTCGAGTCCGGGGAAGAGCAGTTCCAGCAATCAGGTAAGACAAAAACAGAATCCCAAAAATTAAGTGAACAAGTTTCATAACAGGGTGAGAACGCGGTGAAATCTGAAAACGTGGTAGAAAAAAAAATCAGGGCTTTTCTTTTTTTGGACGGCTTTTGTAAACTGTTGCTCGGGTTTAGGGGAAGCAAGCGAGCGGGCGGGTCAATCGGTAAAATTGGTTGGGTTCAGGGAAAGAGGAGGGCGGTCAGCCGATTGGCCGGTCGCGCAGTCAATCATCCGGTCAGTCGGACAGCGGCCTCTGGCGGGTTGACGCGAGAACAGCGCGGGTGCGAACCGCACTCGCAAGAGACGTTCAAGATGAGAAAAATCACACAACAGCAGCCTCTCGCGGATTCGCAAAAACAAAAACTGCAGCCGTACGTACCCGCCGGGATGTATTCCGCGGTCTCCAGAAACGTTCGCGGGACTTCATTTCCACAATGAGCCTGGGTTGATATCTGCCTTACAGAAACCTGGCTATCTGCAGAGGTACCAGACACAGCTGTTGAACTTTCAGTGTTCTTCAAGCACCGCGCGGATAGAACAAAAGAACTTACTGGGAAAAGCAAAAGAGGAGGGGTGTGTTTCTTTATTAAGAAGTCGTGGTGTGATGATTGGAACATACACCCAGTTAGATCATTTTGTTCTCCTGATCTGGAATATCTTATGCTTCGGTGTCGGCCATACTGGCTACCGAGGGAGTTCACAGCTGCTATCATTATGGCTGTGTACATCCCGCCTCAAGCCAACACAGAGCAGGCGCTCAGGGAACTGTACGGGAGCATAAGCGAGCAGGAAACCGCACACTTTTATTGTTACAGGGGACTTTAACAACGCCAATCTCAGGAAAATCACTACAAAATACTATCAACACATCACTGCAAACACGCGTGGTGATTGCATTCTGGACCATTGCTACTCTCCTTTCCGGGACGCAGACAAATCCCTCCCCCGCCCACCGTTTGGCAAATCAGATCACTCTTCTGTTCTGCTCTTGCCTGCTTACAGGCAGAAACTGAAACGGGAACCATCCACCCTCAGGACATTTCAGAGCTGGACGGACCAATCGGATTCCATACTTCAAGACTGTTTTGATCACGTGGACTGGGACATGTTCCGGGCAGCGTGTAATGACGAGATTGACGTGTACGCCAACAGTCACATGCTTCATCAGGAAATGCAGAGAAGACGTGGTCCCAACAAAAAATGTCCGTATCTACCACAACCAAAAACCATGGATCAATGATGAAGTTCGAACAGCTCTATCAGTGCGTGCTTCTGCTTATAAATCCAGAAATGCTGAGGAACAAAAGCAAGTAAATTACAACCTCAGGAAAAACATCAAAGCAGCAATACGTTAATAAAGAAACAAGGCAGAGAGTCAATTTAACACCAATAACGCAAGAAGCATGTGGCAGGGACTTAATTATATCATGGACTTTAAATGTAACAAATCCGCCACTGTAAACTTTGCAGCGTCTCTCCCGGACGAGCTTAACTCGTTCTACGGCCGATTTGAAGCCCAGGACAGCGCGTGCACACTGCGCGCCCCCACAGCCGAAACAAAAAACGCCAGCACACTCGCTGTTTCTGTAGAGGACGTCAGGACATCTTTCCCAGATCTGGCCCAGATGCCATCCCTGGACGTGTACTTAAAGCATGCGCACACCAGCTAGCAGAAGTTTTCACAGACTTCTTTAGCCTCTTGCTCTCTCGGTCTGTGGTTCCCATATGCTTTAAGACGACTACTATTGTGGCCCTACCGAAATCAGCTAATACTACATGCTTGAATAACTGGCGTCCAGTTGCTTTGACACCCATCTTCAGAAAGTGCTTTGAGAAGCTGATTAAAAAGCACATCTGCTCTGTACTGCCTGCTCTGCAATTTGCATACAGGAAACGCTCCACTGATGATGCAATTGCTTTCACCTTGCACACTGCTCAGTCTCACCTGGAAAACAAAAACACATAAATGAGAATGCTGTTTGTGGACTACAGCTCAGCATTCAACACCATAGTGCCTGCCAAGCTGGTGGTGAAGCTCCAGGCTCTGGGTCTGAACAGCTCTCTGTGCAACTGGATCCTGGACTTCCTGTCAGGCACACGCCAGGTGGTCAGATTGAACAACATCACCTCGTCCACACTGATCCTCAACACTGGTGCTCCCCGGGGCTGTATTCTCAGCCCACTCTTGTACTCCCTGTACACACATGACTGTACAGCCAAACACAGCTCCAACGTCATCGTTAAATTTGCTGATGACACAACGCTGGTGGACCTAATCACAGATAATGATGAGACGGCCAACAGAGTGGAGGTGCACACTCTGATGCAGTGGTGTGAGGAAAATCACCTCTCACTCAACATCAGCAAAACCAAGGTGCTGGTGGTTGATTTCAGAAGAGAGAAGAGAGAACCCACCCCCATTTGACATGGACGGCTCACACAGACGCAGTGCTGATGAAGGCACAACAATGCCTCTTCTTCCTCAGGCATCTCAGGAGGTTTGAAATGAGCCTCCGCTCATTCTGCACCTGCACTGTGGAGAGCATCCTGTCTGGCTGTATCACCACCTAGTATGGAAATAGCACCAGCAGCAATCGCAAAGGCCTACATAGGATTGTGCAAACTGCTGGATGCATAGTAGGAGGTGAGCTTCCCTCCCTCCAGGACATCTACACCAGGCAGTGCATGAGGAAAGCCAAGAGAATTATCAGTCACCCAAGCCATAGTCTTTTCTCTCTGCTACCCTTAGGCAAACGGTTCCGCAGGATCACGCACTAGCCGGCTGATGGAAAGCTTCTTACCTCAGACTATCAGGCTGATGAACACTTAACACACCCCACACAGACTCTTCCATACCCCTCTCTGCACACCATCAATATGTAGCATGCACTGCACTTTAACCAATCCATACTTGAAACACTACTGCCTACAATAACTATGTGGACACCTATCCATTGCACATATCGCACAATCTTACATTGTCCTGTTTTTTTTCTTTTTCTTTTTTTTTAAGGGAGTACGCTGTTGTATTTTGCACTGTCTGTATTTTGCACTGTCGTTGTATTTGCACCATCTGTATTTTGTACTGTCTGGAGCCAGCATCTAAGCTTTTCACTCATAATAGCACACATGCTGCAGATGATGTGACAAAAAAAGTGATTTGATTTGATTTTTGATTTATACACTATACCTATACATATGTCTGTCCAAACCACCACAGGTGCCCTTTAAATGTACAATGGCAGAGTAATTCATTTAATACCATACCTGGTTTCCATCAATTTATAGATCTTATAAAATCCTACATAATGAATTTACTAAATATTTATTAATCAACAGGTAGAATAGCAAACATACTGAACTTCTTGTACATTTCACAAGTCGAAGTTCCAGATCTCACAGCCAAATTTGTTGCCATCTTCAATCCTATTCTCTGTCAGTCAACAATAACGATTCAAATGAAATGGTGATTAATCACATTTGCTACATTTTGTGTAACATGTCATCTTTATTATATGTGCAATGATGATAAACTTGAATTCTCACCTTTGAAGATTTAAAGATGTTTTCTATTGGGACCGCCATCATATAAAAACACTCCTTCTCATCAGGAAGACTGGAAGGATACCCTGATCCATACTTTACTGGCAGCAGGTTGAAGATCTGTGATGGGATTAAAATAACAATTAGTCTGATGATCTGCTTTTCATGTCCGCGTGCCCTCACTAACTTAATTTCCTTCAGATTAGTCCCTGATTTATCAGGTGTCGCAGAATGAATCGGCAAGTACTCTGGCATATGTTTTATGCGACAGATGATCTTCCAGCCGCAACTTACCACTGTGAGTACACTAACTTGTGAACCAATACAGCCAGTTTTAGTTTATCCAATTCACTTACAGTGTCTTTAGGCTGTGGGGGGAACTGGAGTACTTAAATGAAACCTACAAGAACACAAAGAGAGCAGGCAAAGCTGGGACTCAGATTGGCTAGAATTCTTGCTGTGAGATGACAGTGCTAACCTCTGAGCCACCGTGCCACCCCGTCTGTGTGTCATTAAATCAATAAAAAGTTTAACAGTTTAACACTTGTCACCTTAGACAATAATGGATCAAAGAATACTTGAGATAATATGTTCTCCATTTGAAGCATGCAGTTAAACAGTATTAAATCTTAAAGCATCTACACCTTGTCAGCATCCAGACGTTTTCCTGACTCCAGCATCAGGACGCTCTGATCTACAGCACTGAGGCCACACAGTGAACCAGGCTGAGCTGAGAGCTGGAGAGTGTTTTTCTCACCAGGAACTGCTTTAGCAGGAGAAAACTGCAGGGAAACCTGTGATGACAACAGCAGGATTTGACATTTTGTTTCTCGTGTGAAACTAGCTCAAAAGTGCAAATGTGTTTTACCTTATTTTTTAAACACTTTTCAACATGAAAGTTTTCACTATGAATAGCAATATTTTCACTTGGCAGGACACAGTATGCCAGAATCTGCACTAAAGGAGCCACATCTGCACCAACAGACAGTTTGAAGGACATTGTGCCACTTGCTACTGCATTAGAAGACTTCACTTCAACCTTCTCATATCCATGATGAATGATCACTCCTCTGGACAAGACCTGAAACAGACAGACAACACTGCTATAAACTGACCAGTGCAGTCAATTAATGTTAACTTAAGTCATCACTGTAAGAATGAGCACATGTACTCACCATATAGACAATGTCAGCATTGAAAATTTTAACGGTCTCTTTAACAAAATAATACTTGACAGTGGCTGTAATCTCAGTGCCACACTTTAATGGCTGCTCAATATTTTCTATAATGAGTTCACTAAATGTTGGGGTGTATGAAGCAGCAGGTTTGGGAAAAAACTGCACAGTTTTTTCATCCGTATTGAAGTAGGGAGATTTTTGAAAATAAGAACGATAGCCTGGATACGCACTTGCCTGGAAATACAAGAACAAGAAATGGCTTTACAGTATCTACTGAACCATTAAAAAAAATTTAAAAACGTGAATGTAAAGTTAAAAAATACCATCAGATTAATATCACTTTTTACAAAACGCAATGTATTAAGAGAGAAGTTTGCCAGTCCATTGCTGTCTGTAGTAAGATTCAGGAGCACTTTAGGTGGCCAGCTGTAATTTTCTAATATATAAATGTGTTTGCCTGGAACTGCTGTTCCCCTGAATCTTGCCAGTTTGACCTAATAATAATAATAAAAAAGAATGAAATTGAAATTGTAATTGTCTTGTTAATCTGACAAAATATTGACTTACTTTTCCCTCTATGACTGATCCATATTCATATGTTTTGGGCAGGTCAGTAAATGTGACTTTGCCAATTTCATAAGTGAGAGATATTGTGTTAGATTGTGTCATGGTGATCTCTGTGGAATACATTTAGATGAGTGTGAAACTTGCGTTTCAGGTTGTAAAACTCCTTTCAGTCCAAAAAACAAAAGCTCACCTGTTTCTTCTTCTGTTATTGTAGCTTCAATATGAAGATCATTTAGCAGTTGATGATGTGTTGGGTAAAAAAAGACAGACAAAGCTAAGGTATGGTTGGCACAGCCTGTTTTACTTATCTAGTAGAAATGGAAAAGCAAGGAACATAAACTATTGTAGAAGTATTGTAAAAATACAACTTTTAAATAAAAAGCAGGTTTGGTACAAACAGTGAAACCGACAAACCTCTGTGCTTTCTTTTACACACAGTGGACTGTGAGTGTCAAGAGTTTTACGGCACACTTTCACAGATGATTTACCAAGTACAGGCTTCCCGTAAGTGTATCTATTGAAAATGTTCAAGAAAATTGGACATGGTTAAAATCAACAAAATTTTTCTGCTTTTAAAATGCTACTTACTTTCCGCAAACCTCAATGACCATGAACTCATCATCTATGCTCACAGGATTTGGTGAAATCACAAAAACTCCAAACTTAGGCAAAACTGCAAATCAGATGACAGAAATTTGGAGTTTTCCATTTGCATAAAAATAAACCAACATTTTATTGCAAATTGCCTTACCATATTTTTTCACATCAAAATCATGTGAGATCATCCTTTCCCCAATGAAAGCCTTCACTTTGTACGTGCCTTCACGGGCCTCTGGGTTTAAATCATAAGAACGCTGCAAAATCCACCTTGTTGAGGAAACATTTGTCCATTGACCAATCCTGTTATCTTGACTGTCCTGTTTAATGAGCGCAGTTGTTTAATTATTGTGAAAAGAGTGAATGACATGAAGTTCCACATCAAATGAACAGGTCTCTGCAGAGCCTGGTCTCTAGCACTTTCCTTGATTTGTTTTATATATATATATATATATATATATAACAACACAATGACCTATTTCTACTTTCCTAATACTAGCTTCTGAAGCTTATTGGTTAGAAAATGCCAATTACCATCCTGGAAAATATATTGGACCAATTCACACTCTCAGGTATATAGTATAAGTTGGCATGAAGACCTGTACAATACTTGACACCATTACAACAAATGTCTCTTCTTTTGTCTCTAAACTACCTGACAGTATGTCCCTAACATAAAAGTTCCCAAATTTTTCAGCCCTCTACCCCTAAAATAACAATGCCACTTACTGGCGACTCCCACATTTATCGGAGGTGGTTATAAATTTACAAACATTGCGCACACTACAATAGGCATATATAAACACAAGCATATTACACAGAAAAGCGCAACAACCATATCATTTTTTTACAGTCACTTATTAATTTGTTTAATTTGTCACACTTTATTTTGATGGTCTGTTTGTCTGTTTGTGATGGTCTGTTTGTGAATTTAAGTTACATTGCATCTACATGCCAACTAATTCTCATTAGATTATAAGTAGACTGTTAGGTTGGGGTTGGGGTTAGGGGTAGTGTAAGTTGACATGTACTTGCAAAGTTTTCTATAGTCAGTTAAATGTCTGTTGAAGGAGCAGGGTCCCACTTTATATTGTCGCTTATACAGTACCTGTGAACTAACACGGTAACTAGATGTGTAAGTACTATGTAACTACAGTGTATGTACAGTAGACACTGCTAAATAGTATTTACTTGTGTAATACTGGTGTACACACATGTAACAACCTAATGAATAGTATGTGTAAGTTTAAATGTGTAACAGGACATTGTTAACAACACTAAGAAAGTACACACCTGTAACAAGAATTATGTAAGTGCATTGCGTGACAACAATATGTACTTGCTGGTGTTTTTCCATACCTGTTTGCATACCATGTACTGCACTTGTGAACATTGTATAGCAGAACAAATGCTGCATTAGAAGGTTTCACCTTGTAATACCAGTGCAATTACAGAGTTAATTCTCAGAAACTGTCCACTCAAAGTGTAAAATGGTCACAAATTAAAGACTACAAAAATATTGAGAGAACATTAGAAATTCATTCAGTGGCACTACTGGCTGGGAAGGCGAAATAGTGAAGGTGCCTTCCACTGCCGATCCATGACATTAGAAAAAGCATACCAGATTCATTGAAAATATATATGCCATTTTTTTCCTTTTATTTGCTGTTTCTATTGTGACGTTTCTTCAGATTCAAAAGTTTTATGATAATGTAAACAATTAACTTGTTTTAATAAATTCATAGCTTACTCAAAGTGCTTGTGTAAAACACTGTTGCAGAGTAAAAATCAAATATGAATGTGACAGTTTTGCTTTTATAGATCCTGGGTTCTCTTTATTGTTCTTTTTCATTTTTCTTTTGTGATTGCTGGCACTCTGCTGAACAATCTGACTTCACAGTGTAAATTACAGTATTCTGTTACTTTGCTAAAACATTGGAACTGCAATGCAATACAGTTACTGTACACATACACATCATATTAAATAATCTATTCCTGTGGATTCACCATGCGTTTTCCCAGTTATATGAGGACATGAGCGGACAGTTCCTGAGAAGTTACCATGTCAGTACTCTGTTAATAATGAGTTGGATTAGGATTTATATTACACAGTAGTTAGCGACCATTTTGGAAGTACACTTATTAAAAAAAATTTACACTTTATTTACACACAGTATTTAATCATTTGTTGGATAGTTCCTGAAGAGTTTCCATGTAAGTACAATGTTGTTAACCAGTTTCACAGAGGATTATGTTTTATATATCACACAGTAATTTGTGACAATTTTATACTTTATATTGAATGAACAGTTTCTGAAGAGTTATCATGTAAGTACACTGTTAATAAAGTGTTGCATAGAAGATATTTTTACAAGCTACACAGCAATTTGCGACCATTTTACATTTTATATTGAGTCGACAGTTCATGTGGAGTTACCATGTATGTCTGGTATCACAAGGTGAAACCTTCTAATGCAGCATTCGTTTTGCTATACAATGTTCACAAGTGCAGTACATGGTATGCAAACAGGTGTGGAAGTTGGAAAACATCTGCAAGTACATGTCACGCAATGAACTTACATAATTCTTGTCACAGATGTGTACTTTCCTTCTCAGTGCTTTGTTACCAATGTCCTGTTACACATTTAAACTTATACATACTATTCATTGGGTTGTTACATGTGTGTAGTTACACCAGTATTACACAAGTAAATACTATGTACCAGTGTGTACATACACTGTAGTTACATATTACTTACACATCTAGTTACAGTGTAAGTTCACAAATATGTGACAATATAAAGTGGCACCCAAATTTCTTTTCACCCCTAAATGAAAAATGAAAAAAAAAAAAAGTCTGCTGTGTGTAAAGTTTTCATCTTCAGGAAGATTTTTAAGATTAGATACATTCTTAAATATGACTTTGAAGCAGAATTAGTGATTTTGTAAAGTTATTGTGTGTTGTTAATGGGTTATATAATGAGTTAAATCTATCTTTTGTGTTCTTACCTCAAGTACAACTGCACTATACTGTAAAAGACAAAATTAGCACAAAAAAAGTGCATTATTTAAAAACGTTAACAGCCAACAATGCATTTATATATTTAAAATGAATTAAATAAAAATGAGAGAGATATACAGATATTAGATAAAACACACCTGCTGATCAAGAGGTCTAAAGCTTTTATCCATCGTAACAACCCTGAAGTTTACTGTGAAAAAAATATATAGTAAAATAAAAACAACAATACATGTTTTTTTCTGGATGGTGATAATATTAATATCACCAAAGTTTAAAACTCTGGGTTAACATTTTCAAATGTTTTATCAATACTTTGATATTGTAATAGCTTTCTAAAACCACCAGTTTGAGAATGTAATTAACCTCCTGTTATTACAGTCTATCAGGGTTTCTTAAATATTCATTTATTCAAGAGTTCACACTTAGCTGATTATTGATTATAAAGCTAGTTTGGCATACAGGAGACAGCCCTGAGCTCATATGATCCTCGAGCCCGGGGCTCCCTCCTTTTGCAAGGCAAGAGGGGAGTTTGAGCTCAGGTAGATCTCGAGAACTCCCTTGTCATGGTGTCTGAAGAGCAGATAGTAATTGCTCTTTTGAAGAGATAAGTACTTGGTAGGAGCATGTCTATGGTGTTGATTTGGATTAGTAATAAACTTAAGTTGCATGTTTTTGGATGGTGGGAGGAAACCGGGGAACCCAGAGGAAACCCACTTGACCATGGGGAGAACGTGTAAACTCTGCATGGAAACGTCCACTGGCTTGGTAAAGACTAGGACCAGAGACATTCTTGCTGTGAGGCAACAGTGCTAATCACTGGGCCACCGTGCCACCCATGCATGAAGGAGGAGGAGTAGGGGTGGAAGGGGGGATTTTTCAAAACGAAGATAGCTGTGATGTGTAACCTTGGGTTTTTATAGTAGCTTAGTAACCGTCTGATTGGTGCATTGTAAATTGGATAATGCGGGTCCAGCCACAAGCAGTCATAAGCATGTGATCCTCTCAAAATTAGTTTATAAATAAACTTCACTTGTCATACAGACAACATTGTGAACACAACTCTCCCTGTTCTTATTAATCTAAAAGCAAAACTAACTAAAAACAATGTTAATGTGTGTGCCAAACCAGAAGTGGCGCCCCCAGAAAATTCTTTAGGGGTGGCCAAGTAAGGCCACACCAAATCTTGGGGTGGCACACAAAAGAATAATGAATTGAGTATATATTGTGAATAACGAGTAATGCTTTACTTTTGTTTCTGCTGAATGAAATAATGAAGTTTTAATTAATTCCATTAATTGCTCTTAAAATTGCAATTTATTCCATGAAATAAATCAGCAAGTACATGTGCAAACTAAATAAAAATCAATATTTAGCTTAAAAACACCTTTCAGTTATTTTTCTCATTATTTTATTGTACAGCATACAGTATATGCCATGTCTAAAATTTAAGGAGATTAATGCATGAATTAATAAACGAAACAAATGAACACACTGAACAAAAGATATTACCACACACACATGTTTGTTTTTGTGAAAAGTGGGTACATTACATAGGTTTCCATTCGTTTTATGCAGCACAAACTGTATATTGTATTGCCCTCACCCCACCCTACCCCTAAACCCAACCATCACAGGAGACTGTGTACAGCTTTACTCTTTGATTAAACTCATCCTGGGCTGCGTTTCCCGATAACGATTGATCTTAGCACTTAAGAGCGTTTTCTACGAGTCATTTTGCGAACGTTCGTTATTGTTTCACGTGCGTTTCCCAAAAATGCACTTAACACAATTGCACGTAGCCCAGCTTTAAGTGCAACTTAGGAGTCGCTATCCGTTTGTTAAGTGCTGAAATGTCACGCTATAGAATGGCTCGTTATTGTTGCACATGTTATAGCAATCCATATAATTCTTCTTCTACTTGTGTGAATGTATATTCAACTCGAATAACATAAAAAAATATATATTTTTGAGCCAGTTTAAAAACATAAATTAACTGGAAATGTCGTACTGTAAAAACACTGTCTTACTCCAATCTCGCATAAAACTAATTCTAACAGTCCTTGCCGGAAATGACATCAGCATCATTTTCGATATTTATATGAAACCTTAATTAAGTAGAATTATTTATCAATTTCTTTATCAAAAATTGCTTATCTCACATCAAAATAAATAAATAAGTAAATAAATAAATAAATAAATAAGCTCTTACATTTATTTTTGAAAAGTTTAGCCTAATTATCCCCACCTGATGTGCATTTGCTAATAGGACAAAAATATAAATAAGCACATACCTAGGGGTGGAGACACTAGCAAAATGGCTGAAACCAAAAAACAAAGAAAAGTCATTTTTCAAAAAGAGGAAATTAATATTATTTTAGAGGAGGTGGAGCTACAAAAACATATAATTTTCAGCAGGTTTAAGGGCAGTCACACAAATAAAGAAAAACAAAAAATGTGGGACGATATTGCTACAAAACTTACTGCAACAAGGGGGATTAAAAGGTGGAAGCTACGCTTTCGGGCTATTCACAAGTCGGTGGTCTTCTCTTTGTGCCACAAAAGTGCTGTGCTGTAATAACAGTAACAGCTATGTTGCACAACATTGCAGTGAGGGCAAGAGTGCCCTTGGACATCAGGGAGGAAGATGAAGAGGTGGAGGAAGAGAATGAAGTTGAGATGAGAATTCATGATGATCAGCCAAGACATGTTCAATACATGGCTGGGTTTGGGGCACGCCAGCAAGTCATTGACACATTTTTTTGAGTTCCTCCTTTATTTGTGTCATCTTTAAATCACATTAAATATTTTCTGTTAAATACAACATATGTAGCCTACTACCCTCGAAATGTCCATATACAACAGTGTAATTTTTTTTTCCATTCTAACATTTATTATGTAATTTTTATTTTTTTCTTTATTCATTATTATTTGTATATTGAATTGTGTAATGTGTAGAAAATATAAATGAATAGAGATATACGTACAAATAAAATGAATAATGACTTTGAAGAGAAGTAAATTGTAGGTGCAATTTGCCGGTTGTCCAGCAGGTGCCCTCATAACTCTGTCTCCTTACGATGCACTTAAGGCTTTACGATTACTCCAGAGCACTCGTAGATCCACTAAGATTTTCAAGTGCTACTTAAGTTACGATGCTTTTGGGAAACAGACCGTAATATTAAGATCAGTCGTACGATCATTTCTACGAACTTCTTAGGCTTACGATGCTTTTGGGAAACGCAGCCCTGTGTGATTTATAAGCTTTGTGAGAAATATTTCACCTCCTTTTTGTAATACCTGTGTCATACCCATGTCATTATACAGATTTGTGTCCTGGTATGTCACAAAAACACGTACACACACACACACACACACACACACACACACACACACACACACACACACACACACACACACACACACACACACACTTACCATACGGACTTATACAGATTTACCCATGCTCCTTTTTGAGCCACAATATATTAATACATATTCTTCTTTTGATGTACCTTTTTGCAAAATACACCCACAGAATCATTAAGATTTTTGGCCCTTTTAAGTCATCCAGCAAAATAATGGAGTTGCTAAATAAACCAGATTCTGAAAAGCTGATTTCAAAATGCATCTATTTATTTATTTGATTTGCATTTGTGGTTTTCAATCAGATAAAACACAACTAATTATTTCAAAAACAAGAATTTCTTAATAAAAATTGTGCAATCTCAGTAAATCAGCTACTTCGGTGGCGCTGATCAATCCACAATAATTTGGTGGCTGCATTTTGTTTATTAATCATTTATTGAAATATTGTGAGTTTACGCAAGTACATTTAAATTATAATATCAAAAACTAAATCATATTGAGGTGGCCACAAGGGACTAAAACATAATAAACATGCGCAGGTTATTTTCATAATTTTCCACAATAATCTTTTACATGCCATAATATTTGCAACTTACCAGTCTGTCCAGCAATATAGAAGGGTTTATCCATCTGAATAAAAGTCAGAGGATGGTAAGATTTGAACATGACTTTTCTCTCTTCAGTCATGTTGAAGGACTCTCCTTGAAGTTCAACCTTGATTTTCTGCACTGATTCTGCTTCTGCTAGAGGAGCCTGGTGAGAAATAAAGTCCTGTATTTACAACCTCTGCAAGAATAACGATTGTGTTAAATAGATGCATTATGACAACACATAGTTGAATATATTCAAAACAATAAGCAGACCTGAAAGTTAAAACAGCGGTGAAACTCTTGCTCAGCTTTCTCCTGCAGCAATAATGTGCTCTGGTTACTATGAACCAGATAAATGTTCATGAAGAGGGTTTTGTTGGGCTTCAGAAGACTTGCACACAGTTTGGCATCAGATCCTGACTCAATCACAGCAGGAAAGGTCACCATGAAGATTCTATCAAAAAGACAATCAAACGTTCAATTTCAGACAAGTTTTTACATTTTAGCATATGATGAAATGTATTTCACTGTAAACTATCAAAATAATTTGTAGCTGTCTCAGTCATTTCTATATCAGAAAAGAGCAATAGTCAAAACAGAACTTAATCATGTTGCACAGAAAGGTACTTACGGTCTTGTTTTATTTCCATTGACACAGAGGAAGAGGATAAAGATCAGGAAGAACCCTTTTAAACAACAGCTAACAATCAGAGCCATGATCTCGGTGATGAAATGAGCAAAACTATCTCTGATAAAGGGACACTAATGCTAGGTCCTTCATAACATTTCAATATTGATCATCTGATTAATGATTCATTACTAATCAGTGGCTTTTACCAAACTAAAAGGTCCTAAGTACAGTTAAAGCTTTATTTATGCTGACATTGCACTACAATGATTATATATATGATTTATTGTTATGTTTATATTTGTTATTCAATACTTATTTGTAAAATATATACATATCACCTAAGCAAAGTACACAAAGAAAAAAAGAAAGACAGCTGACCACTTTCCAATATCAACAGAAGATACTGAAATCAAGGGTCAAAAACCCCCAAAGAATTAAAGAGTTACCATAAATGTTTGTTTAAACTTGTAAAGTTTAGGTAAGTTTGTTAATAATTAAGATTCTACTACATGGTGAAGAGATTACATGTTTGTTTGGTCTGTGAGTATTTATAGGTTGAATTTAGTCATGCACATGTGACCTTCTGTTTAATTGTGTTAATGTTCTGAATGCCACCTCAAATACCAATGTGTTAGGATAGAAAAAAACACTACGCTAACGTGTTTGTAAATTTTTGTAAATAAATTTGTTAAAGTGATTATTTTGAGCTACGCCATCTTCGTTGAATGTTGTTGTGTGGTGGTCAAGACTAATTATTGATCAATTTGAGTGGACCATGGACCATGCAGGACTCAAATCATACAGGGAACATTCGGGACGTTTGCAGGTATCCTACAGGGAACATGCAAGACACCTTCAGAAATCCAACAAGGAGAATGCACGACTCCTGTAGGACTCCTACAGGAAAAACATTAGATTCCTATATGAACCATGTAGAAATCTTGTCTAATGAAACATGCAAGACTGCTGCCGGACTCCTGTAGGACTCCTACAGGTAACTAATACAAGGTGCATGCAGGAATCCTACAGTATATAAATCTTACAGTGAACATGCAGGGCTATAGTATAGAAATTCTACACTGAACTCCTGCAGGAAACCTACAGGAATCCCCAGGGAACAGGCAAAACTCCGTTAGGAGTCCAGGAATACTTCATGGCTTCTTCATAATCAACATTGTGAACATTGCTTTTAGCTATTGTTGTTGTTGTTGGCATACAGTAGGACCACCAATGAAAACTTTATTAGCTAATGGATTTTATGGCTAATTTGGGTGCATTTATGTTCAATGGGAATGTTGTTAATGTACACTGTACCTTGTTGTGAAGTAAATAAATAAATAACATGCAGTTTTCCTACATGAATCATACAGGGATTCAGGGAACATTCAAAACACCTGTAGGAATCATACAGGAATATTATAAGGAACATGCATTCTGAATTAATTATGCCTCAAACACCAATGTGGTAAAACAGTACAACAAAACAAAGTAAATGTGTAAGCGAATTTGGAAATAAACTTTTGTTAAAGTGATTAGTATGTGTTTAAAAGTCCCTTGTCTCTATCTCATCTTTTCCTTTTCTTTCTTTGAATGTGGTTGCAAGTTCAGTGGAGTCTAATTACTGCCAGAATTGTATGATTATGTACAGTATGTGTGTATATTTGTTTTTCTAGGCACTGCCACTTTCTACAGGATTTCACAAAAAATTTGTAACCAGAAATCCTTACAGGGAACATTGTTAGAGTAGACAACACACCAGGAGTGCGGGTAAAAGCAAAGACTGTTTATTTGAATAAAAGTCAACAAAGACAGGATGCTGCACACAGCAAGTTTGTCAGTGCACAGCACTGGAAAGATTAATGATTGCTCGGAGAGAGTTGGAAGTCCGCAGCGAAAGGTGAGCCTGGTGGCTGATCAGGTAAGCTGTTGAGTGGCAACAATTCCGGCTTGAAGATGTGGTCCACGTTTGACCCTTGAGAGCTGGTACCCAGCTAGAAATGTTTAGTTCTCTACATGTTCTGAGAATATTACCAAGCAATGTTGCATTACTGTTTTAGGTGGGTAGTTTTGTTTTAGTTCCCAGAACATTCTCTTAAAAGATAGGAAAAGATTCTCTAGAAACATTCTAACCACATTCGCTGGTAACAATTTTAGAACATTATATTCTAACATTCTTATAGCATTATTCTCTAAAACAGTACACTAAACCTGTTTAGTGGTAACATTGTTGAAACATTATACTTTAACATAATTATAACATTTCAAGGATTGTTTTATTTTACTTCCCAAAACATTCTCCTAAAAGAGAGGTAAATGTTCTCTAAAACATTCTGATCCCGTTTAATTGGGTAACATTGTTAAAATATTAGACTTTTATATTTTCAGCAGGTATTTTGTTCTAGTTCCCAGAAAGCCTTCTATTAAGTGAGGACAATATTCTCTAAATATTGTACATGTTTGTTAATAACTTTGTTTGTTTTCTTTTTTGTTTCCAAAATGTACAGTAACGATATGACAGACACATACACTCTCTATACACATTTAAAATATTTAATTTTACTGTAGCAATATGAAAAGAAAGTTTAAAGCACTGCATTTTCTTACATTCTTGTGCTCATTGTATAACGTGTAACAAAAAAGAAAAGAATTTTGAAAATCTGGTAAATTTAAAACAAGAATCATTTTCTGACACATAATACAAATTTTACTTATTGTATGAAATACTTATTCATTGTCACTTTAAATCTGTGTGCTTTGCCACTATTTTTTAAACCACCAGGATTTACTTATTTGTCTGCAATAAGTTTTTGAACATGAAATTTGATATATTTTATGGGTAGAGTATAGATAAAGTACAGGTCAAAATTAGTATGTTAATTGTCTTTCTGTCTCGTTTTTGACAATAAATCATGTTCTTAAAACATTTCTCTTATGTGACTTTGAAAATATTCTTACATTTGTTTTTATAAATCATTGTGAAAACTTTCTAAGAGAACATTGTTCAATCTGGTGCCATTTTAATAATCTTAAAATGTTTTTAAAATGTTGCAGATAAAATGTGCTAGCTTTGTTCAAATGTCTTATTGCTAGAGAAAACATTCCACATTACACATCTTAATGATGTTCTTAAAACATTTGTCTGATGGTGCTAGGGGTGGCTATTGATTAACTTGGTATAATCAAAATCACGCTGAATGAACTCACAACTGAAGTTCTGTCTCTTGCGAACCTTCACTTATAACAGAAACAGTGTGAGACCAAATCACATAGCCTACACACAGCTGTAAATTTATTTATCATGGGGACTATTTTTGTCAGGTAAAGGCAGTTGGTTTTGGCTAATTAAACCAGTTAGAAAGTAAATGCTTTTTTAAATATTTCAAATAAATGTTTTATAACTTCAGAAAACTTTATAATGATATAATTATGGTTTTCTGCTCAGTTAAAGTAAAAAATAGACTGCATTATTGTACTCATTCAGGAAATATTTTTGATGATTTTCGCTGGTTCGAGTTTCGGCTGGGTCAGTTGGCGTTTCTATGTGGAGTTTGCATGTTCTCCTTGTGTTTGCGTGGGTTTTCTCCGGGTGCTCAGGTTTACCCCACAGTCCAAAGTTATGCGGTACAGGTAAATTGGTTAAGCTAAATTGTCCATAGTGTATGAGTGTGAATGAGTGTGTGTGAATGTTTCCTAGAGATGGGTTGTGGCTGGAAGGGCATCTGCTGCGTAAAAACGTACTGGATAAGTTGGTGGTTCTTTCCGCTGTGGCGACCCCGGATTAATAAAGGGACTAAGCCAAATGAAAAAATAAATGAATGAATGTTATTTGCTTGAAGGCTTACATTTAAAGGATTGAAAATATATTTATATAATAATCAAATAAAAATCAAATAGTAGCCAAAAAATAAATGGGGCTCGTAAATTAGGTTTGCTATAGCAGAATTGTCTCTGGGGAAATAGGACATCCATTTACAATAAGCAATCTATTCACAATATAGGTTCTAAATGCATAGCATGAATGCTGATATTAGCAGCTAAGGGGATAGTTAGTATCTTGTTTATGAAATATATATCTTGTTTGTAAAGACAACTTGAATTTGCAGATCAGCAGGAAAATCAGGGTGTAAGAAATTTTGTGAGCTTTTAAAAATTATAGTTTATTTTTGTTACCTGGTAGTAATAAGGTTACTATAGTTAACATCTAATGATTTGGTGGAGAAGTGATTTGCCACATGTTATCAGATCATATTTGCTCATAATTTGGCTGTTGTTGGTTTAATTCAATTAATTAAAAGGATAAGTTACAGTACATATTCAAAGTCATAAATGATCATCTAATACTATGATGAAACATTTCAAAATATTCAATCATAAAACATCTAATTCTGAAAGGAGATTCTAAAATAACATGTAGCTTCTAGACAAACAAAGACTCAACCAGCTCGCCATAACTTGGGTTCAACACTTTTAATAATCATGTTAAATCATGATGTAATATTTTTTGTGTGTGTGTGATTTAATAAATCAGTTTCTTAAGATATGATGGGTTGGGTTGATAGGTGGGAATTAATTTGCCCAGAATATAGAAAAACTATTTAATATTAAACAAATAAATGCTTAAACATGTTTCACCACTGAAAAATATTAATTGATGTTCTTCAGTGCTTCACAGTGGAAGGAGTATTCAATCTCTGATTGATCACCTGAAGGAAATGGAGGATGTAATCATTTATATCACAGTACACTTACACGTTAAATAAATCTAAATAAATATTCCATCGCATGATAAAAAAATATTCAGCAAAAGCATAAATCATCTTACTTGTTTGGTAGTAATCATACACTTTGACCACAGCTGGCTTAAGATTCTTAACTTGTAGAACCTGTTTCATTTGTATCTGGTAATTCATTGCAACATTTTTAGAGATCTGCAGGAGAACACAACCTTATCAGTTACTGACAAAATGGATTTATTATATTTGATTGAACCAAAATGACATAAAATCAACCATTTGAATGTTACTGTTCTCTCACCTCCTTCAGATACACAATGACATGGTCATCTTTGGAATCGACCCGCTCCACAAGTGATACATATGTTCCTGAAGAAGTGCCAAGCTGTAAGAAAAAAAGAGCAGGTCAGTTAAAGTATTAACACTGACGTCTAGAGATTTTATTTCTGCTTGATGTATCATCAAACACACCGCAGATGTATCAGCTGTGAATCCAGATAACAGTTTAATGTCTACAATGGCCATGTTAGTCTTTTCCTCTGGCCCATCGTATCTGGAAATCAGCAAATGGAAATGATTAGATAAAAGCTTTTAATGTCATAAAAGTGTTCAAAAAGTAGTTGGCGATTCATTCCGCTGTAGCGACCCCTGATAAATCAGGGACCAAGCCAAAAGGAAAATCAATGAATGATTGAATGGATGAAAATTAGAAATAAGCAACAGTCATGTTCAATATCAATCATTATCATACTCTAGTATTGTGGATTACTTTCAGGTCAATTCTTACTTGACAGTGAAGTCGAAGATGAAATTTTGTCCCAGTGCTTCACAATCTCCTTCAATCTTAGCATCAATGCTCAATGTTTTAGCTTCAGTAGGAGTGGGAATGTTGTAAAACTGAGCTATCTGAGTCAAAACAGATAAAATGTTCATAAACAATCTCAAAGTAGAATAACCCCAAAATGCAAAGAGAAAAGGTGAGTAAATGAAGGTGAAACTGCAGACCTGCACAGACACACAGGCTGAGCCCTTGACTTCAATGCTGTATTTGCCCGGCACATTGGCCAGCTGCTTCTCCTGGTACAGTAACTTGTTGTCCTGATTGACATCAAAGTGGTGAGAGTCTCCTGCTGACTGTACAGTCACTGTGCTGGAGCCGTCAGAGCTGAACACTTTGGTGGCGTACAAAGACAGAGCCTGAAGAGCCACCACTGTGTCCTGGGAAAGAAATGAGTTCAGTCATGTGACAATTTTAGCCATTCAGCAATAATGTGTTTGATTTGAGCAACCTGTGTGGAGGAGAATCCTCCATAGGCATTCTGCTGCTTCACAAGCCAGCTGACAATCCTGTTAGCAAAGCCCAGATCAGCTGTAGTGAGTGAATCTGCAGTGAGAACAGCTAGCAGCACATATGAGCTGATCTCCACATCCAGAGAAGCAGAGTCATCAGCAGATGCAGACCGAGACCAGTGGACAAGAGGACCTTTAGGACACAAAAGACAAATCAACCAGCAGGACAAAAGCAACAGTGCAGTGCAGAAAGTCATCAGAAAGCAATCTCTTACCATCTGAAATAGCAAGATCCTCCAGTTTGTTGAAAAGCTGCTGTCGAGTGTTGGTGTCTCTAGCCAGACTGAAAGTGTAGGCCAGCAGAGCAGTGGTGTAAGTGTTTTTGACTTCCTCGATGACAGACCTCAAGCATGACAAACCTTTAGTGATGACAGGATCCTGAAACACAAACAGACAAACAGATGCTGCGAGTGTCATTTTACTAAGAGTTTATACTGATTTTCCTGATGATGAACTTACTGTGACAGGAGTTTCCAGTTCAAGCAGTGATGCAGTAATGTAGGCCGTCATGGTCACATTATCATTCACTCCACCCTATGATAAAGGACAATTTGGGGTAAGGCAACACAATCAATACATTTATGTTCATTTAGACACACATTTATATTGGCTTGACAAATCCTAAATGTTTGAAAGAGAAAAGTTTAAAAGTAAAAGTAAAGTTTCCTAGTTACTAGATTTCTTTCTAGATGTTTGCTATAGTGATAGATAGATAGATAGATAGATAGATAGATAGATAGATAGATAGATAGATAGATAGATAGATAGATAGATAGATAGACAAACCTTCATTCTGTTGTTAAACAGTCTTCCCTGTTGGATAAAACAGCCGTCTGAATCCCGTCTGCTTATTAACCAATCCTTTGCACTCTGAATAATTTGTGGATCAATAAATGTGTATTTTTGAGCTTTGCCAAAAGACCTCAGGACAAAGGCAGTCAACCTGGTGGTGTGGAAGATTTAATAATTTAGAATATTTCCTTGATGTTAATTTTGCTTTAACAAAAGAGTGAAACTATATATACCATGTGTTCCCATCACCATAACCAAATGTGCTGTAAGCCCCATCAAAATGCTTGTAGTTCAGTTGTCTCTGGTATCCTGTTTAGTGGCATAATGGTTAATGCTTGTTAATGTTAGAGCAGATTGTGTCTGACATTCAGCTGTGTTGAGAAATAAACAAATAATTTTTCCATCTCAGTAGTTTCTTATCATGACTGATGTGTCTCACCACTCTTAAGGAAGCTGCTGGCTTTCTCTCGGATGGCTGATGTGAGCTGCTTTGTGTTCTCCAGATACTGCAGAATGTAAATATTGGGAGAAAGAACAGCCATGTTTTGTTCTCCACAGCCGTACGGCATCCGTAATAATCCATGAAGATTCTGCAGTGCTCGACCCAATATGTCTCCTGCAAACCAAACACATTTTAGAAATCCAAACACAAGCTCCTCTTTCTGTATGTAAATGCAATAGTAACTGGATGCAGCATTTATGATGCAAGCTGAGATTGCATTTCTCAGAGATGCAGTGTCGGACGCAATGCACTTAATGGAGCTAGTGATGCCACTTTGATGTGTAGGTATAGGTAAGTCCATTAAAAATCATTGCATGCAGCTCAGATTGCATCTGCACCAGGTCTGCATCCAGACGCCTCTCCGTAAATGTTACCAATGACTGAAACTGAGGATTTTGCTGATCCCTCTATCACATCTTTAGGCAGAGTAAGATCCACTTTCTCTGAGAGACTGTCACCTGTCAATCAGAGGCAGAGACGCACGCATCAGTCATCAGGAGTGTAATATTTCAAAATAAAATTTAGTTTCAATCACTTCCACTTATTTCATTTCACAAGTTCCAATAATGAGTAAGAGGAGCCACAATCAGAAATTATTCTGTTTTAACCACACGGGTAAGAGAGAAAAGCATCAGCAGTTTTAAAATGAGATTTTTCAGTATTGTCACATATTGTAGACGTGATAATATTATGATAACATGGTTCCTCCAAATAGAGTAGTCCTTAAATTAAATGTGTGTTCTCAATATGTAGTTTTGATACTGCATGCTAATTTACTCATTTGTGCAGAATCTGAATTCCTTGAGGCAACATTTGTATTAATTGGATAAAAAACTTCTCTGCTTGATTGAAAAATTAAATGCAAGCAAAATGTTTTCTGCATTATGAGTGCTTTTACACCAAAATATCTGACCAATTTATGGAACCCACCCTTTGGACACAGTAACCAGCTGTTGGTCTCTGTCTTTTCAATTCCTTCAGCCTGCAGCATAAAAATAACAACACAAACAACATTAGGATCAATGGTAGATGATGTCTGAGAGCTGTTTGATGTGAACTGACCTGTACAAGCAGACTTCGTGTGACGATGTCAATGCGTCCTCGCTCTGGCACACTCACAATCTCATTGTCACACACAGTCTGGGACGCCTCTGCCTCTGCACTGACTGTAACATTCACCACTCCTGCAACACAAGACATGTATGTGAAGATACAGCAGACTCAAACACTGAGAAACTATGATTCAGACTGGACAAGTCACCAAGAACAGAAGGAGTGAGGATCCATTTAAAGGTTTTTCTTCCATTAGCACAGAGACAGGATGAATACTGATCATCAGAGGAGGCTTTGAGAGTGTAGTCTGAGGAAGGAGCTGGACTCACTTTAACCTGTCAATCAAGCACATGTGATGAGTGGAATATTTGATCTGATTGGATCAGACTGAGTCTGAAATCTCACCATGATGCACTTGGATAGATAGTTGAAGACAGTGGCCTTGAGCTCAAAGATCTCTCCACGTATGATGGAGTAAGGTAGAGAGAGCTCCAGGAAGAAGGGCTGGAAAACTGTCAGCTGAGCAGGAGGAGCCAAACCCAGACCTGTGGAGGACAGACAGAAGGCCTCTGTTTCCCAAGTCGTGATGGTGTCAGGAACTGTAACAGGAACCTCAGCTGATCCAGAGTCTCTGTGGTGCAATAATAACAATAAGCCTGACTGATTCCTACTCAACAATTGAGCAAAAATTGGTTACATATGTAAGTCTGGAATTTGAGGGATTTTGAATCATCTGCATTCTGTCTTGGCAGGAGCCTCTTTTTGATTGTCAGAGTGTATAAATCTGCAAACTACAAACCATTTTTTTTTGTGTGTGTACAGCCATTTTATGTTTTGTGCAATTATGATACCAAGTCAATCCTCTTCAGACACTTTTATGTCACAGCAACAACAATATTGGACTATATGCATGTAAGGTTTATGCAAAAACAAGACAAAATGAAAAACAAAAAACTTCTTATTTATCAACTAATCCATCAATCAAAACATGTCACAGCCACGAATCTCTCCCTCAAAAAACTTTTAACAAGAATTGTGAGCAGAGCAGGCAGGACTCAGGATTCAGGATTAGTAAATACTGTACAATCTGTTATGACTCCATTTCATGCTACTTTTAGGAGAGGCCTATTGAATTAATTCACAAACTGGCTGTGAAAGAGCTCTTCATTATGCCACTGGACGGGTTGGCAGTGACCATAACAAAGATGCAAGCACCTTGAACAGTGTAGCAGCCAGCTACCCTTACAATGATCTGCTGGGGATAGTTTCCAAACAGGAACTCCTAGGGAAGATATTGCAAATAATGTAGGAAATGCTGACAGCAATATAGAGTATGAGAAGGCCAGGACTTCAGATTAGTCTGTCAGTTGATAGATAAAATAAAGCAGCGTATTTCTCCAGCATAGTTTTCCCATTTCCTCTAGGTGCCAAAATGAAGATGATGCATTGAAGATACAGTGCATCCGGTAAGTATTCATGGCGTTTCCCTTTTTCCCCACATTTTTTTATGTTACAGCCTGGATTAAATTCATTTATTTCCTTAAAGTTTTTACACACAATACCCCATAATGTCAACAAGGACAAAATATATTTTTTAATTGTTGCAAATTGACTAAAAAAAAAACTTTCCACTGATCATTCATAAGATGTTTCAGCAGCTTAACTCACCTATAGTGGTATATTTAGTTGATTGGACATGATTTGAAAAGACATACACCTGTCTATATAAAGTCCCAGGGTTGGCAGTTCATGTCAAAGCACACACCAAGCATGAAGACAAAGGAATTGTCTGTAGACCTCTAGGACAGAATTGCCTCGAGGCGCAAGGCTGGAGAACATTACAGAAAAATTTCTGCTGCTCTGTTCCAATGAGCACAGTGGCCTCCATCATCCGTAAGCGGAAGATGTTTGGCACCACCAGCACTTTTCCTAGAGCTGGCTGGCCATCTAAACTGAGTGATCGGGAGGAAAGGGCCTTGGTCAGAGAGGTGATCAATAACTCGATGGTCACTCTGTCTGAGCTACATCAATCTTCTGTGGAGAAAGGAGAACCTTACAGAAGGACAACCATCTGTGCAACAATCCACCAATCAGGCATGTATGGTAGAGAGGCCAAATGGAAGCCACTCCCCGCCTGGAATTTGCCAAAAGGCATCTAACAGACTCTCAGATCATAGGAAACAAAATTCTCTGGAATGATGAGACTAAAACTGAACTTTTTGGAGTGAATGCCTGGGGTTACGTTTGGAGAAAACCAGGTACCGCTCATCACCAGGCTAATACCATCCCTACAGTGAAGCATGGTGAAGGCAGCATCATGTTTTGGGGATGTTTTTCAGCAGCAGGAACTGGAAGACTAGTCAGGATAAGAGGAAAGATGAATGCAGCAATGTACAGGGACATCCTGAATGAAAACCTGCTTCAGAGTGCTCTTGACCTCAGGCTGGGGCAGGACAGTGGCCCAAAGCACACCAAGAAAATATCAATGGAGTGGCTTCACAACAGCTCAGTGAATGTCCTTGAGTGGCCTAGCCAGAGCCCAGACCTAAACCTTATTGAACATCTGGGGAGATCAGAAAATGGCTGTACATCGTTGCTTCCCATCAAACCTGATAGAGCTTGAGAGGTACTGCAAAGAGGAATGGGCAAAAATTCCCAAAGACTGGTGTGCCAAGCGTGGCATCATATGCAAAAAGACTTGAGGCTGTAATTGCTGCCAAAGGTGCATCAACAAAGTATTGAGCAAAGGCTGCACATGTGATTATGCACTTGTGATTTTGCACATGTGATTTTTCAGTTTTTTTATTTTTAATAAATTTGCAACAATTTCAAAAAATCTTTTTTTTTTTCACATTTTCATTATGGGGTATTGAATAGAATTTATTGATGAAATAAATTAATTAAATCTATTTTGGAATAAGGCTGTAACATAAAAAAAATTTGTAAAACGTGAAGCGCTATGAATAGTTTCTGATGCACTGCATACGTTAATGGCAAAATGCACCAGTTATGTTTCACATACCCCACTTCAGCAAGCTCCCAGATCCATGTTTCTGGAAAGACTGTCCTAATTGTCACTGATGGAGAATTTCCAACCGGTCCATCAACGCCAGCCATTCCTAGAGCAAACATCACTGGTACTGGTCTATGGTCAGGATACATCACTGAAAAAAGTAATATTTGGCATTAAGTGACAGGTATGTGTAACATATCAAAATAATCAAATCCATGTATTGTCATAGAAATAAAATCAAATAGGAGGCAAACAACACAAATTGTTTAATGCAGATTTTAATTGATACATTTAAATTTATTTAAAGTTTTACATTTATGTTAGTGTTGTAAGTCTTTTCAATGATATTTAATGTTTGTTTAATAACACTGAGTTAAAGTTAGAAACTCCTAAAACATGATTACAACTGAAACTGGGCAAGGACATTTTATGTCTTTCTTTAAAATACACTTTAAAACAAACAATGCTATATTTGATTGTTAAAGCGTACACAGGAATAACAGTACATATACCTAAATTTTTGTGATAAGTCAAGCCTCTGTATGAAAGACAATCAGGGACTCGCACAGCCAAATTTGTTGCCATTTTCAGCCCCACACTCTGTCAAGGGATAAACAAAGTTCAGTTTAATTGAAATACAGAATAAAGACGAGGGCTTTTCAATCAAATGAGCAGGATGCCCTTCTGGATCTTTCACTTATTTTGAAGGCTACTGACTACACTAGACAATAAATTGCATCACCAGGCTATTCACTTTTCCAGCAGAGTTTCACGTAATTTTGGGTGTTTCCTCTTCAATTGCTCGACTTTAACTGCAGTTCAGCAGCTTAACTTTTACTCATGAACATTTCATTCATGCTCCTGTGACAAACTAGGGTATTTGACGCGAAAATGAAGGAATGGTGAAAGAGTGTTGCTTTTATTGATACCAGACTTCTAATAGAAAGAAAGAAAACAGCATTTCGTGATGTGTGTGTGCATTCCTTTACTGACAGCCGAGTGTGTAGATCTTGTCACAAAATGCGGTGAAAAGTCCTTCATGACGTAATAGTTTGACGGCGGTGTTTACTTTAATAATGCCACTAATATATGCATACTCCACACGTCTTTATTCCATTTCTGTTTAGGTCAGTTATGACTTTAGTCAGATTAGGGTGATCAAAAATCGATGTTGACATTGTGAACTCTTAATCTGAGTATTGTCTTAATCATATTTAAATCTTAAAATAGTATTGTGGCCTATGTGAACATACTCAATGTTCGACTCACAAATCACACCGTTAGGGCTCTGCGAACTTGGATTTGCGAAGCAGCATTTTCTGTATGTACATACATCAAAAGCAAGTAGACTATGGCTCACGCTTGACAGTGGAAGATGATTTGCGGTTTGTCGTGTCAGGAATCTGACCACAGATTAGCATGTTGTCCTCACAGAAAAAGACTCAGCCATCACACAGAATCACATTATCTGTATATGTATGTTTCAATGTAATTATGCACTTTAAATGCAGCAAGTAGTATGTGACTAATGTTTATACAATTGTTTGTTTTTTGGGGGGTGGGGGGGGGGGGGGGGGTTGTGTGCACGAACGAGTGAAACTGGACAAACTTGGGGGGCGTGTGTCCATTAAGTTTGAAAAACCTTTATCTTTGGCACTGTCACATATATGTATGTAATCCACCTGTTACCTTTAAGGTTTCATAGGTGTTGTCTGTCAGCACAGATCGACGAGGTCTTACATACAGACATGCCTGCTCATCTTCAACACTGTAAGGATAATATGACACCGACTGAACTGGCAGCAGGTTGAAAATCTGCAATGAGACCACATTCACACACAGTCAGTCAGATTACTAATTCTTTCATGGACTTTCAAAAAACTGAATATCAGATGATGGATTACAGCAGACACATCTAAATGTAGTCTTTTTTTTCACAAGATTCATACTGTAGATTCCTAAGACAAAGACACACTTTTTAAAAGTATTGAATCTTAAAGCATCTACACCTTGTCAGCATCCAGACGTTTTCCTGACTCCAGGATCAGGACGCTCTGATCTACAGCACTGAGGCCACACAGTGAACCAGGCTGAGCTGAGAGCTGGAGAGTGTTTTTCTCACCAGGAACTGCTTTAGCAGGAGAAAACTGCAGAGACACCTGTGATGATGGGGAAATGGGGTTTATTTTAGGATTCAAACAGACACAGAGATTATTTTTAACCAGCTGCAATACATACCTTATTACCAAAACATTTTTCAGTGTCTAATCTTTTGTTAGCAGCAATAACGTTTTCACTGGGCAGAACACAGTATGCCAGAATCTGCACTACAGGAGCCACATCTGCACCAACAGACAGTTTGAAGGACATTGTGCCACTTGCTAATCCATTAGAAGAAGACTTCACTTCAACCTTCTCAAATCCATGATGAACAATCACTCCTCTGGACAAGACCTGAAACAGACAGACGACACTCTGATAAACAAAATTGCAAAGAATAAAAGCCATCACTGTACGAATTAGCACATGTACTCACCATATAGACAATGTCAGTACTGAAGTCTTCAACAGTCTCGCCAACAAAATAATACTTGACAGTGGCTGTAATCTCAGTGCCACACTTTAATGGCTGCTCAATATCTTCTATAATCAGTTCACTTAATGTTGGGGAGTACACAGTGGCGATCCGGAAGAGCTGAACAGTTTTTTTATCTGTAGAGAAGTAAGGTGTTTTGTAGCCATAATAACGGGTATCTGGATACACATTTGCCTGGAAAGATTCAGAAATGAGTTGACTGTTGCTACTAAACCCTTCATGGAACATTAACTAAAACTAGATGAATACAAACTCTCTTACAATCAGAGAAATGTCTTTTTTAGAAAGACTAGATGTATTAAGAGAGAAGCTGGCCAGTCCATCACTGTCTGTAGTGAGATTTAGGAGCAGTTTGGAGGACCAGTTTTCACCTTCTAAAAGATAAACCTCTTTGTTTGGAATTGGAGCATCCTTAAAATCGGAAAGTTTGATCTGTTGAAAATAAGAATGTGATCAGGGATATAATCAGGAAAATGTATATTTTTGCATACATTATTGGCATAAATTTCAGACTTACTTTTCCTTCTATGACTGATCCAGGTTCATATGTTTTGGGCAGGTCAATCAGTGTGATTTTGCCAATTTCATACGTGAGATGTACAGATTCAGATTTTGTCATGGTGATCTCTGTAATAGTAAAATATTCATATGTATAATAAATTTAAAAATTAGAAAGTCAATAAAATCAGATAAAGATTTGATCAACCCAACAGCTCACCCGTTCCTTCTTCTGTAACCACTGCCTCAACATGAAGAGAATCCTTTAAGTTATCTTTTAGTGTGGAGTTCAATATCATTGATAAACCGAAGTTATGGATGGCACAGCCAGTCTTTGTTATCTAATTGTAATAAATAATAAAACATTTGCATATTAGCTGAAGCGTGATTTAAATGAATAGAAGAAGGAAAAATGTTGTGTAGTGCAGTTCAGCTAACATACCTCAAGGGTTTCCTCTAAACACAATGGAAAGAAAATAATGTAGGGCAAAGGATTACGGCACACTTTTACCCATGATTTACCAGGCACAGGTTGTCCATAAGTGTATCTGTAAAGTGAAAATGTTCAAGCAACTGATCAAACCCAGGATTAAGTACAATAAATAATATTCTATGATAATTGACCCCAGAGAATGCACTCAACAGTTAAAGTAACACAATTTGACTATAAAGAAGAGAAATAAATGACTCACTTTGCGCAAACCTCAATTAACAGTTCCTCCTCAACAACACTCACTGTCTTTGGTTTTTTTACTGTAACTTCAAACTTAGGCAAAACTAGAAATCAAGACAGTTAGTATTACAATAACTTAATAAACAACAATATAATTTGAATTCTGTGACATGACACACACCAAGCTATTCCCTTTTATGACTTACCGTATTTTTTCACCTGAAAATAATGTGAGCTCATCCTTTCTCCAATAAAAGCCTTTAGTTTGTATGCGCCTTCACGACATTCTGGGTTTAATTCATATGAGCGCTGCAAAATCCACCTTGTTGAGGAAACATTTGTCCATTGACCAATCCTGTTATCTTGACTGTCCTGTTTAATACCAAAAACACAATCCATTTAGTCACACAGTCAACAAAACATCTTGACCATTAATGAAGAGATATATGGTTTTTCAAAGCACAGTAAAGGCTTTGTAATGACTGTAGAGAATATCTTATGTTCTTACCTCAAGCACGATAATACTGTACTGGAAAAGAGATAAAAAAACTAGTTCAATAATTTATAACAGATTTTCAGAGGATTTAAATCCAACATAAAACACGTCATACCTGCTGATCAACAGGTGCAAAGTTTGTATCCATGGTAACAACTCTGAAGTTCACTTTGAAAACATAAAAATATGTTATAGCCAATTTCCCAAGTAATGTACATTAAAAAGAAGTCGTTACAGTGGAGAAAAAAGTAGTCAACATGTCATGTTTTTTTTTTTAGGAAAAAAATATTCTAAAGGAGCTGTTGCCATGAAATTGAAGCAGATTTTGGTAAAAACCCAAACAATACATCATCATCATTTTCATCCACTTATCCGTGGCCGGGTCGCGGGGGCAGCAGTCTTTGGAGAACTTCAGGCTTCCTTCTCACCAAACACTTCCTCCAGCTCTTCTAGGAGGATTCCAAGGTTTTCCCAAGCCAGCCAAGAGACAAAGTCCCTCCAGCATGTCCTGGGTCTTCCCCGTGGCCTCCTCTCGGTGGGACATGCCTGGAACACCTCCTTAGGTATGTGTTCAGAAGGCATCCTAAACAGATGCCTGAGCCACCTCAGCTGACTTCTCTAGATGTGCTGGAGCAGCGGCTCTACTCTGAGCTCCTGCCGGGTGACAGAGCTTCTCACCCTATCTGTAAGAGTGCGCCCTGCAACCCTGCGAAGGAAACTCATTTCAGCCAATTGTATCCGAGATCTTGTCCTTTCGGTCATGACCCAAAGCTCCTAAACCATAGATGAGAGTAGGAATGTAGATTGACTGGTAAATCGAGAGCTTTGCCTTTCGTCTCAGCTCCTTCTTTACCAAAACAGACAGTACATGGACCACATTACTGCTGCCGCTGCACCGATCCACCTGTCAATCTCACACTCCATCCTTCCATTACTTGTGAACAAAACCCCAATATACAGTACTTGAACTCCTCCACCTGGGGTAAGGACCCTCCTCCAACCTGAAGATGGCAAACCACCTTTTTCTGGTGGAGCACCATGACCTCGGAGGTGCTGATTCTCATCCCAGCTGCGTCACACTGAAGGTCCGTGTTTGATGAAGTCAACAGAACAACATCGTCTGCAAATAACAGAGATGAAATCCTGTAGTCCCTGAACCGGCCGACTTCCAGCCCAAAGCTGCGCTTTAAAGTTCTGTCCATAAAAATTATGAACAGAATTGGGGACAAAGAGCCGCCCTGCCAAAGCCCAACATGCACTCCCAGGTGAAAAAAAGTGCACTAAAATACACTTATTTAAGTATACTTAGTACACTTTTCAGTAATGTACTAAAAGTGCTCTATTTTCGAACACTAATTTTGTACTTAATGTACTAAAAGATAGTATTAAGTATATGTTAAGATAAACTTAATACCATCTAATTTTTCTCAACTGTGCTATTTTGAGACACCCTGAAATTGAACTAAAATGTGCTTTTAACATACTATATCTGTATTTAAAAAATATGTTTAGTTACAACTAAAAATACACTTGAACCCTAATTTTAAACATTTATAAATATATTTAAGAATAGCTTAAAGCATAATAGTAATATATTTAAAGAATATACAAAATGTGAAAGCAGTGTGCTATTATACACTTTAAGTATACTTTGTACACTTTTCAGTAATGTACTAAAAGTGATCTATTTTCGCACTCTAATTTTGTACTTAATGTACTAAAAGATAGTATTAAATATATATTAAGATAAACTTAATACCATCTAAGGGTACTCAACTGTGCTATTTTGAGACACCCTGAAACTGAACTAAAAATACACTTGAACCCTAATTTTAAACATTTAAATATATTTATGACTAATTTAAAGTATAATTGTAATATATTAAATGAATATAAAAATTGTAAAAAAAAAAGTGTGCTAAATACTGTATTAAAAGTGCTTGATTTTCCCAAACTAATTTTGTATTTGTTGTACTAAAAATTAGTATTAAGTACATTAAGATAAACTTAAGTACATCCAAGTACTCAACTGTGCTATTATGAGACAAAATTAAGCTGATCTAAAATGTGCTTTTAACATTCTAAACATTTATTTAAAGAATATATTTTGAAGGGATCCCAGGTGAAAAAAATAAATAATTAAATGCAATTAAAATACACTTAAATACCCGCAAATACATTTTTAGTACATTGTTATTTTTTTGTGTTAAATAAAAGTTTGATGGTTTTACACTATAAATATACTAATTAAAAGTATGTTTATACTTCAGTAGGACTTTAGTACACTTGACAAAAGTATACCAAATACCAGTTATACTTTAGTGTACTACATAAAGTACACTACAGAAAAAAACATCCAAAACAGTTGTATTAGTGTAACCTGAGGAGTGACACAAACAACAGAGATAAGTTCCACGTGCAGGTTTAATCAGTGGTCAGGCAAGAAATGGTCAATACAGGTGCAAACAGACATACAAGGGAAGTCCAGAATCGTAGTCAAAGGATCAGGCGAGTGGTCAGAAGGCAGGCGGCAGACTAAGACACACGGGCTAACAAGGCTAGGGTCAAAACACAGGAAAACTAGACTAGAAAACACGTTGTTACTTTACAGTTAACAAGACTCGGCAATGTGAATGAGTGAGTGTGTTGGTTAAATAGTGTGGGCAATCAGTCTCTGACAATCCTCAGGTGGCGCGAGTGTAATCATTCTAGATGAGGAAGCATGTGTGAGTGTGAGCGGAGTGCATGTATGAAAATGTAGTCCAGAAATGGCGGAATTGTAGTCCATGGTTATTGTGAATGAAGTTATCGTGACAATTAATGTGTTTTTCAAAAGTGTGCTTTAAATGCTTTAAACATTAGTTGATTTTTAGTACACTGTTTACATACTAATCCTAAGTTTAAAATAAGTTAATATATAAAAAATCTATTAGTAATGTTTTGTAGTAGAAGTACATTTTCCCAAAAATTGTACTTAAGTACACTTAATGTGAATGCAATATTATCACTTTAATATTTAATATTAACACTTTAATAGATTTTGAGTGTTGTAATTTTAAGTTTATATTAAACTGACTTTATTAAAAATCTATTAGTAATGTATCGTAGTAGAAGTACATTATTTTATTTATATTTTTGTGTTCTCAGTTTTTGCTAAGTTTTTGTTCCCTCCCATAAGGTATTTTTGGACTTGTGGTTTATTGCACAAAAAGATTCAAATGTTTTGATGAAGCACAGATGCTGTTTTCTTTGTACACACAGTATCCCTTCAAAATATATTCTTTAAATAAATGTTTAGTATGTTAAAAACACATTTTAGATCAGCTTCATTTTGTCTCATATTAGCACAGTTGAGTACACTTAGATGTACTTAAGTTTATCTTAAAAAGTACTTAATAATAATTTTTAGTACATTAAATACAAATTTAGTTTGGGAAAATCAAGCACTTTTAATACAGTATTTAGCACACTTTTTTTTTTTTTTACAATTTGTATATTCTTTTAATATATTACTATTATACTTTAAATTAGTCATAAATATATTTAAATGTTTAAAATGAGGGTTCAAGTGTATTTCTAGTTGTAACTAAACATATATTTTTAAATACAGATATAGTATTTTAAAAGCACATTTTATTTCAGTTTCGGGGTGTCTCAAAATAGCACAGTTGAGTACACTTAGATGGTATTAAGTTTATCTTAACATATACTTAATACTATATTTTAGTACATTAAGTACAAAATTAGTGTGCGAAAATAGAGCACTTTTAGTACATTACTGAAAAATGTACTAAGTATACTTAAATAAAGTGCATTTTAGTGCACTTTTTTTTTTTTTTTTTACCTGGGATAGTGTGTGTACAAAGAAAACAGCATCTGTGCTTCATCAAAACACTGAGAACACAAAAATATAAATAAGATGCAACATTACAGCACAGATATGAAATGTAAAGACATTTTGGGAAAATGTACTTCTACTTAAAATTACTTAAAAACTTCAAATTACCACACTCAAAATCAATTTAAGTGTCAGTGATAATATTGCATTCACATTAAGTGTACTTAAGTACAACTTTTGGGAAAATGTACTTCTACTCCAATACATAACTAATAGATTTTTTATATACTAACTTATTTTAAACTTAGGATTAGTATGTAAACAGTGTACTAAAAATCGACTAATGTTTAAAGCATTTAAAGCACACTTTTGACACTAATAAAAGTCTTTTGGATGTTTTTTCTGCAGTGAACTTTATTGTAGTACACAAAAAAATTATTTAAGTTACTGGTATTTATACTTTTGTCAAGTGTACTAAAGTCCTACTGAAGTATAAACATACTTTTAATTAGTATATTTATAGTGTAAAACCATCAAACTTTTATTTAACGCATAAAAATAACAATGTACTAAAAATGTATTTGTGGGTATTTAAGTGTATTTTAGCTGCATTTAATTATATATTTTTTTCACCTGGGCTGAAAACAAGTCTGACTTAGTGCCAGCAATGCGAACCAAACTCCTACTCTGTTCATATATGGACCAGACAGCCCTTAACAAAGTGTCTCTGACCCAGTACTCCCACAGCATCGGCACAGCATGCCACGGGGGACACGGTTGAATGCCATCTCTAAGTCCACAAAACACATGTGGACTGGTTGGACATACTCCCATGAACCCTTTAGCACTCTCGTAAGGGTATAGAGCACACTGTACCAAAAAATACAAACAAAAATAAAACAAAACAAAATTGAAAAAATTGTGAAAACAGTGAACGATAAAATGACACAAGAATAATGTAATGAACTACTGAAATATTTATACTTAATATATAAAAGGCTTTTTTGGTGATGGCAGCTTAAAGACGCCTCTCAAATGGAGAACGAAGTCATGCATTACTGAGGTGTGCATTTAACAGAGCCTGCAGAGCCACCATCAAATGCGAGAGTCATTGCAAGGAGATCTGTTGACTCATACAACAAGTGGCCCATGTATTGAAAAAAGTCATCATTCTTCCTAAATGATCATGTAATGCCTTAATGCTCATACAGGATACAAAGTATGCAAAGATTGATTGGTTTTTTACTCCCATGAAGGATTGGCATCTTCTCATTTGATAATGTTATGAGTGCTCCTTGAGTATGCTTTTCCCTGGTACAGATGATGAACACATATGGGTGCTGCACAAGATGAGGGAGGAATGGGATACTGTTCTTCTGGCCATGCTGAACTGGTTTATCTAGCTGTGGTTTCTGGACATACTGGAGCTTACAAGAGCTCCCCATGCCCAGTTCTGTTATGATGACACCTGTTATGTGAAAGCACTGGAAATTGTATAGCACCCCACGCCAGAGATATGGAATTTGCATGTTTGTGATGGGCAGACATTGAATGTGTCACTGCGGGTTTTGGATACAGTTGCAGAAGCAAGAGCCCTATTTAAATCACGGGCTGTATGCTCTGAAGGTTTTGCTTAATAGTTTAAATGGGCACAAGGCATCTTAATTAAAGGTGTATGTGACTGTTAGTTAAACTTTTCACCCTAACATGGCAGCTAATTAGTATCTGTCTTATTACACTTTCTGACGCACTCTTTGACCAAAGTGCTCTTATTTAAGCAGTGCTTTACCTACACTCTTGTGTTTTCTCTCATTCTTATCTATTTTTTAAACTTATCTGGTTCTCTATTCTGTTTACAAGTTTGCAAATACATTTAACTGCTTACAACAAACTTGTAATATCTGCAGGGTTTTGTAACATGTGTATTTTTGACCCTGATGTCCTATACTGCTACTTCAGCTCATCGTATGATGATAACATGCTTTACTTAATGTATGTTACATCAGTTGTGGTCAGGGTAAGATGTCAGTGACACCAGGATTATTTACTAAAATTTAGACTTTGAAACATTCACAACTCACCAATCTGTCCAGGCATATAGATGGGTTTATCAGTCTGGATAAAGGTCAGAGGATCGTAAGATTTGAACATGACTTTTCTTTCCTCAGTCATCTTGAAGGACTCTCCCTGAAGTTCAACCTTGATTTTCTGCACTGATTCTGCTTCTGCTAGAGGGGCCTGATGAGAAATAATGTTTTGCGTTTACAACTTCTGCAACAGACAGCAACTTTTCTTCAAAAAAGCAAATGTTTACAATTGTATTAAATTCATTTTGTTTTGCAAAAGACCTTGAAGTTAAAGCAGCGGTGAAACTCTTGCTCAGCATTCTCCTGCAGCAGTAATGTGCTCTGGTTCCCATGAACCAGATATATGTTCATGACGAGACTTTCATTGGGCTTCAGAAGACTTGCACACAGTTTGGCCTCAGATCCTGACTCAATCACGGCAGGAAAAGTCACCATGAAAGATCTGATGTGAGATAATAATTGTTAATTAAACATGTTTCTTATGCATGCAGTAAGCCTATCAAACAGCAAAAATATACTGTGCAACACAGGTCAGTTATATAAATCCAAAAGAAATCAAGACATTCTACATATAGTGGCTGTTGATAAAGTCAGGATTGTCAGTGGACAGCCACACCAGAGGAAACTCCACACATCACCTCAGCCACTCACCTGGACTACACGTACCAGAATACTTTGCACCCACACATCTGATTCAGTTTATTTTAAACTCTGATTATTCACACAGCTCCAAGACATTACACACATTATATAAGCACCACTTCCACTCATGAGTGCTCATTTTTGTATGCACTCATAAATATTTAATTGTCTGTTTTTGTCTTTGTCTTGCCCAGTTTTGTTTTTATTGGATTTCGATTGTTTGTCTGCCTGTTAACCACCCTCCAATATAATAAAGCTGTGTTTGGAACTTCACCTCTTTTACCATCACCCCATTCATAACAACAGTAAAACAAAAAATAAAGTGGCATCAGTTTTTCCATTGAAAATTCCATTTAAAAGAGGATTTAAAAAAATAGTTTTAATAAATGTAAAGCATTTACTGTAACTCATTGCTATCATCATCATCATATTTTGATGAAAAAATTTTAAATAAAAATGTAATTTTTATTTTTTATATTATTCAAATATACACAATAAAAGGGACTAAGCCGAAGGAAAATGAATAAATGAAATAATGTACTCATTAGTAAATAACTGCCTTCCTCTAAGGAAACAAAAGTGTTAAAACTTACGGCTCTGCTGCTTGTCCATTGACACAGACGAAAAGGAAAAAGTTCAGGAGGAGCCCTTTCCAACAACAGCTAACATTCAGAGCCATGATGACGAGTGTCCAGGCCATGAGATAAGCTGAACTGTCCCTTATAAAGAGACTCTCCTGCTAAAGGAGGCCCTTAAAAATATTGATCATTTGATTAATGATTCAACCAGCTAATGTAGTTTAAAGCCTGTGCAAATGCACATTTGTTAATTTATACAAAAGGAAAAAAAAGAGTTTTAAAAAGTACTGAAATATTAGATTAAAACATACAAATGTTTTAGTCGTAAGCAATAAAATAAACATTCAGTGTAGTTTCCTAAATAAACATTTTAGAACTGAATTTCTATGTTGATGTTTTAACATGTAAATCTTTATTTTAAAAGAAAGGTTGAGGCATTTACTTTTTGTCAAATAACAAGCAAGCCCTTTACTGAAATATTTTATTACATAGACTCAAAAAAGGATTTTATTTTGTTACTTATTTAAAATGAGCTGAACAAACACAATTCTTCTTTTTACAATTGTTGTTTTTTTTGGCACAAATTAATTGTTTTATGTTCAAGCTACTTCCATTTGAAAAATGAAGTAAGTTAACTTAATCAATTTGTGTTGGGATAACATGAAGGAATTGTGTGGAGCCCAGCATTTTTACAGTGCAGTGAGCATAAACATGTGATCTCCTGAATACCCTGACTCTTAACTTAATTTACATAGAAATACACAGTTACTGACCTTTGACCAAAACAAATATTGGGCTCTGATAACTACAGAGGTGGTTAGATTATTCAAAATCTGTACTCAAGTAAGAGTACAAGTACTTGCAGAAATTTTTACTCAAGTAAAAGTAACAATCTTAAAAGTTACTCGAGTAAGAGTAAAAAAGTACCTTATGAAAAAATTACTCAAGTTATTACTTACTTAGTTACTTTTGATTATATATATATATATATATATATATATATATATATATATATATATATATATATATATATGTGGTAGTGCTGTCCCCTCACAGCAAGAAGGTCGCTGGTTCGAGCCTCGACTCGGTCAGTTGGAGTTTCTGTGTGGAGTTAGCATGTTCTCCCTGCATTCGCATGGGTTTTCCTCCAGGTGCTCCGGTTTCCCCCACAGTCAAAAGACATGCGGTACAGGTGAATTAGGTAAGCTAAATTGTCCATAGTGTATGAGTGTGTGCGTGAATGTGTGTGTGGATGTTTCCCAGAGATGGGTTGCGGCTGGAAGGGCATCCGCTGCATAAAAACTTGCTGGATAAGTTGGCGGTTCATTCTGCTGTGGATGAGTGTGTGTGGATGTTTCTTTTTTCGGCTTAGTCCCTTTATTAATCCAGGGTTGCCACAGTGAAATGAACCGCCAATTTATTCAGCACGTTTTTACGCAGCGGATGCCCTTCCAGCCGCAACCCATCTCTGGGAAACTGAATGACTAATATGTACTGGGATAATCAGTTATTCCATTAAACAGCTACTTGGTTATCTCAAAGCAGACCTGTAGCCAGCCAGGGGTCATTTTCTCAAAATGTGGACCTTTTTGCAGTTATTCACTTCATTTACAATGTTTGAGATTTAAATACTGTGTTTTAGTGACATTTTAAGCACTATTTTAGGTGCATTAGCCTGTTAGGTCGTCATCATAGTGACACATTTAATGTACCAAAATATTTCCTAAAGATTTAGATGAAAGAAAAATGAAAAAATTATTATTTTTAAAATACACATTTATTAAATCATAACTTATTAAAAAAAATAGGAATCTGTTGAAGTTTTAAATTAAAAACTTTAGCCTATTGTAGCCTACAAACTGGCCAGAACATTCAACTGTCCTCACTCAGTCAGAATTTGGCTATTTGAATAATAAAAAATCTAACATAATAATAATAATGGAGCTTCACAATTTCTCTAGCCTCTCTTGTAAAAAAAAAAAAAAGTATATTTGATTTGATTAAAATTTTGATTTGAATAAATATAAAATTTCGTTCGAGCATTTTTTTGAAGGGGACACAAATAAAGCTCGTCCTGATTTTGCCAAGTGCTAGTTGTCCTGAGACCAACATAATTTATGATAACCCAGGGACAACATCTCTATCAGCCAATCAAACGTTATTACATCATCATTATGTGCCCCCTGCAGAGTCCGCCAAAAATGCAAATTCAAAAAAGACACCCACACACACACGCAACTCAACTGCCTTTTTCACCAGTGAAGAGGACAAGTGAAGAGGTAAGATCACCGGTTTTCTTCTATAAGTTTACAGAAGCAGTAATGATTGTAAAATTCATATGTGTTTATGGATTTGCTCTTTTTTTCTAGCGAAGCAAACGAGCAACATTTAACTTTAGTTTGCATTAAGTTAGCCTATTAGCCGTCCCTACCTAACGTTAGATTGACGTGCTGCTTACTGCGATTTACTTTCTGGCTTCAATTAAAACAAGCTAACAATATTGTTTTGAATTTAAATCTAGCTATTAAACGTGACTAAACTTGTCTCTTGCTAATTTAGCGATCGTATTTTTGTCTAATAATTCGGTTTTTATCATGTATTATGTCAATTTCATTTAAAGACAAACGCCAGAAAGGTGAACCAACACAGCACTAGTTTAAACACAAGACAGGTTATTTGAGACGTTAAATTTATTTAATCTGATTATTTATTCTGTTAAATATGTTGACCTAATCGCTGATTTATTAATATGTTAACCCTTGGTCATCATCGCTGATTTATTAATATAATTAATATGTTTACCTCAGATCATCATCGCTGATTTATTAATAAAATAAATATGTTAACCTCAGATCATCATCTCAGATTTATTAATATGTTATCATTGATTTATTAATATGTTAACGTCAGGTCATCATCACAGATTTATTAATATAATAAATATTTTAACCTCAGGTCATCCTCGCTGATTTATTAATATTTTATCATTGATTTATTAATATGGGACCGCGCCTCCCATGATGTGGGTGCGTCACGCTTGCTTGACTATCCCCTTATTGGGGGCGTTGGTAAGGTGCAGTCATTATGGCGCTCTCCATAGTTCTCACATATGTGGATTTTCAAAATCAAATCCACTGTATAGCACTGAAGTTCCCCAACCGAAGGGGAACGTTCAAGGTTACAGAAGTAACCCTTCGTTCCCCGAGGAGGGGAACGGAAGTGCTATACTCCGTCGCATCCATAAAAGGATGGCGTTTGATCGCTCCAGGTGTGCTTATATGCTGGGATAATTGGCAATGAAGCACACCTGTGCAAGCTTACGCTGCCAATTCATTGCATTCATTGGCCCGTTCAATACTCTTTCAGACAAGCGGCTTCTGAACCGAAACCTCCCATACGTGGATTTTCAAAATCAAATCCACTGTATAGCACTGAAGTTCCCCAACCGAAGGGGAACTATCTTATTAAAGGTAGGCAAACCAAGCTTGTTGTAGAACAAAATTTACTGTTCTTAAACACTATTCGCTATTGATTAACTTGGTATAATCGAAATCACACTGAATGAACTCACAACTGAAGCTCTGTCTCTTGCAAACATTCACTTATAACAGAAACAGTGTGCGACCAAATCAAATAGCCTACACACAGCTGTAAATTAATTATCATGGGGACTATTTATGTCAAGTAAAGGTAAAGGCTGGTTCAATTATGGCTAATTGAACCAGTTAGAAAGTAAATGTTTTTATAAATTTTTTAAATAAATGTTTTATAACTTCAGAAAACTTTGATGATATAATTATGGTTTTCTGCTCAGTTAAAGTTAAAAATAGACTGCATTAATGTACTCATTTAGGAAATATTTTTGATGATTTTGGCAATTTGTTTAAAGTTCATTACAGCATGCAATTATTGTATTACATGTTATTTTCTAGGCGACGCAGTGGCGCAGTAGGTAGTGCAGTTGCCTAGCAGCAAGAAGGTCGCTGGTATGAGCCTCGGCTGGGTCAGTTGGCGTTTCTGTGTTTATTTGCATGTTCTCCCTGTGTTTGCATGGGTTTCCTCCGGGTGCTCTAGGGTAGAAAATATATTCATATAATAATCAAATAGTAGCCAAAAAATAAATGTGGCCTGTAAATTAGGTTTGCTAACATAATAATAATCATCAATAAGACATCAATTTACAATAAGCAATCAATTTACAATATAAGTTTTGAATGCATAGCATGAATGCTGATATTAGTAGCTAAGGCGATAGTTAGTATCTTGTATAGGAAATATATATCTTGTTTGTAAAAACAACTTGGATTTGCAGATCAGCAGGTGATCCAGGCAGGAAGTTCAGAGTTTAAGAAATGTTGTGAGCTTTTAGAAATAATAGTGTATTTTTGTTACCTGGCAGTGATGAGATTACTGTAGTAAAGTTTTTGACCATCTAATGATTTGGTGGAGAAGTGATTTGCTATATGTTATCAGATCATATTTGCTCATAATTTGGCTGTTGTTGGTTTAATTCAATTAATAAAAGGATAAGTTACAGTACATATTCAAAGTCATAAATGATCATCTAATACTAAGTTGAAACATTTCAAAATATTCAATCATAAAACATCTAATTCTGAAAGCAGATTCTAAAATAACATGTAGCTTCTAGACATACAAAGACTCAACCAGCTCGCCATAACTTGGGTTCAACAATTTTAATAATCATGTTAAATCTTGACCAGAATATAGAAAAGCAATGTAATAATAAACATTTAAATGCTTAAACATGTTTCACCATTTAAAAATATTAATTGATGTTCTTCAGTGCTTCACAGTGGAAGGAGTATTCAATCTCCGATTGATCACCTGAAAGAAATGGAGGATGTTATCATTCATATCACGGTACACTTACACATTAAATAAATTTAAATAAACATTGCATTGCATGATAAAAAAATTATATATATATATATATATATATATATATATATATATATATATATATATATATATATATATATATATATATATATATATATTATTATTATAATTTTTTTTATCATGCAATGCAATATATATATATATATATATATATATATATATATATATATATATATATATATATATATATAGCATAAATCATCTTACTTGTTTGGTAGTAATCATACACTTTGACCACAGCTGGCTTGAGATTCTTAACTGGTAGAACCTGTTTCATTTGTATCTGGTAATTCATTGCAACATTTTTAGGGATCTGCAGGAGAACACAACCTTATCAGTTACTGACAAAATGGATTTATTATATTTGATTAAATCAAAATGACATAAAATCAACCATTTGAATGTTACTGTTCTCTCACCTCCTTCAGATACACAATGACATGGTCATCTTTGGAATCGACCCGCTCCACAAGTGATACATATGTTCCTGAAGAAGTGCCAAGCTGTAAGAAAAAAAGAGCAGGTCAGTTAAAGTATTAAAACTGACATCTAGAGATTTTATTTCTGCTTGATGTATCATCAAACACACCGCAGATGTATCAGCTGTGAATCCAGATAACAGTTTAATGTCTACAATGGCCATGTTAGTCTTTTCCTCTGGCCCATCGTATCTGGAAATCAGCAAATGGAAATGATTAGATAAAAGCTTTTAATGTCATAAAAGTGTTCAAAAAGTAGTTGGCGATTCATTCCGCTGTAGCGACCCCTGATAAATCAGGGACCAAGCCAAAGGAAAATAAATGAATGATTGAATGAATGAAAATTAGAAATAAGCAACAGTCATGTTCAATATCAATCATTATCATACTCTAGTATTGTGGATTACTTTCAGGTCTATTCTTACTTGACAGTGAAGTCGAAGATGAAATTTTGTCCCAGTGCTTCACAATCTCCTTCAATCTTAGCATCAATGCTCAATGTTTTAGCTTCAGTAGGAGTGGGAATGTTGTAAAACTGAGCTATCTGAGTCAAAACAGATAAAATGTTCATAAACAATCTCAAAGTAGAATAACCCCAAAATGCCAAGAGAGAAGGTGAGTAAATGAAGGTGAAACTGCAGACCTGCACAGACACACAGGCTGAGCCCTTGACTTCAATGCTGTATTTGCCCGGCACATTGGCCAGCTGCTTCTCCTGGTACAGTAACTTGTTGTCCTGATTGACATCAAAGTGGTGAGAGTCTCCTGCTGACTGTACAGTCACTGTGCTGGAGCCGTCAGAGCTGAACACTTTGGTGGCGTACAAAGACAGAGCCTGAAGAGCCACCACTGTGTCCTGGGAAAGAAATGAGATCAGTCATGTGACAATTTTAGCCATTCAGCAATAATGTGTTTGATTTGAGGAACCTGTGTGGAGGAGAATCCTCCATAGGCATTCTGCTGCTTCACAAGCCAGCTGACAATCCTGTTAGCAAAGCCCAGATCAGCTGTAGTGAGTGAATCTGCAGTGAGAACAGCTAGCAGCACATATGAGCTGATCTCCACATCCAGAGAAGCAGAGTCATCAGCAGATGCAGACTGAGACCAGTGGACAAGAGGACCTTTAGGACACAAAAGACAAATCAACCAGCAGGACAAAAGCAACAGTGCAGTGCAGAAAGTCATCAGAAAGCAATCTTTTACCATCTGAAATTGCAAGATCCTCCAGTTTGTTGAAAAGCTGCTGTCGAGTGTTGGTGTCTCTAGCCAGACTGAAAGTGTAGGCCAGCAGAGCAGTGGTGTAAGTGTTTTTGACTTCCTCGATGACGGACCTCAAACATGACAAACCTTTAGTGATGACAGGATCCTGAAACACAAACAGACGAACAGATGCTGCGAGTTTCATTTTACTAAGAGTTTATACTGAGTTTCCTGATGATGAACTTACTGTGACAGGAGTTTCCAGTTCAAGCAGTGATGCAGTAATGTAGGCCGTCATGGTCACGTTATCATTCACTCCACCCTATGATAGAGGAAAATTTGGGGTAAGGCAACACAATCAACACCTTTATGTGAATATAGACACACATTTATCTTGGCTTGACAAATCCTAAATGTTTGAAAGAGAAAAATTTAAAAGTAAAAGTAAAGTTTCCTAGTTACTACATTTTTTTTCTAGATGTTTGTTATGGTGATAGATAGATAGATAGATAGATAGATAGATAGATAGATAGATAGATAGATAGATAGATAGATATGCAATGTCTATCGCTAGAACACCTTTAGAGGCCAGCCAGTAGGTGCTGTGCAGGTAACCCTCCTTCCTGTGACCTCTAAAGGTGCTCTAGTGACAGACGCTAGAGGCCATGGTCTTTAGCCTCTTTATTAGAGCAACCGACTTCCATGCGGAAGGTCGCCAGTTCAATCCCAGCTCAGAGCTGGTTGGGTGGCGTAGGATCGGCGGGGGTTACATTGGTGCCGTGACTCAGATGCAAAACCCAGAAGCAAATGGGCAAACAAACTTTGTGACTCACTTATATAGCGCTGAGCACTCTACAACCTGTTGTTAATTTACGCTGCAACCAGGAAATAAAATGTCCGCACGTAAACAACAACACTTCCTTACATGGCGCAAAGCCTGCTAGGACTTGTAGTGCCCAGACATCATCTCATGATAGATAGATAGATAGATAGATAGATAGATAGATAGATAGATAGATAGATAGATAGATAGACAGACCTTCATTCTGTTGTTAAACAGTCTTCCCTGTTGGATAAAACAGCCGTCTGAATCCCGTCTGCTTATTAACCAATCCTTTGCACTCTGAATAATTTGTGGATCAATAAATGTGTATTTCTGAGCTTTGCCAAAAGACCTCAGGACAAAGGCAGTCAACCTGGTGGTGTGAAAGATTTAATTGTTTAGAATATTTCCTTGATGTTAATTTTGCTTTAACAAAAGAGTGAAATTATATATACCATGTGTTCCCATCACCATAACCAAATGTGCTGTAAGCCCCATCAAAATGCTTGTAGTTCAGTTGTCTCTGGTATCCTGTTTAGTGGCATAATGATTAATGCTTGTTAATGTTAGAGCAGATTGTGTCTGACATTCAGCTTTGTTAAAAAATAAACAAATAATTTTTCCATCTCAGTAGTTTCTCATCATGACTGATGTGTCTCACCACTCTTAAGGAAGCTGCTGGCTTTCTCTCGTATGGCTGATGTGAGCTGCTTTGTGTTCTCCAGATACTGCAGAATGTAAATATTGGGAGAAAGAACAGCCATGTTTTGTTCTCCACAGCCGTACGGCATCCGTAATAATCCATGAAGATTCTGCAGTGCACGACCCAATATGTCTCCTGCAAACCAAACACATTTTAGAAATCCAAACACAAGCTCCTCTTTCTGTATGTAAATGCAATAGTAACTGGATGCAGCATTTATGATGCAAGCTGAGATTGCATTTTTCAGAGATGCAGTGTCAGACGCAATGCACTTAATGGAGCTAGTGATGTCACTTTGATGGATAGGTATAGGTAAGTCCATTAAAAATCATTGCATGCAGCTCAGATTGCATCTGCACCAGGTCTGCATCCAGACGCCTCTCCGTAAATGTTACCAATGACTGAAACTGAGGATTTTGCTGATCCCTCTATCACATCTTTAGGCAGAGTAAGATCCACTTTCTCTGAGAGACTGTCACCTGTCAATCAGAGGCAGAGACGCACGCATCAGTCATCAGGAGTGTAATATTTCAAAATAAAATTTAGTTTCAATCACTTCCACTTATTTCATTTCACAAGTTCCAATAATAAGTAAGTGGAGCCACAATCAGAAATTATTCTGTTTTAACCACATGGGTAAGAGAGAAAACCATCAGCAGTTTTAAAATGAGATTTTTCAGTATTGTCACATATTGTAGACGTGATAATATAATGATAACATGGTTCCTCCAAATAGAGTAGTCCTTAAATTGAATGTGTGTTCTCAATATGTAGTTTTGATACTGCATGCTAATTTACTCATTTGTGCAGAATCTGACTTCCTTGAGGCAACATGTGTATTAATTGAAAAAAAAAAACTTCTCTGCTTGATACTGTGCTTGATTGAAAAATTGAATGCAATCAAAATGTTTTCTGCATTATGAGTGCTTTTACACCAAAATATCTGACCAATTTTTGGAACCCACCCTTTGGACACAGTAACCAGCTGTTGGTCTCTGTCTTTTCAATTCCTTCAGCCTGCAGCATAAAAATAACAACACAAACAACATTAGAATCAATGGTAGATGATGTCTGAGAGCTGTTTGATGTGACCTGACCTGTACAAGCAGACTTCGTGTGACGATGTCAATGCGTCCTCTCTCTGGCACACTCACAATCTCATTGTCACACACAGTCTGGGACGCCTCTGCCTCTGCACTGACTGTAACATTCACCACTCCTGCAACACAAGACATGTATGTGAAGATACAGCAGACACAAACACTGAGAAACTATGATTCAGACTGGACAATTCACCAAGAACAGAAGGAGTGAGGATCCATTTAAAGGTTTTTCTTCCATTAGCACAGAGACAGGATGAATACTGATCATCAGAGGAGGCTTTGAGAGTGTAGTCTGAGGAAGGAGCTGGACTCACTTTAACCTGCCAATCAAGCACATGTGATTAGTGGAATATTTGATCTGATTGGATCAGACTGAGTCTGAAATCTCACCATGATGCACTTGGACAGATAGTTGAAGACAGTGGCCTTGAGCTCAAAGATCTCCCCACGGATGATGGAGTAAGGCAGAGAGAGCTCCAGGAAAAAGGGCTGGAAAACTGTCAGTTGAGCAGGAGGAGCCAAGCCCAGACCTGTGGAGGACAGACAGAAGGCCTCTGTTTCCCAAGTGGTGATGGTGTCAGGAACTTTGACAGGAACCTCAGCTGATCCAGAGTCTCTGTGGTGCAATAATAACAATAAGCCTGACTGATTCTTACTCAACAATTGAGCTACATTCTTACATATGTAAGTCTGGAATTTGAGGGATTTTGAATCATCTGCATTCTGTCTTGGCAAGAGCCTCTTTTTTGATTTTAAGTGTAAAAATTTGCAGGCTACAAACAATTTTTTTGTTTACAGTCATTCCACGTTTTGTGCAATTATGATACCAAGTCAATCCTCTTCAGACACTTTTATGTCACAACAACAACAATATTGGACTATATGCATGTAAGGTTTATGCAAAAACAAGACAAAGTGAAAAAACATCTTATTTATCAACTAATCCATCAATCAAAACATGTCACAGCCACGAATCTCTCCCTCAAAAACGTTTCAAAAGTTCACACTTAGATATTGCTTGACAACTGTAAGCCGGTTCGGCATGCTGTCCCGGGAGAGAACCCTGAGCTCGGAGATAGTTGAGCCCAGGGCTCCCGTCAGGTCCATAGAGCATGTGAGGGGAGTATGAGATCAGGAGGTTCTTGAGAGCTCCCCTTTTTTGTAAAGGAGAAAAGGAGGAGAAAGGGGGTGGATGGGGGGTGTCTTCAGAAAACGAAGATAAGGGAGTAATATCTAGCTAGGCTAATTATAGTGAGTTAGGATAGATCTGATTAGCTAACTAATGAGTGTAGATAGGTGGCCAGCTGCAGTCAATTATATCACATGCTCTCGAAATTAGTTTAAAATCTTCACTTCAAGAGTTCACACTTAGATATTGCTTGACAACTGTAAGCAGGTTTGGCATGCTGTCCCGGGAGAGAACCCTGAGCTCGGAGATAGTTGAGCCCAGGGCTCCCGCCAGGTTCATAGAGCATGTGAGTGGAGTGTGAGATCAGGTGGTTCTCGAGAGCTCCCCGAATGCATGAAGCTCGGGACAGCAGCCATGTATTCGAAGAAACTCCCCAAAAGGCTTGAAATGCTGTATCCGGCTGCTGGATATAGTTATTTGAAAAAGAAAAGGTAAAGGGGCTCCTTTGGAGCAAAGGGTGAAACAGGTTACTGCGGGAACTCGAGCAGAGTTGGCGTGGGCTGTGAATACTCCTGCGGGAGTAGAAACTCGGGGAGACACCTGCGGGGGTCAGAGAAATGGGGTGGGTGGGAATCCTGCTGAAGTCATTATAAGGGAAAGGGAAGAAAGGACTCCGGCTGGAGAGGGGGGTGAAGGGGGCAGGGACTCCGAAGGAGTAATTTGCTCGAGGAACACTCCTTGCGGAGATGGAGCTGGGAGGTGGCAGCACTATATATAATTATATATTTATATGAAACATATAGATATATAAATATATAATGGAGTAATCTAGGGCCTTGGAGGGGCGTTTTTTACTGACTCTTGCGAGAGTCGAAGCTCCTGGCACTCCTGCGGGAGAGAGAGCTGTATGTGCCGTCTCCAGCTGGAGTCGGGAAAAGGAAGGGTCGGTGAAGCCCCAGCTGGAGGGTGAATGGCAGTTGGGCGATGACCCCTGCGGGGGTCCGGTGCTCGGGATCAACTCCGTGGGAGTTAGAGCTTGAGGGTGACAGCATTATATATAAATATATATTTATATGCGTGGGTGCATATATATATATATATATATATATATATATATATATATATATATATATATATATATATATATATACACACATATATAAATAAATTTAGAAAAAAAAAGATAAGTGTGAGAAATGAAACAAAAATGAACATAAATATAAGCAAGGGCCGGGGAGGGTCGGTGACGTGACTCGTGTCACAGCTCGGGGTTGGGTGAGCTATTTAGCTGGCTCCGGTAGGAGTCGGAAGAGATGAGGGGGAGGTGAAGACTCCTACTGGAGGTTGACGGGTGGCATAGGTGCTCTGAGTGTGTTCCTGCAGGAACAGAGCGTGAGGGTGACAGCACTATATATAAATTGATTTTTATATGTGTGGGTGCATATAGATATAAATTTATTTTATTGAAATTGTTGCGAATTAACTAAAAAAAAAAAATCACATGTACAGAAGAATTCACAGTCTTTGCCGTGAAGCTCTAAATTGAGCTCAGGTACATTCTGTTTCCACTGATCATTCATAAGATGTTTCAGCACCTTAACACACCTATAGTGGTAAATTTAGTTGATTGGACATGATTTGAAAAGACATACAACAGTCTATATAAAATCCCAGGGTTGGCAGTTCATGTCAAAGCACAAACCAAGCATGAAGACAAAGGAATTGTCTGTAGACCTCTGGGACAGGATTGCCACAAGGCACAAGGCTAGAGAAGAAAAAAAACTTTCTGCTGCTCTGTTCCAATGAGCACAGTGGCCTCCATCATCCATAAGCAGAAGATGTTTGGCACCACCAGGACTTTTCCTAGAGCTGGCTGGCCATATAAACTGAGTGATCGGGGGAAAGGGCCTTAGTCAGGGAGGTGATCAATAACCCGATGGTCTGAGCTCCAGCGTTCTTCTGTGAAGAGAAGACAGCCTTACAGAAGGACAACCATCTGTGCAGCAATCCACCAATCAGGCCTGTATGGTAGATTGGCCAAATGGAAGCCACTCCTTGTCTGGAATTTGCCAAAAGGCATCTAAAAGACTCTCAGATCATAGGAAACAAAATTCTCTGGAATGATGAGACTAAAATTGAACTCTTTGGAGTGAATGCCTGGGGTTACGTTTGGAGAAAACCAGGTACCGCTCATCACCAGGCTAATACCATCCCTACATTGAAGCATGGTGAAGGCAACATCATGCTGTGGGGATGTTTTTCAGCAGCAGGAACTTGAAGACTGGTCAGGATGACGGGAAAGATGAATGCAGCAATGTACAGAGACATCCTGAATATAAACCTGCTTCAGAGTGCTCTTGACCTTAGGCTGTGGCAGCAAAGTGGCCCAAAGCACACCTCCAAAATATCAATGGAGTGGCTTCACAACAGCTCGGTGAATGTCCTTGAGTGGCTTCGCCAGAGCCCAGACCCAAATCCTATTGAACATCTGGAGAGTTCAGAAAATGGCGGCACTTCGTTGCTTACCGTCCAACTTGATAGAGCTTGAGAGGTACTGCAAAGAGGAATGGGCAAAAATTTCCAAAGACAGGTGTGCCAAGCGTGGAATCATATGCAAAAAGACTTGGGGCTGTAATTGCTGCCAAAGGTGCATCAACAAAGTATTGAGCAAAGGCTGTGTATACTTATGCACATGTGATTTTTCAGGTTTTTTTATTTTTAATAAATTTGCAAAAATTTCAAAAAATCTTTTTTTTCACATAGTCATTATGGGGTATTCATTCATTCATCCATCTTCTGCCGCTTTTCCGGGGCCGGATCACCGGGGCAGCAGTCTTAGGAGAGAACTTCAGACACTTCCTCCAGCTCCTCCGGTGGGATCACGAGATGTTACCAGGCCATCCGAGAGACATAGTCCCTCCTGTCCTGAGTCTTCCCAGAGGCCTCTTCCCAGTGGGACATGCCTGAAACACCTCCCTAGGTGGGTGTCCAGGAGGCATTCGAAACAGATGCCCGAGCCACCTCAGCTGACTTTTCCTGATGTGCAGGAGCAGCAGCTTTACTCCAAGCTCCTCCCGGGTGTCAGAGCTCCTCACCCTATCCATATTACTACGCCCTGCCACCCTTCATAGGAAACTCATTTCGTCCGCTTGTTACTGCTGCCACTGCACCAATCCGCCTGTCAATCTCACGCTCCATCCTTCCCTCACTCGTGAATAAAACCCAGAGATATTTAAATTGCTCCACCTGGGGTAAGGACTTCCCTCCAACCTGGAGATGGCAAACCACCTTTTTCCAGGGGAGCACCATGGCCTCGGACTTGGAGGTGCTGAATTGCATTCTAGCCACGTCACACTCAGCTGCAAACTGCCCCAGTGCATTATGGGGTAGTAATTAAATAAATTGATTCTATTTTGGAATAAGGCTGTAACATAAAAAAATGTGGAAAACGTGAAGCGCTATGAATAGTTTCTAATGCACTGCATACGTTAATGGAAAAATGCACCAGTTATGTTTCACATACCCCACTTCAGCAAGCTCCCAGATCCATGTTTCTGGAAAGACTGTCCTAATTGTCACTGATGGAGAATTTCCAACCAGTCCATCAACACCAGCCATTCCTTGAGCAAACATCCCGGGTGCTGGAGCATTCTGACGATACATCACTGAAAAAAGTAATATTTGGCATTAAGTGACAGGTATGTGTAACATATCAAAATAATCAAATCTATATACTGTTTACGTTTATGTTAGTGTTTTTAGTCTTTTGAATGATATTTGATGTTTGTTTAATAACACTGACTTAAAGTTAGAAACTACTAAAACATGATTACAACTGAAACTGGGCATGGACATTTTATGTCTTTTTTTACAATACACTTTAACACAAACAATGCTATATTTAATTGTTAAAGCGTACACAGGAAAAACAGTACATTTACCAAAATTTTTGTGATAAGCCAAGCCTTTGTATAACAGACACTCAGGGACTCGCACAGCCAAATTTGTTGCCATTTTCAGCCCCACACTCTGTCAAAGGATAAACAAAGTTCAGTTTAATTGAAATACAGCATATGGAAGAGGGCTTTTCGAGAATTCATTTTTGAAAATGCAGCATTTTCTCTTTCAGACATAATCTACAGCAGGGATTTTCAAACTGTGAGGTAGCACCTCTTAAGGGGGGGCGTGAGTCATTGAGCCGTGCACTCGAGTGAATTATGATGACGATTTTTATGCATTCACTAGAGGGAATAACATGATTAACGTTAGCTCCACATCAAACCATCAGGCACCTGTAGAGTTATTGTGTTCCATTAAAATATAAACAAATAAAATGGATCGGGTGCTTTTTAAAATGAATGATGGTGAATGAAAGTCAAACCGGTGAGCCGTCTGACAAAAAAGTGATCCTTTGAATCAAATCAGCAGGTTGCACATCTGGATCTTTCACTTATATTGAAGACTACTGATTGCGTTTACATGGACATCAGTAATAGTTATTTGCTAAAATCTGAATAAGACAAAAATATAATTACGTGAAGTGCTTTTTGAATGTTGCATCACCAGGCAATTTACGTTTCCTGCAGAGTTTCACATAATTTTGGGTGTTTCCTCTTCATTTGCTCGACTTTAACTGCAGTTCAGCAGTTAAACTTTCACTCATGAACATTTCATTTATGCCCCGTGACAAACTGGGGTACTTGACGCGATAATGAAGGACTGGTGGAAGAGTGTTGCTTTTATTGATACCGCATGTTGATGTGTGTGTATGTGCAGTCCTTTACTGACAGCTGTGTGTGTAGATCTTGTCACAAAATGCAGCAAAAGGTCCTACATGACGGTAATAGTTTGACGACGGTGTTTACTTTAATATGCCACTAATATATACATACTCCACACATCTTAATTCCATTTCTAATCAGTTATGACTTTAGTCAGATTAAGGTGATCAAAAATCGCTGTTTACATGGTAGACTCCTAATCAGAATATTGTCTTAATCATATTAAAATTGTATGAATGTATTGTTGCCCATGTAAACATACTCAATGTTTGACTCCGGGCTCTGCGAACTTGGCCTTCCGAACCAGTATTTTCTTTATGTCCATACATCAAAAACAAGTAAACTATAACACACTTATTGACAGTGGAAGATGATTTGCGGTTAGTCGTGTCAGGAATCCGACCACAGATTAGCATGTTGTCCTCACAGAAAAAGGCTCAGCTATCACAATGAATCAGGTAAGCTGTATATTTATGTTTCAATGTAATTAAAGCTACGCACCTTAAATGCAGCAGGTAATTAGTAAATGATGTTGTAATCCACCTGTTACCTTTAAGGTTTCATAGGTGTTGTCTGTCAGCAAAGATCGACGAGGTCTTACATACAGACATGCCTGCCCATCTTCAACACTGTAAGGATAATCTGACACCGAGTGAACTGGTAGCAGGTTGAAAATCTACAATGAGACCACATTCACACACAGTCAGTCAGATTACTAATTCTTTCATGGACTTTCAAAAAACTGAATATCAGATGATAGATTACAGCAGACACATCTAAATTTAGTATTTTTTTCACGAGATTCATACTGTAGATTCCTAAGACAAAGACACACTTTTTAAAAGTATTGAATCTTAAAGCATCTACACCTTGTCAGCCTCCAGACGTTTTCCTGACTCCAGGATCAGGACGCTCTGATCTACAGCACTGAGGCCACACAGTGAACCAGGCTGAGCTGAGAGCTGGAGAGTGTTTTTCTCACCAGGAACTGCTTTAGCAGGAGAAAACTGCAGAGACACCTGTGATGATAGAGAAATAGGATTTATTTTAGGATTCAAACAGAAACACAGTACGAAGTAGATTATTTTAACCTGCTACAACACATACCTTATTACCAAAACATTTTTCAGTGTCTAATGTTTTGTTAGCAGCAATAACATTTTCACTGGGCAGAACACAGTATGCCAGAATCTGCACTACAGGAGTCAAATCTGCACCAACAGACAGTTTGAAGGACATTGTGCCACTTGCTACTCCATTAGAAGAAGACTTCACTTCAACCTTCTCAAATCCATGATGAACGATCACTCCTCTGGACAAGACCTGAAACAGACAGACGACACTTTGATAAACAAAATTTCAAAGAATAAAAGCCATCACTGTACGAATTAGCACATGTACTCACCATATAGACAATGTCAGTACTGAAGTCTTCAACAGTCTCGCCAACAAAATAATACTTCACAGTGGCTGTAATCTCAGTGCCACACTTTATCGGCTGCTCAATATCTTCTATAATCAGTTCACTTAATGTTGGGGAGTACGCAGTGGCGATCTGGAAGAGTTGAACTGTTTTTTTATCTGTAGAGAAGTAAGGTGTTTTGTAGCCATAATAACGGGTATCTGGATACACACTTGCCTGGAAAAAATCAGAAATGAGTTGACTGTTGCTACTAAACCCTTCTGTCACTAAAACTAGATAAATACAAACTTACAATCAGAGAAATGTCTTTTTTAGAAAGACTAGATGTATTAAGAGAGAAGCTGGCCAGTCCATCACTGTCTGTAGTGAGATTTAGGAGCAGTTTGGAGGACCAGTTTTCACCCTCTAAAAGATAAACCTCTTTGTTTGGAATTGGAGCATCTTTAAAATCGAAAAGTTTGATCTGTTAAAAATAAGATTGTAATCAGGAATATAATCAGGAAAATGTATATTTTTGCATACATTAATGGCATTAAACTGAGACAAATAGATTTCAGACTTACTTTTCCTTTTATGACTGATCCATGTTCATATGTTTTGGGCAGGTCAATAAGTGTGGCTTTGCCAATTTCATAAGTGAGATGTACAGATTCAGATTTTGTCCTGGTGATCTCTGTAATAGTAAAATACGACGAAATAAATATTCATATGTGTATTAAAATAAAAAATTAGAAAGTTAATAAAATCAGATTAATATATGACCAAACCCAACAGCTCACCTGTTCCTTCTTCTGTAACCACTGCCTCAACATGAAGAGAATCCTTTAAGTTATTCTTTAGTGTGGAGTTCAATATCATTGATAAACCAAAGTTATGGATGGCACAGCCAGTCTTTGTTATCTAATTGTAATGAATTAAAAAAAAATCATATTAGCTGAAGTGTAATTTAAATGAATAGAAGAAGGAAAAATGTTGTATAGTGCAGTTCAGCTAACATACCTCAAGGGTTTCCCCTAAACACAATGGAAAGAAAAAAATGTAGGGCAAAGGATCACGGCACACTTTTACCCATGATTTACCAGGCACAGGTTGTCCATAAGTGTATCTGTAAAGTGAAAATGTTCAAGCAACTGATACAACCCAGGGTTAAGTAAAATAAATAATATTCTATGATAATTGACCCCAGAGAATGCACTCAACAGTTAAAGTAACACAATTTGACTATAAAGAAAAGAAATAAATGACTCACTTTGCGCAAACCTCAATTAACAGTTCCTCCTCAACAACACTCACTGTCTTTGGTTTTTTTAATGTTACTTCGAACTTAGGCAAAACTAGAAATCAAGACAGTTAGTATTACAATAACTTAATAAACAACAATATAATTTGAATTCTGTGACATGACACACACCAAGCTATTCCCTTTTATGACTTACCGTATTTTTTCACCTGAAAATCATGTAAGATCATCCTTTCTCCAATAAAAGCCTTTAGTTTGTATGCGCCTTCACGACATTCTGGGTTTAATTCATATGAGCGCTGCAAAATCCACCTTGTTGAGGAAACATTTGTCCATTGACCAATCCTGTTATCTTGACTGTCCTGTTTAATACCAAAAACACAATCCATTTAGTCACACAGTCAACAAAACATCTTGACCATTAAGGAAGAGATATATGGTTTTTCAAAGCACAGTAAAGGTTTTGTAATGACTGTAGAGAAGATCTTATGTTCTTACCTCAAGCACGATAATACTGTACTGGAAAAGAGATTAAAAAAAAAAACTAGTTCAATAATTTATAATAGATTTTCAGAGGATTTAAATCCAACATAAAACACGTCATACCTGCTGATCAACTGGTGCAAAGTTTGTATCCATGGTAACAACTCTGAAGTTCACTTTGAAAACATAAAAATTTGTTATAGCCCCCGCTATAATGTACATTTAAAGGTAATGCACATGTAAAGGAAGTTGTTACAGTGGAGAAAAAAGTAGTCAACATGTCGTGTTTTTTTGGGAAAAAAATATTCTAAAGGAGCTGACAGAGCTCCTCACCCTATCTGTATGGGTGCGCCCTGCAACCCTGCGAAGGAAACTCACTTCAGCCGATTGTATCAGAGATCTTGTCTTTTCGGTCATGACCCAAAGCTCCTGACCTTAGGTGAGAGCAGGAACATAGATTGACTGGTAAATCGAGAGCTTTGCCTTTCGTCTCAGCTCATTCTTTACCACAACGGACCGGTACATTGACCGCATTACTACCGCAGCTGCACCGATCCACCTGTCAATCTCACACTCCATCCTTCCATCACTCATGAACAAAACTCCAAGATACTTGAAGTCCTCCACCTGGAGTAAGGACCCTCCTCCAACCTGAAGATGGCAATCCACCTTTTTCTGGTGGAGCACTATGGCCTCGGAAGTGCTAATTCTCATCCCAGCCGCGTCACACTCGGCAGCAAACTGCCCCAGTGCATGCTGAAGGTCCATTTTTGATGAAGCCAACAGAACAACATCATTTGCAAAGAACAGAGATGAAATCCTGTGGTCCCCGAACCGGACTCTTTCCAGCCCAAGGGTGGGCATTGAAATTCTGTCCATAAAAATTATAAACAGAATTAGGGACAAAGAGTAGCCCTGCCAGAGCCCAACATGCACTGGAAACAAGTCTGACTTAGTGCCGGCAATGCGAACCAAACTCCTACTCTGTTCATATATGGACCAGACAGCCTTTAACAAAGTGTCTCTGACCCAATACTCCCACAGCATCCCCACAGCATGCCACGAGGGACATGGTCGAATGCCTTCTCTATGTCCACAAAACACATGTGGACTGGTTGGGCATACTCCCATTTACCCTCGAGCACCCTAGTGAGGGTATATAGCACACTGACACACTGGACCAAAAAATACAAACAAAAATAAAACAAAACAAATTTGAAAAAATTGTGAAAAAAGTGAATGATAAAATGACACAAGAATAATGTACTGAACTACTTAAATATTTATACTTAATATATAAAAGGCTAGGCGAGGCAGTGGCGCAGTAGGTAGTGCTGTCGCCTGACAGCAAGAAGGTCGCTGGGTCACTGATTCAAACCTCGGCTCAGTTGACGTTTCTGTGTGGAGTTTGAATGTTCTCCCTGCCTTCGTGTGGGTTTCCTCCGGGTGCTCCAGTTTCCCCCACAGTCCAAAGGTTAATTGGGTAGGCTAAATTGTCTGTAGTGTATGAGTGTGTGAATGTGTGTGTGGATGTTTCCCAGAGATGGGTTGCGGCTGGAAGGGCATCTGCTGCGTAAAAAACTTGCTTGATAAGTTGGCGGTTCATTCTGCTGTGGCGACCCCGGATTAATAAAGGGATTAAGCTGACAACAAAATGAATAAATGAATGAATGAATATAAAAGGCTTTTTGGTGATGGCAGCTTAAAGATGCCTCTCATATGGAGAACAAAGTCATGCATTACTGAGGTGTGCATTGAGCCTGCAGAGCCACCATCAAATGCGAGAGTCATTGCAAGGAAATCTGTTGACTCATACAACAAGTGGCCCATGTATTGAAAAAAGTCATCATTCTTCCTAAATGATTATGTAATGCCTTAATGCTCATACAGGACACAAAGTATACAAAAATTGATTGGTCGCTCTAAAGGATTGGCATCTTCTAATTTGATAATGTTATGAGTGCTCCTTGAGTATGCTTTTCCCTAGTACAGATGATGCAACACATATGGGTGCTGCACAAGATGAGGGCCGTATGCTCTTAAAGGTTTTGCTTAATGGTTTAAATGGGCACAAGGCATCTTATTTAAAGGTGTATGTGACTGTTAGTTCAACTTTTCACCCTAACATGGCAGCTAATTAGTATTTGTCTTTGGAGCTTATTACACTTTCTGACGCACTCTTTGACCAAAGTGCTCTTATTTAAGCAGTGCTTTACCCACACTCTTGTGTTTTCAAAGCTGTTAGCTGTGGACTCTCATTCTTATCTGTTTTTTAAACTTATCTGGTTCTCTATTATGTTTACATGTTTGCAAATACATTTAACTACTTACTACAAACTTGTAATATCTGCAGGTATTTGTAACATGCGTATTTTTGACCCTGATGTCCTATACTGCTACTTCAGCTCATCGTATGATGATAACATGCTTTACTTAAAGGGTCACGAAACACCAAAACACATTTTTTGAGCTGTTGACAGTCGTATATGTGTCCCACACTGCTAAAAACACTATTAGGACACATATATTTCAATAAAAAGTGTAAATTGGTTGTTTTTGCGTTATTTCAAGCAAATTCATACTTCCGGTTTGAAACAAATTTTTGAAGCTGCGTCACGGTCATGACATAATAGCGTTGTATTCCAGCATGCAGACTGGACATCTGTACCAGAGTGTGTCTTATTACGTCTTACAGCCTGCTGCATTAATGCATGAGTAAAGCTTGTTCAGACGGCAGAGACGCCACGTTGTGTTGGCAAAACAAGCGTGAAGTGTTGCTTTTATAGTTTGCTGCAGTTAAGTTTTGTTTTCATTTTCTCTCTGTGAGAGCGCAGACTCACGTGAGGATTAACAGTGTACGCGACGCTCGACAACAATAACTTACGTGTCTAAGGAGGATTATTGTTTACCTGAGAGCTGTTCTCATCTGCAAACGCTGAGATCCGGATTCGCTTGTAGTCTTCTCTTAATAAAGACGCGGCTCTAGTTGCTAGTGATTGTCCTGTCTCTTCAGATTTGGTAAGTGAGCGACCAGTGCTCTTTGTTTATTCAGTTCATATTTTATTCGTATCGAACAAACTATTGAACCGAGTGTAAACAAGTTAGCTTTACAACCAAACTATAACCTCATGTAGGATTTTGTGACCGGAATAACACACGCAGCTTTCTGACACTACCTGCTGAGTGCATCTAAGTTTCCGGGAAATGCTGGGTTTTTTTTCTCTCATTCGCCGTGCGGTATCAAACATTGCATGAAAATACACGCTTAGAGCAGTTCCTCGAATCAAATATCTCCTTTGTGGCGAGGGACATGAATGAATTCCCTGAATGAAAGAGCCAAACTGCAGTTAAAGTCCACCATTTAATAATTTGGCAAATAGTTCGACTACAGATGTCCATGTAAACAGTCTCTTTCTCCCCTGTAGGGTGTGTGTTTTGACTCTGAAATTCAGCGCGCTCAAATAGACACTCCCACACAAAGCCTCTTTTCTTCCTCCGACACTCCCCCTAAACAGAGCTGGACATGCCCACTTTTCTGACTTTTTCCTAAGTAGAGTTGTGAAAACACTCTGCTGAAACAAGGGGGTTTCATGGCCCTTTAATGTATGTTACATCAGTTGTGGTCAGGGTAAGATGTCAGTGACACCAGAATTATTTACTAAAATTTAGACTTTGAAACATTCACAACTCACCAATCTGTCCAGGCATATAGATGGGTTTATCAGTCTGGATAAAGGTCAGAGGATCGTAAGATTTGAACATGACTTTTCTTTCCTCAGTCATCTTGAAGGACTCTCCCTGAAGTTCAACCTTGATTTTCTGCACTGATTCTGCTTCTGCTAGAGGGGCCTGATGAGAAATAATGTTTTGCATTTTCAACTTCTGCAACAGACAGCAACTTTTCTTCAAAAAAGCAAATGTTTACAATTGTATTGAATTCATTTTGTTTTGCAAAAGACCTTGAAGTTAAAGCAGCGGTGAAACTCTTGCTCAGCATTCTCCTGCAGCAGTAATGTGCTCTGGTTCCCATGAACCAGATATATGTTCATGACGAGACTTTCATTGGGCTTCAGAAGACTTGCACACAGTTTGGCCTCGGATCCTGACTCAATCACGGCAGGAAAAGTCACCATGAAAGATCTGATGTGAGATAATAATTGTTAAATAAAGGTTCACGAAACACCAAAACACATTTTTTGAGCTGTTGACAGTCGTATATGTGTCCCACACTGCTAAAAACACTATTAGGACACATATATTTCACTAAAAAGTGTAAATTGGTTGTTTTTGCATTATTTCAAGCAAATCTGTACTTCTGGTTTGAAACGAATTTTTGAAGCTGCGTCATGACCATGAGATAATAGCGTGTATTCCAGCGTGCAGACTGGACGTCTGTGTCAGAGTGTGTCTTATTACGTCTTACAGTGTGCTGCATTAATGCATGAGTAAGGCTTGGTTCAAACCAATCAGCGTGCTCTATTGTGCAACTTCATTAATATTCATTACTGTCATAGTGTTCAGACGACAGAGACGCCACGTTGTGTTTTTATTGGATTTCGATTGTTTGTCTGCCTGTTAACCACCCTGCATTATAATAAAGCTGTGTTTGGAACTTCACCTCTTTTACCATCACCCCATTCATAACAACAATAAAACAAAAAATAAAGTGGCATCCGTTTTTCCATTGAAAATTCCATTTAAAAGAGGATTTAAAAATAGTTTTGATAAATGTAAAGTATTTACTGTAACACATTGTTATCATCATATTTTGATGATAAAAGTTTTGATAAAAATATCATTTTAATTTTATATTATTCAAATATACACAATAAAAGAGACTGAAAAATGTACACAATAGTAAATAACTGCCTTCCTCTAGGAAAAAAAAAAAGTGTTAAAACTTACGGCTCTGCTGCTTGTCCTTGGACGCAGACGAAGAGGAAAAAGTTCAGGAGGAGCCCTTTCCAACAACAGCTAACATTCAGAGCCATGATGACGAGTGTCCAGGCCATGAGATGACCTGAACTGTCCCTTATAAAGAGACTCTCCTGCTGAAGGAGGCCTTAAAAAAATATTGATCATTTGATTAATGATTCAACCAGCTAATATAGTTTAAAAGCCTGTGCAAATGCACATTTGTTGATTTATACAAACGAAAAAAAAAAGATTTAAAGCGCTGAAATATTAGATTAAAACATACAAATGTTTTAGCCGTAAGCATTAAAATAAACATTTAGTGTAGTTTCCTTAATGAACATTTTAGAACTGAATTTCTTTGTTGATGTTCTAACATGTAAATCTTTATTTTAAAAGAAAGGTTGAGGCATTTCATTTTTGTCAAATAACAAGCAAGCCCTTTACTGAAATATTTTATTACATAGACTCAAAAAAGGATTTTATTTTGTTACTTATTTAAAATGAGCTGAACAAACACAATTTTTTAGTTGTTTGTTGTTTTTTGGCACAACTTGTTTTATGTTCAATCTACTTCTATTTGAAAAATGAAGTAAGTTAACTTAATCAATTTGTGTTGGGATAACATGAAGGAATTGTGTGGAGCCCAGCATTTTTACAGTGTAGTGAGCATAAACATGTGATCTCCTGAATACATACCCTGACTCTTAACTTAATTTACATAGAAATACACAGCTACTGACCTTTGACCAAAACAAATATTGGGCTCTGATAACTAACATCCAAAAGCACATATTACACCCACTCAAAGTGAGTGGGTGAGTTACAGTAAACTGATGTTTGCATTTGTAAGTTCTCTGACAACACAGTCAAATATTTTTGAACCAGGAGCTCTTACCTGAATCTGTGATTTTAAATGTATATTTAAAAAGACACTTGCTTATCCCTGAGATTATATGGAATAATTATTTTATGATATAAAGAGACATTCAGCGTTACAAAAATTTCTGTCTTTATATTTTAAGAAAGTTATTAAAATTTAATAATATTAAATGCTATAGTAGGTATTTATTAATATTTTAATATTGTCACACAACGTCCCCATAGACAAGAAATAATAAAGTAGTGACTGCAGGTTGAAGGAAAGTAGTGGAGTAAAAGTACTGATACTGATCTAAAAATGGACTCAAGGGAAGTAAAAGTACACATTTTAAAAATTACTTAAATTACAATTCCTGAGGAAAAACTACTTAATTAAAGTATGAGTTTGAGTATTTGTATTTGTTACTTCACACCACTGCTGACAACCTGGTTAATTATTACTCCAGGCCATAGGGCTAATTAGACATAGACTAATTATATTATATTTTGCCATATATAGGAACAATCAATATTTTTAAACATTTGGCTAGATTTAATACAATTTAGTAATATTATAGAGCAAAATTTGAATAATACTGTACAGGCAACTTTTAACTTGACCTTTTAACATGACTCTATATGAAACAATTTGGAAAATAATGGGTACAAATGATCAACATTACACAATCTCTGAAATAAACAGACACTGATAAAACCCTTTATTACTAATGTCATATTCTTTATTTTTATCCCCAAAGTGTACTAAATGGCATGTTTATTATTTTTTCTTTTCCTCAATTGAAATATAATGTTACAGCCTACAGTAAATAAATATTGAAAAATAGAAATATAGAATTTCTGTTTTATGTTTAATAGCTTCAAAAGAGAGTGCTCTGGTTTTCCCCACAGTCCAAAGACATGTGGTTCAGGTGAATTGAGTAGGCTAAATTGTTCGTAGTGTATGTTTCCCAGAGATGGGTTGTGGCTGGAAGGGCATCCACTGTGTAAAAACTTGCTGGATAAGTCAGCGGTTCATTCCGCTGTGGCGACCCCAGATTAATAAAGGGACTAAGCCGACAAGAAAATGATTGATTGAATGAAAGGATGTCTTGCAGTTACAAGAAGAACATAAAGACGGACTGTAAATCGTTTTTGTAAACTCTTTTAATCATTTGCATTCAAAGTGATTTGTTTACATGCATTTGCTTTTGTTGTACATTTACACACAAAGTTGGAAATTACTTTGCTCAGGATAAAGAAAAACTACTAAAAATGTAGGGCTCATCTCACTCAGCACATTGTAAAGTAGTCAGTGCACTGATCAGGGTGTCAGCCATTTTAAGTGCTGTCTTAGTCACAAAATGTTTACAGCACATTGAAGTGTTCACACTCTGAAAAGTTCCATAATGCAACATATTTTTACATGAATGAACATAGCTGGACAGGATAGGAACGATCAGTCAAAAATGTATAACTGTTTATTGGTTGAAATGTTGCTGGTATATGAAACAGTCGAGGTATTAAGCTAAATTGTACTTTTAAATCTTAATAAAAATAATATATATAAATTATTAGTTCTGCTGTTGTTTCTAAATTCCAGTTTTGATGATGTATAAGTACGTTCTCATGTCACACTCTGTGTGTTCCAATGTATAGTGAGCTAAGCTAGGAGCTTGGGTGCTGATTGAGATACAACCATTAAACATTTAGTGAGTATTTAACATCTTTTTCCAAGCTGCAGAAGTGAAGCATGAATCTTCATTCACAGTGGGACGAGTACTCCATCTCTGACTGATCACCTAGGGGAAATGTTGATACAGAGAAATTAGTTTAATATTAGCTGGTACTTCTGAATAATATAATAAAACCCAAATGACTCATAAAATCTTACTTGTCTGGTAGTAATCATACACTTTAATAACAGCTGGCTTAAGATTCTTCACTTGAATAATCTGATTCAGTCCAATCTGGAGATTCACTGGGTCTTCTTTTAAAACCTTCAAGAAGATAAAAAAGGTCACAAGTTAAATTATTGAAGATTTTAAAGTCAATCACTGTAACTTTAAAATAGAAACATTGGTGATCTTTCACCTCTTCCAGATATACAAGGACATGATCATCTTTGGAATCAATCCGCTCCACAGGTGCGTGCCCAAAAAAATCCAAAGAGTCAAATGACTGCCGTTGAGTTTTAAGCTTTACAGAAAACCCATTAAAGATTAATAAATGCATTTATAACACCACATGCCTAACCATGGATTCTGTCTTAGATGCACAGTGAATCAATGCATCAAATGAATCCCTTAACAGTAAAACACACCATTGATGTATCAGCTGTGAATCCTGATAAGAGTTTAATGTCCACAATAACCATATTAGTTCTATTCTGGGGACCATCATATCTGTAAAACACAAAAACAAGAATCATCAGAGTTAATGATGAATAAACTAAAGCCACAACCATAATCAGGTCTTATAGTGTAAAGTTACACTTCTTACGTCACAGTGACATTTAACATTAGATTTTGTCCAAAGGTTTTCTTGCAATCTCCCTCAACCTCAGCATCAATACTTAATGTTTTAGCTTCAGTAGGAGTGGGAATGTTGTAGAACTGAGCCATCTGAGGGAGTCAAAACAAACAAACCCATTTATAAAAAATCTCAAAGCAGAATAACTCCAAAATGCCAAGAGAGGAAGTGATTAAACAAAGCTATCTACAGACCTGCACAGACACACAGGCTGAGCCCTTGACTTCAATGCTGTATTTGCCTGGCACATTGGCCAGCTGTTTCTCCTGGTACAGTAACTTGTTGTCCTGATTGACATCAAAGTGGTGAGAGTCTCCTGCTGACTGTACAGTCACTGTGCTGGAGCCGTCAGAGCTGAACACTTTGGTGGCGTACAAAGACAGAGCCTGAAGAGCCACCACTGTGTCCTGGGAAAGAAATGAGTTCAGTCATGTGACAATTTTAGCCATTCAGCAATAATGTGTTTGATTTGAGGAACCTGTGTGGAGGAGAATCCTCCATAGGCATTCTGCTGCTTCACAAGCCAGCTGACAATCCTGTTAGCAAAGCCCAGATCAGCTGTAGTGAGTGAATCTGCAGTGAGAACAGCTAGCAGCACATATGAGCTGATCTCCACATCCAGAGAAGCAGAGTCATCAGCAGATGCAGACTGAGACCAGTGGACAAGAGGACCTTTAGGACACAAAAGACAAACTCAACCAGCAGGACAAAAGCAACAGTGCAGTGCAGAAAGTCATCAGAAAGCAATATCTTACCATCTGAAATAGCAAGATCCTCCAGTTTGCTGAAAAGCTGCTGTCGAGTGTTGGTGTCTCTAGCCAGACTGAAAGTGTAGGCCAGCAGAGCAGTGGTGTAAGTGTTTTTGACATCCTCGATGACAGACCTCAAGCATGACAAGCCTTTAGTGACAACAGGATCCTGAGACGCAAACAGAAAAACAGATGCTGCGAGTGTCATTTTACTAAGAGTTTATACTGATTTTCCTGATGATGAACTTACTGTGACTGGAGTTTCCAGTTCAAGCAGTGATGCAGTAATGTAGGCCGTCATGGTCACATTATCAGTCACTCCACCCTATGATAGAGGAGAATTTGGGGTAAGGCAACACAATCAATACCTTGATGTTAATTTAGACACTGTTTGAAAAAATGTTTTAATGTTGCGTTTAAATGTTTGAAAGAGAAAAGTTTAAAAATAAAAGCTAAGGTTCCTAGTTACTCGATTTTTTTCCAGATGATTGCTATAGTGATAGACAGACAGACAGACCTTCATTCTGTTGTTAAACAGTCTTCCCTGTTGGATAAAACAGCCGTCTGAATCCCGTCTGCTTATTAACCAATCCTTTGCACTCTGAATAATTTGTGGATCAATAAATGTGTATTTCTGAGCTTTGCCAAAAGACCTCAGGACAAAGGCAGTCAACCTGGTGGTGTGGAAGATTTAATAATTTAGAATATTTCTTTGATTTTAATTTTGCTTTAACAAAAGAGTGAAATTATATATACCATGTGTTCCCATCACCATAACCAAATGTGCTGTAAGCCCCATCAAAATGCTTATAGTTCAGTTGTCTCTGGTATCCTGTTTAGTTGCATAATGGTTAATGCTTGTTAATGTTAGAGCAGATTGTGTCTGACATTCAGCTGTGTTGAGAAATAAACAAATAATTTTTCCATCTCAGTAGTTTCTCATCATGACTGATGTGTCTCACCACTCTTAAGGAAGCTGCTGGCTTTCTCTCGGATGGCTGATGTGAGCTGCTTTGTGTTCTCCAGATACTGCAGAATGTAAATATTGGGAGAAAGAACAGCCATGTTTTGTTCTCCACAGCCGTACGGCATCCGTAATAATCCATGAAGATTCTGCAGTGCTCGACCCAATATGTCTCCTGCAAACCAAACACATTTTAGAAATCCAAACACAAGCTCATAACCTCTTTCTGTTTCTGTACGTAAACGTTACCAATGACTGAAACGGAGGATTTTGCTGATCCCTCTATCACATCTTTAGGAACAGTCAGATCCACGTTCTCTGAGAGACTGTCACCTGTGAATCAGAGATACAAAAACACAATGCTCATCAGAAGACTATTACTTTAAAATGAATATTTGAATATCTCTGTCAAGTACCATTAATAACAAAAGCTCAATTACAACTAGGAATTGTTTTGATTCAAGCAATTTATGAAAAGAAAAAAATATTGGAGTCCTACTAAGTTGCAGACATATATCTAGGATAATAATTGGAAGGAGGATGTACATGTACCTGAGCGCAATTTTAAGTGTCCTGACAGCTTAAACAGTGTCAAAGGCTGTTTACATAAGCATAAGCATTTTTTTGGTCATTTAAGGTATTGTTTATAGATTTATAGAACCCACCCTTTGGACACAGTAACCAGCTGTTGGTCTCGGTCTTTTCAATTCCTTCAGCCTGCAGCATAAAAATAACAACACAAACAATATTAGGATCAATGGTAGATGATGTCTGAGAGCTGTTTGATGTGAACTGACCTGTACAAGCAGACTTCGTGTGACGATGTCAATGCGTCCTCTCTCTGGCACACTCACAATCTCATTGTCACACACAGTCTGGGACGCCTCTGCCTCTGCACTGACTGTAACATTCACCACTCCTGCATCACAAGACATGTATGTGAAGATACAGCAGACACAAACACTGAGAAACAATTATTCAGACTGGACAAGTCACCAAGAACAGAAGGAGTGAGGATCCATTTAAAGGTTTGTCTTCCATTAGCACAGAGACAGGATGAATACTGATCATCAGAGGAGGCTTTGAGAGTGTAGTCTGAGGAAGGAGCTGGACTCACTTTAACCTGTCAATCAAGCACATGTGATTAGTGAAATATTTAATCTGACTGGATCAGACTGAGTCTAAAATCTCACCATGATGCACTTGGACAGATAGTTGAAGACAGTGGCCTTGAGCTCAAAGATCTCCCCACGGATGATGGAGTAAGGTAGAGAGAGCTCCAGGAAGAAGGGCTGGAATACTGTCAGCTGAGCGGGAGGAGCCAAACCCAGACCTGTGGAGGACAGACAGAAGGCCTCCGTCTCCCAAGTGGTGATGGTGTCAGGAACTGTGACAGGAACTTCAGTTGATCCAGAGTCACTGTGGTGCAAAAATAACAATATGCCTGACTGATACTTATTCAACTAATAAGCAACATTTGGTTACACATTTGCAAAAGACGTGATTTTAAAGTTATCTGAACAAAAGTAATTGAATTCTTGGCAGTGTACATCTGTGTATTCATTGGAACAAAGTAACATTGTTTTTTTTACGTTAAAAACACAATTAAGAGAATCACTAAAAAGCAAGAGAATCATGCACTGCTCTTCACTGATAAATTATGGTCAGTTTAGTGTAGGTTTAATTGCTCCTTCCAAATAGGATCTGGGAGATGAGAACATAATAAAGGTTAATCTATTAACCCAGCCAGACTCTCTCTGAGTTTGTCTGTCTGTTTGGCCAGTTTGAACATGACAGTAATTTTTCATAATGATCTAAATCCAATAGCCAACTTGACTTTGTGAAGAGGCAAAATTTGTGAGAGGCAAAACTCCTGCATCACTTATGTTTAGTGTGTCAACTGACAGACAGGGTGTAATTAGAGATGATTTTAATCCACTGAATAAATGTTTGAAAGAGAACAATTTTTCCTGTTTTGAATAAAACATTAAACAACACAAAATTGCTTTTAAAATATGCAAAGCACCCAGGTATTTGTCCTGGGCACCTGAAGAGATGTATGAGAGTCTTGAGTTGATGACAACTGCACTGATAATGCTTTACATACCCCACTTCAGCAAGGTCCCAGATCCACGTTTCTGGAAAGATGGTCCGAATCGTCACTGCCGAATTATCAAAAGTAGAACTTTCTATTGAAGACCCCAATCCCACTCGACCAGAGGTATGATACATCACTAAAAAGAGTGATAGTTTATAGTGTATTAAAAACAACAAAGCATTCATAAAGTACTTGCATATGAAGAAAATAAATAATAGGTGCATAACAGTAGCAAACAACAATATCTGGGCACACGATTGTTTGTACTGTATGTATGTAAGTGTGCGTCCTCACAACAATTGGACATTTTTGAGCATGTTTCTTGTTCCAAATTCATATCCTTTTTTTTCTTTGTTTAGGACTGTCTTTTAGATATACAATTGTTTTGTTTTTTATGTGTGTGCACGTTTACATTTGTATACAGTAGTTAAAACATCACTGTAACCATGAAAACGTACAAACAAGACAAATTCGACAATAGTTAACAATAGTATATTTAAACACTACAGCATGAATAGGAATAATAGTACAGGTACAGTACCTATATCTCTGAATCTGTGATAAGTCAAGCCTCTGAATGACAGACACTCAGGGACTCGCACAGCCAAATTTGAAGCCATTTTTAGCCCCACACTCTGTCAAAACACAAGTAAAATTTAATGGAAGTACAGAATAATTATGTCTCAAATAAGAGCTTTTGTGCAATTACAGTTTGCTTGGTATCTACTCTCCCAATCTTAATCTAGCATTCTAATCTGTACTGTCACATGTGTAATCAACCTGTTACCTTTAAGCTGTTATAGACGTTGTCTGTCAGCACAGATCGACGGGGTCTCACAGGCAGACACGGCTGCTCATCTTCAGCACTGTAAGGATAATACACATACTGAAATGGCAGCAGGCTGAAGATCTGCAATGAGACCACATTCACACAGAAATAGATTATAGCAGACATATTCAAATATGTCATTTGTCATTCAATTCATACTAAAGATTCACATGATGAAGACAAGTGCTGAATTGTAAAGCACTACACCTTGTCAGCATCTAGACGTTTTCCTGACTCCAGGATCAGGACGCTCTGATCAACAGCACTGAGGCCACACAGTGAACCAGGCTGAGCTGAGAGCTGGAGAGTGTTTTTCTCACCAGGAACTGCTTTAGCAGGAGAAAACTGCAGAGACACCTGTGATGATAGTGAAATAGGATTTATTTTAGGACTCAGAAGTACAGTATTAAGTAGATTATTTTTAACCTGCTGCAATACATACCTTATTACCAAAACATTTTTCAATGTCTAAACTTTTGCTAGCGGCAATAATATTTTCACTGGGCAGAACACAGTACGCTAGAATCCGCACTACAGGAGCCACATCTGCACCAACAGACAGTTCGAAGGACATTGTGCCACTTGCTACTCCATTTGAAGACTTCACTTCAACTTTCTCATACCCATGATGAACAATCACTCCTTTGGACAAGACACTGTTATAAACTGACCAGTGCAGTAAATTAATGCTGCAAACAAAATAAATAAATTAGCCATCGCTTTAAGAATGTGCACAAGTACTCACTATATAGACAATGTCAGTATTGAAGTCTTCAACCGTCTCTCCAACAAAATAATACTTTACAGTGGCTGTAATCTCAGTGCCACACTTTATCGGCTGCTCAATATTCTCTATTATCAGTTTACTAAATGTTGGGGAGTATGGAGTTGCGGTCTGGAAGAGTTTAACTGTTTTTTTATCTCTAGAGAAGTAAGGTGTTTTGTACTGACGAAAACGGGTATCTGGATACACATTTGCCTGGAAAAAAATCAGAAATGAGTTAACTGTTATTACTGAACCCTTCATGGAATATTAAGTAAAACTAGGTGAATACAAACTCTCTTACAATCAGAGAAATGTCTTTTTTAGAAAGACTAGATGTATTAAGAGAGAAGCTGGCCAGTCCATCACTGTCTGTAGTGAGATTTAGGAGCAGTTTGGAGGACCAGTTTTCACCCTCTAAAAGATAAACCTCTTTGTTTGGAATTGGAGCATCCTTAAAATCGAAAAGTTTGATCTGTTGAAAATAAGATTGTTAAGGAGTTAATTCTGAAATAATTCTGTGTATGAATGGCAATAAACTAAGACAAATAGATTTCAGACTTACTTTTCCTTCTATGACTGATCCATGTTCATATGTATTGGGCAGGTCAATAACTTTTACTTTGCCAATTTCATACGTGAGAGGTACAGATTCAGATTTGGCCATGGTGATCTCTGTAATATTAAAATAAAACATAAAAAATGAAAAAGTTAATAAATTCAGATAACAAAGATCTGATCAAACCCAACAGCTCACCTGTTCCTTCTTCTGTAACCACTGCCTCAACATGAAGAGAATCTTTTAGTCTCTCCTTTAGTGTGGAGTTCAAAAAGACTGATACACCAAAGTTATGGATGGCACAGCCTGTTTTTGTTATCTGATTTTAATGAACGAAAATAATAATAGCATATTAACTGAAGTGTGGTTTAAATGGATAGAAACAAATGCGGCCTCTGATTTTTTTGCTTTCTTAATTATTAAGCTTTAGATTAGAAAAGAAATTAGACTAATATTGAAGAAGGTGAAGTGGCAGCATGGTGGCGCAGTGGGTAGCACAGTGAGAAGGTCACTGGTTCAAGCCTCGGCTGGGTCAGTTGGCATTATTGTGTGGAGTGTGGATGTTCTCCCTGTGTTTGGTAGGGATGCTTCGGTTTCCCCCACAAGTCTAAAAACGTGGTATAGGTGAATTGGGTAGGCTAAATTTTTTGTAGTGTATGTTCATGAATGAGTGTGTGTTGATGTTTCCCAGTGATGGGTTGCAGCTGGAAGGGCATCTGCTGCGTAAAACATATGCTGGATAAGTTGGCGGTTCATTCCGCTGTGGCGACCCCAGATTAATAAAGGGGCTAAGCTAAAAAGAAAATAAATGAATGAATGAATTAAGGAGGTGGTCAATGCTTGGAGTATGAATGGAAATTATGCAATACACATAAAGAAAATAACACAAATGGCATGTGTAGATTTTGGGACACATTCATTGAAAATAGTATACTGCATAATACTAAGACCAGTCATATATAAAAGCAGTATAGTGTACAACTCATCATCATCTTTGCTTGGGAAATGAGACGGAATACAATTTCAGTCCAAAAACAGGAATATGAAGCCAAAAACACATAATTCTTATCAATCTCAGAGCTGCAGATAGAAATGCAAGGGCAGTTCAGAAATTAAATTAAAAACACCTAAAGGTGGTGTTCACTAAGTGTAAACTGAGACACTTCCAGTTAAAGAAGAACTGAACAACTTTGGAGAATGAGTAAAATGTACAAATAATGTTATTTTTGGAAGGATTGCTGATGTAGATGCCAAGAAAATAAATCAAACAAACTTAATGTAAGTCCTACAATAGCGATACTTACCATACTTCATTGGCTCTTTCAAATACTAGAAGTTGATCTGCAGATTGTGCATTGAAAAATATAATTGCCAAAGTGAGAAAATATATGGAAATGACTAAAACTGAAGAGTAGTAGTTTTCAGAAACAATGTTCCTGTCAAACATTGTTTAGTCGCTTTGGATAAAAGCGTCTGCTAAATGACTAAATGTAAATGTACACTAAGTCAGTTTAATGGTGAAAAAATTGATCTAACATGCTTATTTATTGAAGGTTTGCAAAGAAATTTCATGCTACCTTGTAAAAGTATTTTGTATTGTTTTCAAAATACAAAATACTGTATTTTATTTTGATACATTTGTGGCTGCTGTAGTTTGTAGTTTATTTTAATACACGTAAAATTGATGTATTTGGTATTTATTTTAAAATGCATTTCAATGTATTTTGCCCTTCCCTGAATGTAATATGCTGGTTGTTTTTATCAGTTGTCTGAGCCCACTATTTGTAGACACAGGGTCAAAGGTTGGTAGCTGTGTTTTTCAGTGTACTGTAGCTGAAGAGTGGGAGTTTGTTTTCTGGAGATCACATATATGCGTACTGTGTGATTTTATGTCTTGCATGTTGTTTGACTGAAAATTGCGTGAATGCAAATAAAATTTATATATTTTTCGATTAAAAGTAAGACCATTTCAATATTAAGGCAGAAATACATACAGATATGAATGATTGTTTGATTAAATGTCAAGCTTTTCTTTGTCTTTACTTAAATTCAGTTTTTATTTTTATCACACTTTTTGCAAAGCAACATACAGTGTGTGGATTTGCACAAATGTTTAAATTACATTACCTGGTTAAATCATTAATCAAACGATCAATACAAGTTTTTATGTCCCTCCTTCAGCAGGAGAGTCCCTTTATAAGGGACAGTTCAGCTCATCTCATGGCCTGGACCTTCGTCATCATGGCTCTGAATGTTAGCTGTTGTTGGAAAGGGCTCCTCCTGATCTTTTTCCTCCTCGTCTGTGTCAATGGAAAAACAGCAAGGCCGTAAGTTTTTAGCACTTTTGAGGAATCCCGCTATATTGCAGTTATGTTATAATAAATGTATTATTATTCAAAAGTTCCATTACCAGCAATTTACAATAATTAAATTGTATCAATTTTGCTTTTTTTTGTCTTTTCTGTATGTATTTGACATGAATTTGGTGCCTCTTTCACTACAGAATATTAAAATAATAACTTTCCTTATAAGTGTCGATTCATGAACATTTCTTTTTCACTTAACATTAATTTACACTGTTATATTTTAGTTTTAAATTTATCAAAATTCTTTTAAATATAGTAAATCTTTCCCCAACAGACAATTAAATTCAAAATGAGAATTGAATTTCTGTATTTTTTACAAACCGGTAAAGAGATTGCTGCCTTTCAATATACTGTGTCAGATAGCTTTCTTTTGTATCTTTCAAAACTCTGCTGTGTTTCAATGTTAGCCTTTGCAGTCTGAAAATTTTAAAGTATACATTATAACAGACATTTAGTAATAGTGTATGATTTTTATTATCTCTCAACAGATCTTTCATGGTGATGTTTCCTATAGTGATTGAGTCAGGATCTGAGGCCAAACTGTGTGCAAGTCTTCTGAATCCCAATGAAAGCCTCGTCATGAACATTTATCTAAATGATGGGAACCAGAGCACATTACTGCTGCAGGAGAAAGCTGAGCAAGAGTTTCACCGCTGCTTTAACTTCAAGGTCTTTTGCACAACAAAATGAATTCAACATTATTATAAAAATGTTACAGGCTGTTTATTCAGCTGTGGCGACACCAGATTAATAAAGGGACCAAGCTGAAAAGAAACAGAATGAATGAAAAATGTTATAAATATAATAATTATGTATGTACACTTGCATTTTGTTTTTGAGATGCCACACATATAGAGGTGTTAAATACAGTACAATATTTCTCATCAGGCTCCTCTAGCAAAAGCAGAAACAGTGCAGAAAATCAAGGTTGAACTCCAGGGAAAGTCCTTCGAGATGACTGAGGAGAGAAAAGTCATGTTCAAATCCTACGATCCTCTGACCTTTATCCAGACGGATAAACCCATCTATATTCCTGGACAAACTGGTGAGTTGTGAATGTTTCAAAGAATAATCTCGGCATAGAGTAAATGAATCTGGTGTCACTGACATCTTACCCCGATATGTAACACATACAGAACATGAAGTAAAGCATGCTATCATCATGCAGTGAGCTGAAGTAGCAGTATAGGTCATTAGTGTCAAAAATAAAAGTGTTACAAAACCCTGCAGATGGTAAAAGTATGAAGTAAGCAGGTCATTGTATTTACAAACCAGATAAGTTTGGAAATAGATTAAAACAGGATTCGTTTGCTAATAGTTTAAAAAAATATAAGAATCCTAGCAAAGCACCACTTGAACGAGAGCACTTTCAACTCCAGTGCATGCAGTAGTTCAAAGTGTCAGAACATGTGATAAACACCAAGGACAGATCCCAAACAGGCACCAAGTCAGGGTGAGAGGGGCAGAACCAGCACACCCATCAATAAGTAAATGGAAAGCTGAAGTCACATTCAACTTCAGAGAAGATCATTCGACTTTAGTTGTAGAGAGTTCATTTACTATAAACTTTCTTCTGCAAGTTAATCTGCTGTCGTATAGGGCTAGATTAGGGGTGGACAATGTTCATCCTGGATGGCCACCGCAGAGTTTAGCTTCAAACCTGAACAAAATACCTGCCTGGTTCGTGTTGGCCTTGATTAGCTTGTTCAGGTCTATTTGATGGAGATAAACTCTGCATGGATGCCAGAACTTTGCATGAGTCATCATGATTATTAGCCATATCAATGAGGGGAGGAACCCCAGTGGCCAGGATGTTAAAATGTGCTGTGTGCCTGTCCACTCACCTTTAGCTAGGCAGTGGGGAAACTAAATTGCATACTTACACACATAATCTGTGTCTTCCAAAGCACCCATACATTTTGTGATTAATCTATTGTGGTCATGTAGAAGTTTTAACTCTTCCAAAATTCACATGTTATAAGTTGTAATTATTGTATGAGGATGTGTTTGTCTTTTACCAGTAGGAATCTCATAATTACGATATGGCGTGAACATCCTGGCATGGCATGTTTACACTTTAACTGCACCTTACTGCAGTAATAACATGCGAAATAACATATAAAAGAAAAGCTTAAAAGAGATTATCATACTCCTTTTTGTCTCCCCAGTTAACTTCAGAATTGTTACCCTGGATAAAAACTTTGCACCACTTGATCAGCAGGTTTGATGTGTTTTATCTAATTCCTTTATCACCCTCATTTGCTCTTGAACTGTTTATTATTGGCTTTGAATCATTTTAGTACTGGCAATTATTTAATGACTGTTTACTCTTTTACAGTATAGTTCAGTCGTGCTTGAGGTAAGACCACAATACCTCCTGTACTGTCATAACAAACAGACTTTTTAAGTCCTATAGCACTATAATTTATATATTTCTCCATTAATGGTCAAGATATGTTTTGTTGACTGTGTGACTAAATGGATTGTGTTTTTGGTAATAAACAGGACAGTCAAGATAACAGGATTGGTCAATGGACAAATGTTTCCTCAACAAGGTGGATTTTGCAGCGTTCATATGAATTAAACCCAGAATGTCGTGAAGGCACATACAAACTAAAGACTTTTATTGGGGAAATGGAGGTCTTACATTATTTCAAGGTAAAAAAATACGGTGAGTCATAAAAGGGAATAACTGCATTTGACAAATTAATACAATAATATACTATGTTATTTTACTACTAATGACTTTGATTTCTGTCCTCTGATTTCTAGTTTTGCCTAAGTTTGAAGTTACAGTAAAAAAACCAAATAAAGTGAGTGTTGATGAAGAAGAACTATCAATTGAGGTTTGCGCAAAGTAAGTGGTTTATTTCTCTCCTTTATTGTTTGGTTTTACTTTTATTGAATTGTTAAGTGCTTTCTCTGGGGTCAGTTATCATAGAATATTATTTATTTTACTTAACCCTCGGTTGTTAATCAGTTGCTTGTATTTTTTTACAGATACACTTATGGACAGCCTGTACCTGGTAAATCATGGGTGAAAGTGTGCCGTAACTCTGTGCCCTACTTTCATACCAAAGATTTCAATCCATTGTGTTCAGAGGAAACCACTGAAGTATGTTAGCTGAACTGTATCACATAGTATTTTTCCTCCTTCTATCCATTTAAACCACACTTCAGTTAATATGCTATTATTATTTTCGTTCATTAAAATCAGATAACAAAAACAGGCTGTGCCATCCATAACTTTGGTGTATCAGTCTTTTTGAACTCCACACTAAAGGAGAGACTAAAAGATTCTCTTCATGTTGAGGCAGTGGTTACAGAAGAAGGAACAGGTGAGCTGTTGGGTTTGATCAGATCTTTGTTATCTGAATTTATTAACTTTTTCATTTTTTATGTTTTATTTTAATATTACAGAGATCACCATGGCCAAATCTGAATCTGTACCTCTTACGTATGAAATTGGCAAAGTAAAAGTTATTGACCTGCCCAATACATATGAACATGGATCAGTCATAGAAGGAAAAGTAAGTCTGAAATCTATTTGTCTTAGTTTATTGCCATTCATACACAGAATTATTTCAGAATTAACTCCTTAACAATCTTATTTTCAACAGATCAAACTTTTCGATTTTAAGGATGCTCCAATTCCAAACAAAGAGGTTTATCTTTTAGAGGGTGAAAACTGGTCCTCCAAACTGCTCCTAAATCTCACTACAGACAGTGATGGACTGGCCAGCTTCTCTCTTAATACATCTAGTCTTTCTAAAAAAGACATTTCTCTGATTGTAAGAGAGTTTGTATTCACCTAGTTTTACTTAATATTCCATGAAGGGTTCAGTAATAACAGTTAACTCATTTCTGATTTTTTTCCAGGCAAATGTGTATCCAGATACCCGTTTTCGTCAGTACAAAACACCTTACTTCTCTAGAGATAAAAAAACAGTTAAACTCTTCCAGACCGCAACTCCATACTCCCCAACATTTAGTAAACTGATAATAGAGAATATTGAGCAGCCGATAAAGTGTGGCACTGAGATTACAGCCACTGTAAAGTATTATTTTGTTGGAGAGACGGTTGAAGACTTCAATACTGACATTGTCTATATAGTGAGTACTTGTGCACATTCTTAAAGCGATGGCTAATTTATTTATTTTGTTTGCAGCATTAATTTACTGCACTGGTCAGTTTATAACAGTGTCGTCTGTTTGTTTTAGGTCTTGTCCAAAGGAGTGATTGTTCATCATGGGTATGAGAAAGTTGAAGTGAAGTCTTCAAATGGAGTAGCAAGTGGCACAATGTCCTTCGAACTGTCTGTTGGTGCAGATGTGGCTCCTGTAGTGCGGATTCTAGCGTACTGTGTTCTGCCCAGTGAAAATATTATTGCCGCTAGCAAAAGTTTAGACATTGAAAAATGTTTTGGTAATAAGGTATGTATTGCAGCAGGTTAAAAATAATCTACTTAATACTGTACTTCTGAGTCCTAAAATAAATCCTATTTCACTATCATCACAGGTGTCTCTGCAGTTTTCTCCTGCTAAAGCAGTTCCTGGTGAGAAAAACACTCTCCAGCTCTCAGCTCAGCCTGGTTCACTGTGTGGCCTCAGTGCTGTTGATCAGAGCGTCCTGATCCTGGAGTCAGGAAAACGTCTAGATGCTGACAAGGTGTAGTGCTTTACAATTCAGCACTTGTCTTCATCATGTGAATCTTTAGTATGAATTGAATGACAAATGACATATTTGAATATGTCTGCTATAATCTATTTCTGTGTGAATGTGGTCTCATTGCAGATCTTCAGCCTGCTGCCATTTCAGTATGTGTATTATCCTTACAGTGCTGAAGATGAGCAGCCGTGTCTGCCTGTGAGACCCCGTCGATCTGTGCTGACAGACAACGTCTATAACAGCTTAAAGGTAACAGGTTGATTACACATGTGACAGTACAGATTAGAATGCTAGATTAAGATTGGGAGAGTAGATACCAAGCAAACTGTAATTGCACAAAAGCTCTTATTTGAGACATAATTATTCTGTACTTCCATTAAATTTTACTTGTGTTTTGACAGAGTGTGGGGCTAAAAATGGCTTCAAATTTGGCTGTGCGAGTCCCTGAGTGTCTGTCATTCAGAGGCTTGACTTATCACAGATTCAGAGATATAGGTACTGTACCTGTACTATTATTCCTATTCATGCTGTAGTGTTTAAATATACTATTGTTAACTATTGTCGAATTTGTCTTGTTTGTACGTTTTCATGGTTACAGTGATGTTTTAACTACTGTATACAAATGTAAACGTGCACACACATAAAAAACAAAACAATTGTATATCTAAAAGACAGTCCTAAACAAAGAAAAAAAAGGATATGAATTTGGAACAAGAAACATGCTCAAAAATGTCCAATTGTTGTGAGGACGCACACTTACATACATACAGTACAAACAATCGTGTGCCCAGATATTGTTGTTTGCTACTGTTATGCACCTATTATTTATTTTCTTCATATGCAAGTACTTTATGAATGCTTTGTTGTTTTTAATACACTATAAACTATCACTCTTTTTAGTGATGTATCATACCTCTGGTCGAGTGGGATTGGGGTCTTCAATAGAAAGTTCTACTTTTGATAATTCGGCAGTGACGATTCGGACCATCTTTCCAGAAACGTGGATCTGGGACCTTGCTGAAGTGGGGTATGTAAAGCATTATCAGTGCATTTGTCATCAACTCAAGACTCTCATACATCTCTTCAGGTGCCCAGGACAAATACCTGGGTGCTTTGCATATTTTAAAAGCAATTTTGTGTTGTTTAATGTTTTATTCAAAACAGGAAAAATTGTTCTCTTTCAAACATTTATTCAGTGGATTAAAATCATCTCTAATTACACCCTGTCTGTCAGTTGACACACTAAACATAAGTGATGCAGGAGTTTTGCCTCTCACAAATTTTGCCTCTTCACAAAGTCAAGTTGGCTATTGGATTTAGATCATTATGAAAAATTACTGTCATGTTCAAACTGGCCAAACAGACAGACAAACTCAGAGAGAGTCTGGCTGGGTTAATAGATTAACCTTTATTATGTTCTCATCTCCCAGATCCTATTTGGAAGGAGCAATTAAACCTACACTAAACTGACCATAATTTATCAGTGAAGAGCAGTGCATGATTCTCTTGCTTTTTAGTGATTCTCTTAATTGTGTTTTTAACGTAAAAAAACAATGTTACTTTGTTCCAATGAATACACAGATGTACACTGCCAAGAATTCAATTACTTTTGTTCAGATAACTTTAAAATCACGTCTTTTGCAAATGTGTAACCAAATGTTGCTTATTAGTTGAATAAGTATCAGTCAGGCATATTGTTATTTTTGCACCACAGTGACTCTGGATCAACTGAAGTTCCTGTCACAGTTCCTGACACCATCACCACTTGGGAGACGGAGGCCTTCTGTCTGTCCTCCACAGGTCTGGGTTTGGCTCCTCCCGCTCAGCTGACAGTATTCCAGCCCTTCTTCCTGGAGCTCTCTCTACCTTACTCCATCATCCGTGGGGAGATCTTTGAGCTCAAGGCCACTGTCTTCAACTATCTGTCCAAGTGCATCATGGTGAGATTTTAGACTCAGTCTGATCCAGTCAGATTAAATATTTCACTAATCACATGTGCTTGATTGACAGGTTAAAGTGAGTCCAGCTCCTTCCTCAGACTACACTCTCAAAGCCTCCTCTGATGATCAGTATTCATCCTGTCTCTGTGCTAATGGAAGACAAACCTTTAAATGGATCCTCACTCCTTCTGTTCTTGGTGACTTGTCCAGTCTGAATAATTGTTTCTCAGTGTTTGTGTCTGCTGTATCTTCACATACATGTCTTGTGATGCAGGAGTGGTGAATGTTACAGTCAGTGCAGAGGCAGAGGCGTCCCAGACTGTGTGTGACAATGAGATTGTGAGTGTGCCAGAGAGAGGACGCATTGACATCGTCACACGAAGTCTGCTTGTACAGGTCAGTTCACATCAAACAGCTCTCAGACATCATCTACCATTGATCCTAATATTGTTTGTGTTGTTATTTTTATGCTGCAGGCTGAAGGAATTGAAAAGACCGAGACCAACAGCTGGTTACTGTGTCCAAAGGGTGGGTTCTATAAATCTATAAACAATACCTTAAATGACCAAAAAAATGCTTATGCTTATGTAAACAGCCTTTGACACTGTTTAAGCTGTCAGGACACTTAAAATTGCGCTCAGGTACATGTACATCCTCCTTCCAATTATTATCCTAGATATATGTCTGCAACTTAGTAGGACTCCAATATTTTTTTCTTTTCATAAATTGCTTGAATCAAAACAATTCCTAGTTGTAATTGAGCTTTTGTTATTAATGGTACTTGACAGAGATATTCAAATATTCATTTTAAAGTAATAGTCTTCTGATGAGCATTGTGTTTTTGTATCTCTGATTCACAGGTGACAGTCTCTCAGAGAACGTGGATCTGACTGTTCCTAAAGATGTGATAGAGGGATCAGCAAAATCCTCCGTTTCAGTCATTGGTAACGTTTACGTACAGAAACAGAAAGAGGTTATGAGCTTGTGTTTGGATTTCTAAAATGTGTTTGGTTTGCAGGAGACATATTGGGTCGAGCACTGCAGAATCTTCATGGATTATTACGGATGCCGTACGGCTGTGGAGAACAAAACATGGCTGTTCTTTCTCCCAATATTTACATTCTGCAGTATCTGGAGAACACAAAGCAGCTCACATCAGCCATCCGAGAGAAAGCCAGCAGCTTCCTTAAGAGTGGTGAGACACATCAGTCATGATGAGAAACTACTGAGATGGAAAAATTATTTGTTTATTTCTCAACACAGCTGAATGTCAGACACAATCTGCTCTAACATTAACAAGCATTAACCATTATGCAACTAAACAGGATACCAGAGACAACTGAACTATAAGCATTTTGATGGGGCTTACAGCACATTTGGTTATGGTGATGGGAACACATGGTATATATAATTTCACTCTTTTGTTAAAGCAAAATTAAAATCAAAGAAATATTCTAAATTATTAAATCTTCCACACCACCAGGTTGACTGCCTTTGTCCTGAGGTCTTTTGGCAAAGCTCAGAAATACACATTTATTGATCCACAAATTATTCAGAGTGCAAAGGATTGGTTAATAAGCAGACGGGATTCAGACGGCTGTTTTATCCAACAGGGAAGACTGTTTAACAACAGAATGAAGGTCTGTCTGTCTGTCTATCACTATAGCAATCATCTGGAAAAAAATCGAGTAACTAGGAACCTTAGCTTTTATTTTTAAACTTTTCTCTTTCAAACATTTAAACGCAACATTAAAACATTTTTTCAAACAGTGTCTAAATTAACATCAAGGTATTGATTGTGTTGCCTTACCCCAAATTCTCCTCTATCATAGGGTGGAGTGACTGATAATGTGACCATGACGGCCTACATTACTGCATCACTGCTTGAACTGGAAACTCCAGTCACAGTAAGTTCATCATCAGGAAAATCAGTATAAACTCTTAGTAAAATGACACTCGCAGCATCTGTTTTTCTGTTTGCGTCTCAGGATCCTGTTGTCACTAAAGGCTTGTCATGCTTGAGGTCTGTCATCGAGGATGTCAAAAACACTTACACCACTGCTCTGCTGGCCTACACTTTCAGTCTGGCTAGAGACACCAACACTCGACAGCAGCTTTTCAGCAAACTGGAGGATCTTGCTATTTCAGATGGTAAGAGATTGCTTTCTGATGACTTTCTGCACTGCACTGTTGCTTTTGTCCTGCTGGTTGAGTTTGTCTTTTGTGTCCTAAAGGTCCTCTTGTCCACTGGTCTCAGTCTGCATCTGCTGATGACTCTGCTTCTCTGGATGTGGAGATCAGCTCATATGTGCTGCTAGCTGTTCTCACTGCAGATTCACTCACTACAGCTGATCTGGGCTTTGCTAACAGGATTGTCAGCTGGCTTGTGAAGCAGCAGAATGCCTATGGAGGATTCTCCTCGACACAGGTTCCTCAAATCAAACACATTATTGCTGAATGGCTAAAATTGTCACATGACTGAACTCATTTCTTTCCCAGGACACAGTGGTGGCTCTTCAGGCTCTGTCTTTGTACGCCACCAAAGTGTTCAGCTCTGACGGCTCCAGCACAGTGACTGTACAGTCAGCAGGAGACTCTCACCACTTTGATGTCAATCAGGACAACAAGTTACTGTACCAGGAGAAACAGCTGGCCAATGTGCCAGGCAAATACAGCATTGAAGTCAAGGGCTCAGCCTGTGTGTCTGTGCAGGTCTGTAGATAGCTTTGTTTAATCACTTCCTCTCTTGGCATTTTGGAGTTATTCTGCTTTGAGATTTTTTATAAATGGGTTTGTTTGTTTTGACTCTCTCAGATGGCTCAGTTCTACAACATTCCCACTCCTACTGAAGCTAAAACATTAAGTATTGATGCTGAGGTTGAGGGAGATTGCAAGAAAACCTTTGGACAAAATCTAATGTTAAATGTCACTGTGACGTAAGAAGTGTAACTTTACACTATAAGACCTGATTATGGTTGTGGCTTTAGTTTATTCATCATTAACTCTGATGATTCTTGTTTTTGTGTTTTACAGATATGATGGTCCCCAGAATAGAACTAATATGGTTATTGTGGACATTAAACTCTTATCAGGATTCACAGCTGATACATCAATGGTGTGTTTTACTGTTAAGGGATTCATTTGATGCATTGATTCACTGTGCATCTAAGACAGAATCCATGGTTAGGCATGTGGTGTTATAAATGCATTTATTAATCTTTAATGGGTTTTCTGTAAAGCTTAAAACTCAACGGCAGTCATTTGACTCTTTGGATTTTTTTGGGCACGCACCTGTGGAGCGGATTGATTCCAAAGATGATCATGTCCTTGTATATCTGGAAGAGGTGAAAGATCACCAATGTTTCTATTTTAAAGTTACAGTGATTGACTTTAAAATCTTCAATAATTTAACTTGTGACCTTTTTTATCTTCTTGAAGGTTTTAAAAGAAGACCCAGTGAATCTCCAGATTGGACTGAATCAGATTATTCAAGTGAAGAATCTTAAGCCAGCTGTTATTAAAGTGTATGATTACTACCAGACAAGTAAGATTTTATGAGTCATTTGGGTTTTATTATATTATTCAGAAGTACCAGCTAATATTAAACTAATTTCTCTGTATCAACATTTCCCCTAGGTGATCAGTCAGAGATGGAGTACTCGTCCCACTGTGAATGAAGATTCATGCTTCACTTCTGCAGCTTGGAAAAAGATGTTAAATACTCACTAAATGTTTAATGGTTGTATCTCAATCAGCACCCAAGCTCCTAGCTTAGCTCACTATACATTGGAACACACAGAGTGTGACATGAGAACGTACTTATACATCATCAAAACTGGAATTTAGAAACAACAGCAGAACTAATAATTTATATATATTATTTTTATTAAGATTTAAAAGTACAATTTAGCTTAATACCTCGACTGTTTCATATACCAGCAACATTTCAACCAATAAACAGTTATACATTTTTGACTGATCGTTCCTATCCTGTCCAGCTATGTTCATTCATGTAAAAATATGTTGCATTATGGAACTTTTCAGAGTGTGAACACTTCAATGTGCTGTAAACATTTTGTGACTAAGACAGCACTTAAAATGGCTGACACCCTGATCAGTGCACTGACTACTTTACAATGTGCTGAGTGAGATGAGCCCTACATTTTTAGTAGTTTTTCTTTATCCTGAGCAAAGTAATTTCCAACTTTGTGTGTAAATGTACAACAAAAGCAAATGCATGTAAACAAATCACTTTGAATGCAAATGATTAAAAGAGTTTACAAAAACGATTTACAGTCCGTCTTTATGTTCTTCTTGTAACTGCAAGACATCCTTTCATTCAATCAATCATTTTCTTGTCGGCTTAGTCCCTTTATTAATCTGGGGTCGCCACAGCGGAATGAACCGCTGACTTATCCAGCAAGTTTTTACACAGTGGATGCCCTTCCAGCCACAACCCATCTCTGGGAAACATACACTACGAACAATTTAGCCTACTCAATTCACCTGAACCACATGTCTTTGGACTGTGGGGAAAACCAGAGCACTCTCTTTTGAAGCTATTAAACATAAAACAGAAATTCTATATTTCTATTTTTCAATATTTATTTACTGTAGGCTGTAACATTATATTTCAATTGAGGAAAAGAAAAAATAATAAACATGCCATTTAGTACACTTTGGGGATAAAAATAAAGAATATGACATTAGTAATAAAGGGTTTTATCAGTGTCTGTTTATTTCAGAGATTGTGTAATGTTGATCATTTGTACCCATTATTTTCCAAATTGTTTCATATAGAGTCATGTTAAAAGGTCAAGTTAAAAGTTGCCTGTACAGTATTATTCAAATTTTGCTCTATAATATTACTAAATTGTATTAAATCCAGCCAAATGTTTAAAAATATTGATTGTTCCTATATATGGCAAAATATAATATAATTAGTCTATGTCTAATTAGCCCTATGGCCTGGAGTAATAATTAACCAGGTTGTCAGCAGTGGTGTGAAGTAACAAATACAAATACTCAAACTCATACTTTAATTAAGTAGTTTTTCCTCAGGAATTGTAATTTAAGTAATTTTTAAAATGTGTACTTTTACTTCCCTTGAGTCCATTTTTAGATCAGTATCAGTACTTTTACTCCACTACTTTCCTTCAACCTGCAGTCACTACTTTATTATTTCTTGTCTATGGGGACGTTGTGTGACAATATTAAAATATTAATAAATACCTACTATAGCATTTAATATTATTAAATTTTAATAACTTTCTTAAAATATAAAGACAGAAATTTTTGTAACGCTGAATGTCTCTTTATATCATAAAATAATTATTCCATATAATCTCAGGGATAAGCAAGTGTCTTTTTAAATATACATTTAAAATCACAGATTCAGGTAAGAGCTCCTGGTTCAAAAATATTTGACTGTGTTGTCAGAGAACTTACAAATGCAAACATCAGTTTACTGTAACTCACCCACTCACTTTGAGTGGGTGTAATATGTGCTTTTGGATGTTAGTTATCAGAGCCCAATATTTGTTTTGGTCAAAGGTCAGTAGCTGTGTATTTCTATGTAAATTAAGTTAAGAGTCAGGGTATGTATTCAGGAGATCACATGTTTATGCTCACTACACTGTAAAAATGCTGGGCTCCACACAATTCCTTCATGTTATCCCAACACAAATTGATTAAGTTAACTTACTTCATTTTTCAAATAGAAGTAGATTGAACATAAAACAAGTTGTGCCAAAAAACAACAAACAACTAAAAAATTGTGTTTGTTCAGCTCATTTTAAATAAGTAACAAAATAAAATCCTTTTTTGAGTCTATGTAATAAAATATTTCAGTAAAGGGCTTGCTTGTTATTTGACAAAAATGAAATGCCTCAACCTTTCTTTTAAAATAAAGATTTACATGTTAGAACATCAACAAAGAAATTCAGTTCTAAAATGTTCATTAAGGAAACTACACTAAATGTTTATTTTAATGCTTACGGCTAAAACATTTGTATGTTTTAATCTAATATTTCAGCGCTTTAAATCTTTTTTTTTTCTTTTGTATAAATTAACAAATGTGCATTTGCACAGGCTTTAAACTATATTAGCTGGTTGAATCATTAATCAAATGATCAATATTTTTTTAAGGCCTCCTTCAGCAGGAGAGTCTCTTTATAAGGGACAGTTCAGGTCATCTCATGGCCTGGACACTCGTCATCATGGCTCTGAATGTTAGCTGTTGTTGGAAAGGGCTCCTCCTGAACTTTTTCCTCTTCGTCTGCGTCCAAGGACAAGCAGCAGAGCCGTAAGTTTTAACACTTTTTTTTTTTCCTAGAGGAAGGCAGTTATTTACTATTGTGTACATTTTTCAGTCTCTTTTATTGTGTATATTTGAATAATATAAAATTAAAATGATATTTTTATCAAAACTTTTATCATCAAAATATGATGATAACAATGTGTTACAGTAAATACTTTACATTTATCAAAACTATTTTTAAATCCTCTTTTAAATGGAATTTTCAATGGAAAAACGGATGCCACTTTATTTTTTGTTTTACTGTTGTTATGAATGGGGTGATGGTAAAAGAGGTGAAGTTCCAAACACAGCTTTATTATAATGCAGGGTGGTTAACAGGCAGACAAACAATCGAAATCCAATAAAAACACAACGTGGCGTCTCTGTCGTCTGAACACTATGACAGTAATGAATATTAATGAAGTTGCACAATAGAGCACGCTGATTGGTTTGAACCAAGCCTTACTCATGCATTAATGCAGCACACTGTAAGACTGTAATAAGACACACTCTGACACAGACGTCCAGTCTGCACGCTGGAATACACGCTATTATCTCATGGTCATGATGCAGCTTCAAAAATTCGTTTCAAACCAGAAGTACAGATTTGCTTGAAATAATGCAAAAACAACCAATTTACACTTTTTAGTGAAATATATGTGTCCTAATAGTGTTTTTAGCAGTGTGGGACACATATACGACTGTCAACGGCTCAAAAAATGTGTTTTGGTGTTTCGTGAACCTTTATTTAACAATTATTATCTCACATCAGATCTTTCATGGTGACTTTTCCTGCCGTGATTGAGTCAGGATCTGAGGCCAAACTGTGTGCAAGTCTTCTGAAGCCCAATGAAAGTCTCGTCATGAACATATATCTGGTTCATGGGAACCAGAGCACATTACTGCTGCAGGAGAATGCTGAGCAAGAGTTTCACCGCTGCTTTAACTTCAAGGTCTTTTGCAAAACAAAATGAATTTAATACAATTGTAAACATTTGCTTTTTTAAAGAAAAGTTGCTGTCTGTTGCAGAAGTTGAAAATGCAAAACATTATTTCTCATCAGGCCCCTCTAGCAGAAGCAGAATCAGTGCAGAAAATCAAGGTTGAACTTCAGGGAGAGTCCTTCAAGATGACTGAGGAAAGATAAGTCATGTTCAAATCTTACGATCCTCTGACCTTTATCCAGACTGATAAACCCATCTATATGCCTGGACAGATTGGTGAGTTGTGAATGTTTCAAAGTCTAAATTTTAGTAAATAATCCTGGTGTCGCTAACATCTTACCCTGACCACAACTGATGTAACATACATTAAAGGGCCATGAAACCCCCTTGTTTCAGCAGAGTGTTTTCACAACTCTACTTAGGAAAAAGTCAGAAAAGTGGGCGTGTCCAGCTCTGTTTAGGGGGAGTGTCGGAGGAAGAAAAGAGGCTTTGTGTGGGAGTGTCTATTTGGGTGCGCTGAATTTCAGAGTCAAAACACACACCCTACAGGGGAGAAAGAGACTGTTTACATGGACATCTGTAGTCGAACTATTTGCCAAATTATTAAATGGTGGACTTTAACTGCAGTTTGGCTCTTTCATTCAGGCAATTCATTCATGTCCCTCGCCACTAAGGAGATATTTGATTCGAGGAACTGCTCTAAGCGTGTATTTTCATGCAATGTTTGATACCGCACGGCGAATGAGAGAAAAAAAAAACAGCATTTCCCGGAAACTTAGATGCACTCAGCAGGTAGTGTCAGAAAGCTGCGTGTGTTATTCCGGTCACAAAATCCTACATGAGGTTATAGTTTGGTTGTAAAGCTAACTTGTTTACACTCGGTGCAATAGTTTGTTCGATACAAATAAAATATGAACTGAATAAACAAAGAGCACTGGTCGCTCACTTACCAAATCTGAAGAGACAGGACAATCACCAGCAACTAGAGCCGCGTCTTTATTAAGAGAAGACTACAAGCGAATCCGGATCTCAGCGTTTGCAGATGAGAACAGCTCTCAGGTAAACAATAATCCTCCTTAGACACGTAAGTTATTGTTGTCGAGCGTCGCGTACACTGTTAATCCTCACGTGAGTCTGCGCTCTCACAGAGAGAAAATGAAAACAAAACTTAACTGCAGCAAACTATAAAAGCAACACTTCACGCTTGTTTTGCCAACACAACGTGGCGTCTCTGCCGTCTGAACAAGCTTTACTCATGCATTAATGCAGCAGGCTGTAAGAGGTAATAAGACACACTCTGACACAGACGCCCAGTCTGCACGCTGGAATACAACGCTATTATGTCATGACCGTGACGCAGCTTCAAAAATTAGTTTCAAACCGGAAGTACAAATTTGCTTGAAATAACGCAAAAACAACCAATTTACACTTTTTAGTGAAATATATGTGTCCTAATAGTGTTTTTAGCAGTGTGGGACACATATACGACTGTCAACAGCTCAAAAAATGTGTTTTGGTGTTTCGTGACCCTTTAAGTAAAGCATGTTATCATCATACGATGAGCTGAAGTAGCAGTATAGGACATCAGGGTCAAAAATACGCATGTTACAAAACCCTGCAGATATTACAAGTTTGTAGTAAGTAGTTAAATGTATTTGCAAACATGTAAACATAATAGAGAACCAGATAAGTTTAAAAAACAAATAAGAATGAGAGTCCACAGCTAACAGCTTTGAAAACACAAGAGTGTGGGTAAAGCACTGCTTAAATAAGAGCACTTTGGTCAAAGAGTGCATCAGAAAGTGTAATAAGCTCCAAAGACAAATACTAATTAGCTGCCATGTTAGGGTGAAAAGTTGAACTAACAGTCACATACACCTTTAAATAAGATGCCTTGTGCCCATTTAAACCATTAAGCAAAACCTTTAAGAGCATACGGCCCTCATCTTGTGCAGCACCCATATGTGTTGCATCATCTGTACTAGGGAAAAGCATACTCAAGGAGCACTCATAACATTATCAAATTAGAAGATGCCAATCCTTTAGAGCGACCAATCAATTTTTGTATACTTTGTGTCCTGTATGAGCATTAAGGCATTACATAATCATTTAGGAAGAATGATGACTTTTTTCAATACATGGGCCACTTGTTGTATGAGTCAACAGATTTCCTTGCAATGACTCTCGCATTTGATGGTGGCTCTGCAGGCTCAATGCACACCTCAGTAATGCATGACTTTGTTCTCCATATGAGAGGCATCTTTAAGCTGCCATCACCAAAAAGCCTTTTATATTCATTCATTCATTTATTTATTTTCTTGTCAGCTTAATCCCTTTATTAATCCGGGGTCGCCACAGCAGAATGAACCGCCAACTTATCAAGCAAGTTTTTTACGCAGCAGATGCCCTTCCAGCCGCAACCCATCTCTGGGAAACATCCACACACACATTCACACACACACACTCACACACTACAGACAATTTAGCCTACCCAATTAACCTTTGGACTGTGGGGGAAACTGGAGCACCCGGAGGAAACCCACGCGAAGGCAGGGAGAACATGCAAACTCCACACAGAAACGTCAACTGAGCCGAGGTTTGAATCAGTGACCCAGCGACCTTCTTGCTGTCAGGCGACAGCACTACCTACTGCGCCACTGCCTCGCCTAGCCTTTTATATATTAAGTATAAATATTTAAGTAGTTCAGTACATTATTCTTGTGTCATTTTATCGTTCACTTTTTTCACAATTTTTTCAAATTTGTTTTGTTTTATTTTTGTTTGTATTTTTTGGTCCAGTGTGTCAGTGTGCTATATACCCTCACTAGGGTGCTCGAGGGTACATGGGAGTATGCCCAACCAGTCCACCTGTGTTTTGTGGACTTAAAGAAGGCATTCGACCGTGTCCCTCGTGGCATGCTGTGGGGATGCTGTGGGAGTATTGGGTCAGAGACACTTTGTTAAAGGCTGTCTGGTCCATATATGAACAGAGTAGGAGTTTGGTTCGCATTGCCGGCAATAAGTCAGACTTGTTTCCAGTGCATGTTGGGCTCTGGCAGGGCTACTCTTTGTCCCTAATTCTGTTTATAATTTTTATGGACAGAATTTCAATGCCCACCCTTGGGCTGGAAAGAGTCCGGTTCGGGGACCACAGTATTTCATCTCTGTTCTTTGCAAATGATGTCGTTCTGTTGGCTTCATCAAAAATGGACCTTCAGCATGCACTGGGGCAGTTTGCTGCCGAGTGTGACGCGGCTGGGATGAGAATTAGCACTTCCGAGGCCATAGTGCTCCACCAGAAAAAGGTGGATTGCCATCTTCAGGTTGGAGGAGGGTCCTTACTCCAGGTGGAGGACTTCAAGTATCTTGGAGTTTTGTTCATGAGTGATGGAAGGATGGAGTGTGAGATTGACTGGTGGATCGGTGCAGCTGCGGTAGTAATGCGGTCAATGTACCGGTCCGTTGTGGTAAAGAATGAGCTGAGACGAAAGGCAAAGCTCTCGATTTACCAGTCAATCTATGTTCCTGCTCTCACCTAAGGTCAGGAGCTTTTGGTCATGACCGAAAAGACAAGATCTCTGATACAATCGGCTGAAGTGAGTTTCCTTCGCAGGGTTGCAGGGCGCACCCATACAGATAGGGTGAGGAGCTCTGTCAGCTCCTTTAGAATATTTTTTTCCTAAAAAAACAGGACATGTTGACTACTTTTTTCTCCACTGTAACCACTTCCTTTACATGTGCATTACCTTTAAATGTACATTATAGCGGGGGCTATAACAAATTTTTATGTTTTCAAAGTGAACTTCAGAGTTGTTACCATGGATACAAACTTTGCACCAGTTGATCAGCAGGTATGACGTGTTTTATGTTGGATTTAAATCCTCTGAAAATCTATTATAAATTATTGAACTAGTTTTTTTTAATCTCTTTTCCAGTACAGTATTATCGTGCTTGAGGTAAGAACATAAGATCTTCTCTACAGTCATTACAAAACCTTTACTGTGCTTTGAAAAACCATATATCTCTTCATTAATGGTCAAGATCTTTTGTTGACTGTGTGACTAAATGGATTGTGTTTTTGGTATTAAACAGGACAGTCGTACTAACAGGATTGGTCAATGGACAAATGTTTCCTCAACAAGGTGGATTTTGCAGCGCTCATATGAATTAAACCCAGAATGTCGTGAAGGCGCATACAAACTAAAGGCTTTTATTGGAGAAAGGATGATCTTACATGATTTTCAGGTGAAAAAATACGGTAAGTCATAAAAGGGAATAGCTTGGTGTGTGTCATGTCACAGAATTCAAATTATATTGTTGTTTATTAAGTTATTGTAATACTAACTGTCTTGATTTCTAGTTTTGCCTAAGTTCGAAGTAACATTAAAAAAACCAAAGACAGTGAGTGTTGTTGAGGAGGAACTGTTAATTGAGGTTTGCGCAAAGTGAGTCATTTATTTCTCTTCTTTATAGTCAAATTGTGTTACTTTAATTGTTGAGTGCATTCTCTGGGGTCAATTATCATAGAATATTATTCATTTTACTTAATCCTGGGTTGTATCAGTTGCTTGAACATTTTCACTTTACAGATACACTTATGGACAACCTGTGCCTGGTAAATCATGGGTAAAAGTGTGCCGTGATCCTTTGCCCTACATTTTTTTCTTTCCATTGTGTTTAGGGGAAACCCTTGAGGTATGTTAGCTGAACTGCGCTACACAACATTTTTCCTTCTTCTATTCATTTAAATTACACTTCAGCTAATATGATTTTTTTTTAATTCATTACAATTAGATAACAAAGACTGGCTGTGCCATCCATAACTTTGGTTTATCAATGATATTGAACTCCACACTAAAGAATAACTTAAAGGATTCTCTTCATGTTGAGGCAGTGGTTACAGAAGAAGGAACAGGTGAGCTGTTGGGTTTGGTCATATATTAATCTGATTTTATTAACTTTCTAATTTTTTATTTTAATACACATATGAATATTTATTTCGTCGTATTTTACTATTACAGAGATCACCAGGACAAAATCTGAATCTGTACATCTCACTTATGAAATTGGCAAAGCCACACTTATTGACCTGCCCAAAACATATGAACATGGATCAGTCATAAAAGGAAAAGTAAGTCTGAAATCTATTTGTCTCAGTTTAATGCCATTAATGTATGCAAAAATATACATTTTCCTGATTATATTCCTGATTACAATCTTATTTTTAACAGATCAAACTTTTCGATTTTAAAGATGCGCCAATTCCAAACAAAGAGGTTTATCTTTTAGAGGGTGAAAACTGGTCCTCCAAACTGCTCCTAAATCTCACTACAGACAGTGATGGACTGGCCAGCTTCTCTCTTAATACATCTAGTCTTTCTAAAAAAGACATTTCTCTGATTGTAAGTTTGTATTTATCTAGTTTTAGTTACAGAAGGGTTTAGTAGCAACAGTCAACTCATTTCTGATTTTTTCCAGGCAAGTGTGTATCCAGATACCCGTTATTATGGCTACAAAACACCTTACTTCTCTACAGATAAAAAAACAGTTCAACTCTTCCAGATCGCCACTGCGTACTCCCCAACATTAAGTGAACTGATTATAGAAGATATTGAGCAGCCGATAAAGTGTGGCACTGAGATTACAGCCACTGTGAAGTATTATTTTGTTGGCGAGACTGTTGAAGACTTCAGTACTGACATTGTCTATATGGTGAGTACATGTGCTAATTCGTACAGTGATGGCTTTTATTCTTTGAAATTTTGTTTATCAGAGTGTCGTCTGTCTGTTTCAGGTCTTGTCCAGAGGAGTGATCGTTCATCATGGATTTGAGAAGGTTGAAGTGAAGTCTTCTTCTAATGGAGTAGCAAGTGGCACAATGTCCTTCAAACTGTCTGTTGGTGCAGATTTGGCTCCTGTAGTGCAGATTCTGGCATACTGTGTTCTGCCCAGTGAAAATGTTATTGCTGCTAACAAAACATTAGACACTGAAAAATGTTTTGGTAATAAGGTATGTGTTGTAGCAGGTTAAAATAATCTACTTCGTACTGTGTTTCTGTTTGAATCCTAAAATAAACCCCATTTCCCCATCATCACAGGTGTCTCTGCAGTTTTCTCCTGCTAAAGCAGTTCCTGGTGAGAAAAACACTCTCCAGCTCTCAGCTCAGCCTGGTTCACTGTGTGGCCTCAGTGCTGTAGATCAGAGCGTCCTGATCCTGGAGTCAGGAAAACGTCTGGATGCTGACAAGGTGTAGATGCTTTAAGATTCAATACTTTTAAAAAGTGTGTCTTTGTCTTAGGAATCTACAGTATGAATCTCGTGAAAAAAAAGACTAATTTAGATGTGTCTGCTGTAATCCATCATCTGATATTCAGTTTTTTGAAAGTCCATGAAAGAATTAGTAATCTGACTGACTGTGTGTGAATGTGGTCTCATTGCAGATTTTCAACCTGCTACCAGTTCATTCGGTGTCAGAGTATCCTTACAGTGTTGAAGATGGGCAGGCATGTCTGTATATAAGACCTCGTCGATCTGTGCTGACAGACAACACCTATGAAACCTTAAAGGTAACAGGTGGATTACATACATATTTGTGACGGTGCCATGCATAAAGGGTTTTCAAACTCAAAGGACACACGCCTCCTCAAGTTTGTCCAATTTCACTCTCGCCCCCCTTGGCACCCCTACCTCAAGCCAAAATGATAATGCATGTGCAAACATAATTTACTTATTACCTGCTGCGATTAAGGTGCATAGAGTTAATTACATTGAAACATAAATATACAGCTTACCTGATTCATTGTGATAGCTGAGCCTTTTTCTGTGAGGATAACATGCTAATCTGTGGTCGGATTCCAGACACGACTAACCGCAAATCATCTTCCACTGTCAATAAGTGTAAGTTATAGTCTACTTGCTTTTGATGTATGGACAAAAAGAAAATACTGGTTCGCAAGGCCAAGTTCGCAGAGCCCTGATGATGTGGTTAAGTCGAACATTGAGTATGTTTACATGGGCAACAATACATTCATACGATTTTAATATGATTAAGACAGTATTCTGATTAGGAGTCTACCATGTAAACAGCGATTTTTGATCACCTTAATCTGACTAAAGTCATAACTGATCAGAAATGGAATCAAGACGTGTGGAGTATGCATATATTAGTGGCATATTAAAGTAAACACCGTCGTCAAACTATTACCGTCATGTAGGACGTTTTGCTACATTTTGTGACAAGATCTACACACGCAGCTGTCAGTAAAGGACTGCACATACACACACATCAACATGCGGTATCAATAAAAGCAACACTCTTCCACCAGTCCTTCATTATCGCATCAAGTACCCCAGTTTGTCACGGGGGCATGAATGAAATGTTCATGAGTGAAAGTTAAACTGCTGAACTGCAGTTAAAGTCGAGCAACTGAAGAGGAAACACCCAAAATTATGTGAAACTCTGCAGGAAACGTAAATTGCCTGGTGACGCAACATTCAAAAAGCACTTCACGTAATTATATTATTGTCTTATTCAGATTTTAGCAAATAACTATTACCGATGTCCATGTAAACGCAGTCAGTAGTCTTTAATATAAGTGAAAGATCCAGATGGGCATCCTGCTGATTTGATTCAAAAGGGCACTTTTTTGTCAGACGGCTCACCAGTTTGACTTTCACCATCATTCATTTTAAAAAGCACCTGATCCGTTTTATTTGTTTATATTTTAATGAAACACAATAACTCTACAGGTGCCTGATAGTTAGATGTGGAGTTAACGTTAATCATGTTATTCCCTCTAGTGAATGCATAAAAATCGTCATCATAATTCACTCGAGTACACACCTCAATGTCTTGCTCCCCCCTTAAGAGGTGCTGCCTCACAGTTTGAAAATCCCTGCTGTAGATTATGTCTGAGAGAAAATGCTGCATTTTCAAAAATAATTCTCGAAAAGCCCTCTTCCATATGCTGTATTTCAATTAAACTGAACTTTGTTTATCCTTTGACAGAGTGTGGGGCTGAAAATGGCAACAAATTTGGCTGTGCGAGTCCCTGAGTGTCTGTTATACAGAGGCTTGACTTATCACAAAAATTTAGGTATATGTACTGTTATTCCTGTGTACGCTTTAACAATTAAATATAGCATTGTTTGTTTTAAAGTGTATTGTAAAGAAAGACATAAAATGTCCATGCCCAGTTTCAGATGTAATCATGTTTTAGGAGTTTCTAACTTTGAGTCAGTGTTATTAAACAAACATTAAATATCATTCAAAAGACTTAGAACACTAACATAAATGTAAAACTTTAAATAAATTTACATGTATCAATTAAAATCAACATAAAATAATCTGTCTTATTTGCCTCCTATGTGATTTTTTTCTATGACAGTATATAGATTTGATTATTTTGATATGTTACACATACCTGTCACTTAATGCCAAATATTACTTTTTTCAGTGATGTATCGTCAGTATGCTCCAGCACCCGGGATGTTTGCTCAAGGAATGGCTGGTGTTGATGGACTGGTTGGAAATTCTCCATCAGTGACAATTAGGACAGTCTTTCCAGAAACATGGATCTGGGAGCTTGCTGAAGTGGGGTATGTGAAAAATAACTGGTGCATTTTTCCATTAACGTATGCAGTGCATCAGAAACTATTCATAGCGCTTCACGTTTTCCACATTTTTTTATGTTACAGCCTTATTCCAAAATAGAATCAATTCATTTAATTCTTCACAATTTTACACACAATACCCCATAATGCACTGGGGCAGTTTGCAGCCGAGTGTGACGTGGCTAGGATGCGATTCAGCACCTCCAAGTCCGAGGCCATGGTGCTCCACCGGAAAAAGGTGGTTTGCCATCTCTAGGTTGGAGGAAAGTCCTTACCCCAGGTGGAGCAATTTAAGTATCTCTGGGTTTTGTTCACGAGTGAGGGAAGGATGGAACGTGAGATTGACAGGCGGATTGGTGCAGTGGCAGCAGTAACAAGCGGCTGAAATGAGTTTCCTTCGAAGGGTTTTCCACTCTTAAGGATAGGATGAGGAGCTCTGACACCCGGGAGGAGCTTAGAGTAAAGCTGCTGCTCCTGCACATCAGGAAAAGTCAGCTGAGGTGGCTCGGGCATCTGTTTCGAATGCCTCCTGGACACCTACCTAGGGAGGTGTTTCAGGCATGTCCCACTGGGAGGAGGCCTCGGGGAAGACTCAGGACACGCTGGAGGGACTATGTCTCTCGGATGGCCTGGTAACATCTCGTGATCCCACTGGAGGAGCTGGAGGAAGTGTCTGGGGAGAGGGAAGACTGTGGTTCTCTCCTAAGACTGCTGCCCCGGTGATCCGGCCCCGGAAAAGCGGCAGAAGATGGATGAATGAATGAATACCCCATAATGACAATGTAAAAAAGAAGATTTTTTTGAAATTTTTGCAAATTTATTAAAAATAAAAAAACCTGAAAATTCACACGTGCATAAGTATACACAGCCTTTGCTCAATACTTTGTAGATGCACCTTTGGCAGCAATTACAGCCTCAAGTCTTTTTGCATATGATGCCACGCTTGGCACACCTGTCTTTGGGAATTTTTGCCCATTCCTCTTAGCAGTACCTCTCAAGCTCTATCAGGTTTGATGGGAAGCAACGATGTACAGCCATTTTCTGATCTCTCCAGATGTTCAATAGTATGTAGGTCTGGGCTCTGGCGAAGCCACTCAAGGACATTTACCGAGCTGTTGTGAAGCCACTCCATTGATTTTTGGAGGTGTGCTTTGGGCCACTTTCCTGCCACAGCCTAAGGTCATCTTGACCTCTGAAGCAGGTTTATATTCAGGATGTCTCTGTACATTGCTGCATTCATCTTTCCCGTCATCCTGATCAGTCTTCAAGTTCCCGCTGCTGAAAAACATCCCCACAGCATGATGCTGCCTTCCCCATGCTTCACTGTAGGGATGGTATTAGCCTGGTGATGAGCGGTACCTGGTTTTCTCCAAACGTAACCCCAGGAAATCACTCCAAAGAGTTCAATTTTAGTCTCATCATTCCAGAGAATTTTGTTTCCTATGATCTGAGAGTCTTTTAGATGCCTTTTGGCAAATTCCAGACGAGGAGTGGCTTCCATTTGGCCAATCTACCATACAGGCCTGACTGGTGGATTGCTGCACAGATGGTTGTCCTTCTGTAAGGCTGTCTTCTCTTCACAGAAGAACGCTGGAGCTCAGACCATCGAGTTATTGATCACCTCCCTGACTAAGGCCCTTTCCCCCGATCACTCAGTTTAGATGGGCAGCCAGCTCTAGGAAAAGTCCTGGTGGTGCCAAACATCTTCTGCTTACGGATGATGGAGGCCACTGTGCTCATTGGAACAGAGCAGCAGAAAGTTTTTTGTTATCTTCTCCAGCCTTGTGCCTTGTGGCAATCCTGTCCCAGAGGTCTACAGACAATTCCTTTGTCTTCATGCTTGGTTTGTGCTTTGACATGAACTGCCAACCCTGGGACTTTATATAGACAGGTGTATGTCTTTTCAAATCATGTCCAATCAACTAAATTTACCACTATAGGTGTGTTAAGGTGCTGAAACATCTTATGAATGATCAGTGGAAACAGAATGTACCTGAGCTCAATTTAGAGCTTCACGGCAAAGGCTGTGAATTCTTCTGTACATGTGATTTTTATTTTATTTTTTTAGTTAATTCGCAACAATTTCAATAAAATACATTTATATCTATATGAACCCACGCATATAAATATCAATTTATATATAGTGCTGTCACCCTCACGCTCTGTTCCCGCAGGAACACACCCAGAGCACCTATGCCGCCAGACACCCTCCAGTAGGAGTCTTCACCTCCCCCTCATCTCTCCCGACTCCTACCGGAGCCAGCTAAATAGCTCACCCAACCCCGAGCTGTGACAACAGTCACGTCACCGACCCTCCCCGGCCCTAGCTTATATTTATGTTCATTTTTGTTTCATTTCTCACACTTATCTTTTTTTTTCTAAATTAATTTGTATATGTGTATATATATGCACCCACGCATATAAATATATATTTATATATAATGCTGTCACCCTCAAGCTCTTACTACCACAGATTTGATACCGAGCACTGGACCCCCGCAGGGGTCATCGCCCAATTGCCATTCACCCTCCAGCTGGGGCTTCACAGACCCTTCCTTTTCCCGACTCCAGCTGGAGACGGCACATACAGCTCTCTCTCCCGCAGGAGTGCCAAGAGCTTCATGCATTTGGGGAGCTCTCGAGAACCACCTGATCTTGCACTCCCCTCACATGCTCTATGAACCTGGCGGGAGCCCTGGGCTCAACTATCTCCGAGCTCAGGGTTCTCTCCCGGGACAGCATGCCAAACCTGCTTACAGTTGTCAAGCAATATCTAAGTGTGAACTCTTGAAGTGACGATTTTAAACTAATTTCGAGAGCACGTGATATAATTGACTGCAGCTGGCCACCTATCTACACTCATTAGTTAGCCAATCAGATCTATCCTAACTCACTATAAATAGCCTAGCTAGATATTACTCCCTTATCTTCGTTTTCCGAAGAAACCCCCCATCCACCCCCTTTCTCCTGCTTTTCTCCTTTACAAAAAAGGGGAGCTCTCGAGAACCACCTGATCTCGTACTCCCCTCACATGCTCTATGGACCTGGCGGGAGCCCTGGGCTCAACTATCTCCGAGCTCAGGGTTCTCTCCCGGGACAGCATGCCAAACCTGCTTACAGTTGTCAAGCAATATCTAAGTGTGAACTCTTGAAACGTTTTTGAGGGAGAGATTTGTGGCTGTGACATGTTTTGATTGATGGATTAGTTGATAAATTTTTTTTTTTTTTACTTTGTCTTGTTTTTGTATAAACCTTACATGCATATAGTCCAATATTGTTGATGTTGTGACATAAACATGTCTGAAGAAGATTGGATTGGTATCATAATTGCACAAAACGTGGAATGACTGTAAACAAAAAAATTGTTTGTAGCTTGCAGATTTATACACTCAAAATCAAAAAAGATGCTCTTGCCAAGACAGAATGCAGATGAATCAAAATCCCTCAAATTCCAGATTTACATATGTAAGAATGTAGCTAAATTGTTGAGTAAGAATCAGTCAGGCTTATTGTTATTATTGCACCACAGAGACTCTGGATCAGCTGAGGTTCCTGTCAAAGTTCCTGACACCATCACCACTTGGGAAACAGAGGCCTTCTGTCTGTCCTCCACAGGTCTGGGCTTGGCTCCTCCTGCTCAACTGACAGTTTTCCAGCCCTTCTTCCTGGAGCTCTCTCTGCCTTACTCCATCATCCGTGGGGAGATCTTTGAGCTCAAGGCCACTGTTTTCAATTATCTGTCCAAGTGCATCATGGTGAGATTTCAGACTAAGCCTGATCCAATCAGATCAAATATTCCACTTATCACATGTGCTTGATTGACAGATTAAAGTGAGTCCAGCTCCTTCCTCAGACTACTCTCTCAAAGCCTCCTCTGATGATCAGTATTCATCCTGTCTCTGTGCTAATGGAAGAAAAACCTTTAAATGGATCCTCACTCCTTCTGTTCTTGGTGACTTGTCCAGTCTGAATCAGTTTCTCAGTGTTTGTGTCTGCTGTATCTTCACATACATGTCTTGTGTTGCAGGAGTGGTAAATGTTACAGTTAGTGCAGAGGCAGAGGCGTCCCAGACTGTGTGTGACAATGAGATTGTGAGTGTGCCAGAGAGAGGACGCATTGACATCGTCACACGAAGTCTGCTTGTACAGGTCAGGTCACATCAAACAGCTCTCAGACATCATCTACCATTGATTCTAATGTTGTTTGTGTTGTTATTTTTATGCTGCAGGCTGAAGGAATTGAAAAGACAGAGACCAACAGCTGGTTATTGTGTCCAAAGGGTGGGTTCCATAAATTGGTCAGATATTTTGGTGTAAAAGCACTCATAATGCAGAAAACATTTTGATTGCATTCAAATTTTCAATCAAGCACAGTATCAAGCAGAGAAGTTTTTTTCAATTAATACACATGTTGCCTCAAGAAAGTCAGATTCTGCACAAATGAGTAAATTAGCATGCAGTATCAAAACTACCTATTGAGAACACACATTCAATTTAAGGACTTCTCAATTTGGAGGAACCATGTTATCATAATATTATCATGTCTACAATATGTGACAATACTAAAAAATCTCATTTTAAAACTGCTGATGCTTTTCTCTCTTACCCATGTGGTTAAAACAGAATAATTCCTGATTGTGGCTCCTCTTACTTATTATTGGAACTTGTGAAATGAAATAAGTGGGAGTGATTGAAACTAATTTTTATTTTGAAATATTACACTCCTGATGACTGATGCGTGCGTTTCTGCCTCTCTGATTGACAGGTGACAGTCTCTCAGAGAAAGTGGATCTTACTCTGCCTAAAGATGTGATAGATGGATCAGCAAAATCCTCAGTTTCAGTCATTGGTAACATTTACGGAGAGGCGTCTGGATGCAGACCTGGTGCAGATACAATCTGAGCTGCATGCAATGATTTTTAATGGACTTACCTATACCTACCCATCAAAGTGACATCACTAGCTCCATTAAGTGCATTGCGTCTGACACTGCATCTCTGAAAAATGCAATCTCAGCTTGCATCATAAATGCTGCATCCAGTTACTATTGCATTTACATACAGAAAGAGGAGCTTGTGTTTGGATTTCTAAAATGTGTTTGGTTTGCAGGAGACATATTGGGTCGTGTACTGCAGAATCTTCATGGATTATTACGGATGCTGTACGGCTGTGGAGAACAAAACATGGCTGTTCTTTCTCCCAATATTTACATTCTGCAGTATCTGGAGAACACAAAGCAGCTCACATCAGCCATCCGAGAGAAAGCCAGCAGCTTCCTTAAGAGTGGTGAGACACATCAGTCATGATGAGAAACTACTGAGATGGAAAAATTATTTGTTTATATCTCAACACAGCTGAATGTCAGACACAATCTGCTCTAACATTAACAAGCATTAACCATTATGCCACTAAACAGGATACCAGAGACAACTGAACTACAAGCATTTTGATGGGGCTTACAGCACATTTGGTTATGGTGATGGAAACACATGGTATATATAATTTCACTCTTTTGTTAAAGCAAAATTAACATCAAAGAAATATTCTAAACAATTAAATCTTTCACACCACCAGGTTGACTGCCTTTGTCCTGAGGTCTTTTGGCAAAGCTCAGAAATACACATTTATTGATCCACAAATTATTCAGAGTGCAAAGGATTGGTTAATAAGCAGACGGGATTCAGACGGCTGTTTTATCCAACAGGGAAGACTGTTTAACAACAGAATGAAGGTTTGTCTATCTATCTATCTATCTATCTATCTATCTATCTATCATGAGATGATGTCTGGGCACTACAAGTCCTAGCAGGCTTTGCGCCATGTAAGGAAGTGTTGTTGTTTACGTGCGGACATTTTATTTCCTGGTTGCAGCGTAAATTAACAACAGGTTGTAGAGTGCTCAGCGCTATATAAGTGAGTCACAAAGTTTGTTTGCCCATTTGCTTCTGGGTTTTGCATCCGAGTCACGGCACCAATGTAACCCTGCCGATCCTACGCCACCCAACCAGCTCCGAGCTGGGATCGAACCGGCGACCTTCCGCATGGGAGTCGGTTGCTCTAACAAAGAGGCTAAAGACCATGGCCTCTAGCGTCTGTCGCTAGAGCACCTATAGAGGTCACAGGAGGGAGGTTTACCTGCACAGCACCTACTGGCTGGCCTCTAAAGGTGTTCTAGCGACAGACATTACATATCTATCTATCTATCTATCACCATAACAAACATCTAGAAAAAAAATGTAGTAACTAGGAAACTTTACTTTTACTTTTAAATTTTTCTCTTTCAAACATTTAGGATTTGTCAAGCCAAAATAAATGTGTGTCTATATTAACATAAATGTATTGATTGTGTTGCCTTACCCCAAATTCTCTTCTATCATAGGGTGGAGTGAATGATAATGTGACCATGACGGCCTACATTACTGCATCACTGCTTGAACTGGAAACTCCAGTCACAGTAAGTTCATCATCAGGAAAATCAGTATAAACTCTTAGTAAAATGACACTCGCAGCATCTGTTCGTCTGTTTGTGTTTCAGGATCCTGTCATCACTAAAGGTTTGTCATGCTTGAGGTCCGTCATCGAGGAAGTCAAAAACACTTACACCACTGCTCTGCTGGCCTACACTTTCAGTCTGGCTAGAGACACCAACACTCGAAAGCAGCTTTTCAGCAAACTGGAGGATCTTGCTATTTCAGATGGTAAGAGATTGCTTTCTGATGACTTTCTGCACTGCACTGTTGCTTTTGTCCTGCTGATTGAGTTTGTCTTTTGTGTCCTAAAGGTCCTCTTGTCCACTGGTCTCAGTCTGCATCTGCTGATGACTCTGCTTCTCTGGATGTGGAGATCAGCTCATATGTGCTGCTAGCTGTTCTCACTGCAGATTCACTCACTACAGCTGATTTGGGCTTTGCTAACAGGATTGTCAGCTGGCTTGTGAAGCAGCAGAATGCCTATGGAGGATTCTCCTCCACACAGGTTCCTCAAATCAAACACATTATTGCTGAATAGCTAAAATTGTCACATGACTGAACTCATTTCTTTCCCAGGACACAGTGGTGGCTCTTCAGGCTCTGTCTTTGTACGCCACCAAAGTGTTCAGCTCTGACGGCTCCAGCACAGTGACTACAGTCAGCAGGAGACTCTCACCACTTTGATGTCAATCAGGACAACAAGTTACTGTACCAGGAGAAGCAGCTGGCCAATGTGCCGGGCAAATACAGCATTGAAGTCAAGGGCTCAGCCTGTGTGTCTGTGCAGGTCTGCAGTTTCACCTTCATTTACTCACCTTCTCTCTTGGCATTTTGGGGTTATTCTACTTTGAGATTGTTTATGAACATTTTATCTGTTTTGACTCAGATAGCTCAGTTTTACAACATTCCCACTCCTACTGAAGCTAAAACATTGAGCATTGATGCTAAGATTGAAGGAGATTGTGAAGCACTGGGACAAAATTTCATCTTCGACTTCACTGTCAAGTAAGAATTGACCTGAAAGTAATCCACAATACTAGAGTATGATAATGATTGATATTGAACATGACTGTTGCTTATTTCTAATTTTCATCCATTCAATCATTCATTGATTTTCCTTTTGGCTTGGTCCCTGATTTATCAGGGGTCGCTACAGCGGAATGAATCGCCAACTACTTTTTGAACACTTTTATGACATTAAAAGCTTTTATCTAATCATTTCCATTTGCTGATTTCTAGATACGATGGGCCAGAGGAAAAGACTAACATGGCCATTGTAGACATTAAACTGTTATCTGGATTCACAGCTGATACATCTGCGGTGTGTTTGATGATACATCAAGCAGAAATAAAATCTCTAGACGTCAGTGTTAATACTTTAACTGACCTGCTCTTTTTTTCTTACAGCTTGGCACTTCTTCAGGAACATATGTATCACTTGTGGAGCGGGTCGATTCCAAAGATGACCATGTCATTGTGTATCTGAAGGAGGTGAGAGAACAGTAACATTCAAATGGTTGATTTAATGTCATTTTGATTTAATCAAATATAATAAATCCATTTTGTCAGTAACTGATAAGGTTGTGTTCTCCTGCAGATCTATAAAAATGTTGCAATGAATTACCAGATACAAATGAAACAGGTTCTACCAGTTAAGAATCTCAAGCCAGCTGTGGTCAAAGTGTATGATTACTACCAAACAAGTAAGATGATTTATGCTATTGCTGAATATTTTTTTATCATGCGATGGAATATTTATTTAGATTTATTTAACGTGTAAGTGTACTGTGATATAAATGATTACATCCTCCATTTCCTTCAGGTGATCAATCAGAGATTGAATACTCCTTCCACTGTGAAGCACTGAAGAACATCAATTAATATTTTTCAGTGGTGAAACATGTTTAAGCATTTATTTGTTTAATATTAAATAGTTTTTCTATATTCTGGGCAAATTAATTCCCACCTATCAACCCAACCCATCATATCTTAAGAAACTGATTTATTAAATCACACACATACAAAAAATATTACATCATGATTTAACATGATTATTAAAAGTGTTGAACCCTAGTTATGGCGAGCTGGTTGAGTCTTTGTATGTCTAGAAGCTACATGTTATTTTAGAATCTCATTTAGAATGTTTTATGATTGAATATTTTGATATGTTTTATCTTATCTCAGTATAAGATGATCATTTATGACTTTGAATATGTACTGTAACTTATCCTTTTATTAATTGAATTAAACCAACAACAGCCAAATTATGAGCAAATATGATCTGATAACATGTGGCAAATCACTTCTCCACCAAATCATTAGATGTTAACTATAGTAACCTTATTACTACCTGGTAACAAAATTAACTATTATTTTTAAAAGCTCACAAAATTTCTTAAACCCTGATTTTCCTGCTGATCTGCAAATCCAAGTTGTTTTTACAAACAAGATATATATTTCATAAACAAGATATTAACTATCCCCTTAGCTGCTAATATCAGCATTCATGCTATGCATTTAGAACCTATATTGTGAATAGATTGCTTATTGTAAATGGATGTCCTATTTCCCCAGAGACAATTCTGCTATAGCAAACCTAATTTACGAGCCCCATTTATTTTTTGGCTACTATTTGATTTTTATTTGATTATTATATAAATATATTTTCAATCCTTTAAATGTAAGCCTTCAAGCAAATAACATTCATTCATTTATTTTTTTATTTGGCTTAGTCCCTTTATTAATCCGGGGTCGCCACAGCGGAATGAACCACCAACTTATCCAGCACGTTTTTACGCAGCAGATGCCCTTCCAGCCACAACCCATCTCTAGGAAACATTCACACACACTCATTCACACTCATACACTATGGACAATTTAGCTTAACCAATTCACCTGTACCGCATGTCTTTGGACTGTGGGGTAAACCTGAGCACCCGGAGGAAACCCACGCAAACACAAGGAGAACATGCAAACTCCACATAGAAACGCCAACTGACCCAGCCGAGACTCGAACCAGCGAAAGTCATCAAAAATATTTCCTGAATGAGTACAATAATGCAGTCTATTTTTACTTTAACTGAGCAGAAAATCATAATTATATCAACATAAAGTTTTCTGAAGTTATAAAACATTTATTTAAAATATTTAAAAAAGCATTTACTTTCTAACTGGTTCAATTAGCCAAAACCAACTGCCTTTACCTGACATAAATAGTCCCCATGATAAATAAATTTACAGCTGTGTGTAGGCTATGTGATTTGGTCGCACACTGTTTCTGTTATAAGTGAAGGTTCGCAAGAGACAGAACTTCAGTTGTGAGTTCATTCAGCGTGATTTTGATTATACCAAGTTAATCAATAGCGATTGGTGTATGAGAACAGCAAATTTTGTTCAACAAAAAGCTTGGTTTGCCTACCTTTAATAAAATAGTTCTCACAGTTTTAAAAGAACCAAAAATGGAACATTGGGTCGACCTTTTGAAGGACTAAAATGTTGCTATCCAAAACATTTATTGGGGTATAGCCACCCCTAGCACCATCAGACAAATGTTTTAAGAACATCATTAAGATGTGTAATGTGGAATGTTCTTCTCTAGCAATATGACATTTGAACAAAGCTAGCACATTTTATCTGCAACATTTTAAAAACATTTTAAGATTATTGAAATGGCACCAGATTGAACAATGTTCTCTTTGAAAAAGTTTTCACAATGATTTATAAAAACAAATGTAAGAATATTTTCAAAGTCACATAAGAGAAATGTTTTAAGAACATGATTTATTGTCAAAAACGAGACAGAAAGACAATTAACATACTAATTTTGACCTGTACTTTATCTATACTCTACCCATAAAATATATCAAATGTCATGTTCAAAAACTTATTGCAGACAAATAAGTAAATCCTGGTGGTTTAAAAAATAGTGGCAAAGCACACAGATTTAAAGTGACAATGAATAAGTATTTCATACAATAAGTAAAATTTGTATTATGTGTCAGAAAATGATTCTTGTTTTAAATTTACCAGATTTTCAAAATTCTTTTCTTTTTTTGTTACACGTTATACAATGAGCACAAGAATGTAAGAAAATGCAGTGCTTTAAACTTTCTTTTCATATTGCTACAGTAAAATTAAATATTTTAAATGTGTATAGAGAGTGTTTTGTGTCTGTCATATCGTTACTGTACATTTTGGAAACAAAAAAGAAAACAAACAATGTTATTAACAAACATGTACAATATTTAGAGAATATTGTCCTCACTTAATAGAAGGCTTTCTGGGAACTAGAACAAAATACCTGCTGAAAATATTAAAGTCTAATATTTTAACAATGTTACCCAATTAAACGGGATCAGAATGTTTTAGAGAACATTTACCTCTCTTTTAGGAGAATGTTCTGGGAAGTAAAATAAAACAATCCTTGAAATGTTATAATTATGTTAAAGTATAATGTTTCAACAATGTTACCACTAAACAGGTTTAGTGTACTGTTTTAGAGAATAATGCTATAAGAATGTTAGAATATAATGTTCTAAAATTGTTACCAGCGAATGTGGTTAGAATGTTTCTAGAGAATCTTTTCCTATCTTTTAAGAGAATGTTCTGGGAACTAAAACAAAACTACCCACCTAAAACAGTAATGCAACATTGCTTGGTAATATTCTCAGAACATGTAGAGAACTAAACATTTCTAGCTGGGTACCAGCTCTCAAGGGTCAAACGTGGACCACATCTTCAAGCCGGAATTGTTGCCACTCAACAGCTTACCTGATCAGCCACCAGGCTCACCTTTCGCTGCGGACTTCCAACTCTCTCCGAGCAATCATTAATCTTTCCAGTGCTGTGCACTGACAAACTTGCTGTGTGCAGCATCCTGTCTTTGTTGACTTTTATTCAAATAAACAGTCTTTGCTTTTACCCGCACTCCTGGTGTGTTGTCTACTCTAACAATGTTCCCTGTAAGGATTTCTGGTTACAAATTTTTTGTGAAATCCTGTAGAAAGTGGCAGTGCCAAGAAAAACAAATATACACACATACTGTACATAATCATACAATTCTGGCAGTAATTAGACTCCACTGAACTTGCAACCACATTCAAAGAAAGAAAAGGAAAAGATGAGATAGAGACAAGGGACTTTTAAACACATACTAATCACTTAAACAAAAGTTTATTTCCAAATTCGCTTACACATTTACTTTGTTTTGTTGTACTATTTTACCACATTGGTGTTTGAGGCATAATTAATTCAGAATGCATGTTCCTTATAATATTCCTGTATGATTCCTACAGGTGTTTTGAATGTTCCCTGAATCCCTGTATGATTCATGTAGGAAAACTGCATGTTATTTATTTATTTATTTATTTACTTCACAACAAGGTACAGTGTACATTAACAACATTCCCATTGAACATAAATGCACACAAATTAGCCATAAAATCCATTAGCTAATAAAGTTTTCATTGGTGTTCCTACTGTATGCCAACAACTACAACAATAGCTAAAAGCAATGTTCACAATGTTGATTATGAAGAAGCCATGAAGTATTCCTGGACTCCTAACGGAGTTTTGCCTGTTCCCTGGGGATTCCTGTAGGTTTCCTGCAGGAGTTCAGTGTAGAATTTCTATACTATAGCCCTGCATGTTCACTGTAAGATTTATATACTGTAGGATTCCTGCATGCACTTTGTATTAGTTACCTGTAGGAGTCCTACAGGAGTCCGGCAGCAGTCTTGCATGTTTCATCAGACAAGATTTCTACATGGTTCACATAGGAATCTAATGTTTTTCCTGTAGGAGTCCTACAGGAGTCGTGCATTCTCCTTGTTGGATTTCTGAAGGTGTCTTGCATGTTCCCTGTAGGATACCTGCAAACATCCCGAATGTTCCCTGTATGATTTGAGTCCTGCATTGTCCATGGTCCACTCAAATTGATCAATAATTAGTCTTGACCACCACACAACAACATTCAACGAAGATGGCGTAGCTCAAAATAATCACTTTAACAAAATTTATTTACAAAAATTTACAACACGTTAGAGTAGTGTTTTTTTTTCTATCCTAACACATTGGTATTTGAGGTGGCATTCAGAACATTAACACATTTAAACAGAAGGTCACATGTGCATGACTAAATTCAACCTATAAATACTCACAGACCAAACAAACATGTAATCTCTTCACCATGTAGTAGAATCTTAATTATTAACAAACTTACCTAAACTTTACTAGTTTAAACAAACATTTATGGTAACTCTTTAATTCTTTGGGGGTTTTTGACCCTTGATTTCAGTATCTTCTGTTGATATTGGAAAGTGGTCAGCTGTCTTTCTTTTTTTCTTTGTGTACTTTGCTTAGATGATATGTATATATTTTACAAATAAGTATTGAATAACAAATATAAACATAACAATAAATCATATATATAATCATTGTAGTGCAATGTCAGCATAAATAAAGCTTTAACTGTACTTAGGACCTCTTAGTTTGGTAAAAGCCACTGATTAGTAATGAATCATTAATCAGATGATCAACATTGAAATGTTATGAAGGACCTAGCATTAGTGTCCCTTTATCAGAGATAGTTTTGCTCATTTCATCACCGAGATCATGGCTCTGATTGTTAGCTGTTGTTTAAAAGGGTTCTTCCTGATCTTTATCCTCTTCCTCTGTGTCAATGGAAATAAAACAAGACCGTAAGTATCTTTCTGTGCAACATGATTAAGTTCTGTTTTGACTATTGCTCTTTTCTGATATAGAAATGACTGAGACAGCTATAAATTACTTTGATAGTTTACAGTGAAATACATTTCATCATATGCTAAAATGTAAAAACTTGTCTGAAATTGAACGTTTGATTGTCTTTTTGATAGAATCTTCATGGTGACCTTTCCTGCCGTGATTGAGTCAGGATCTGATGCCAAACTGTGTGCAAGTCTTCTAAAGCCCAACAAAACCCTCTTCATGAACATTTATCTAGTTCATAGTAACCAGAGCACATTATTGCTGCAGGAGAAAGCTGAGCAAGAGTTTCACCGCTGTTTTAACTTTCAGGTCTGCTTATTGTTTTGAATATATTCAACTATGTGTTGTCATAATGTGAAGAAGATTTTATTCTCTCTGTATGAAGTATTTTCTAAGTGTAAAGCAGTTAATTTTCTTTTCACAAAATGTATGTAGTGTTTGCAGCAAACATGCCAGACTGTGTTAAAAATACAGTGATATGTCTGTGTAAGATGAGTATGCCTGCACAGGAGCAACACTAGGAGAAGGCTGAGTGACTGATTGTGTAGAATAACTGAATATGTAAAGCACTGATTATATATGTTAAATACTTCTATGAAGCTATATGTGTCAGAAGTTAGAATGAGTAACATGTTATCAAGTTATTATCCTATCATAACAATGTATGTAAACACTTAGTTCCTTTGCATAAGTTGCATCTATACTTTGCTGACATAGACCTGTAACATCTCTGTTGACATGAGCTAGTGGGCTGAGAGCCAAGAATAGCAGGAACCCTTAGACTAGAAAACCTATTCAAAAATGGTCAAAAGTTAAAAAGAGACACATAGGGGTGTGTCAAAAACATAAATAAAGGAGAAGGAGCAGGAGAGACTTTGGAAGGTGTCCAGGAGAGACTTCAGAATGCTCTGGGGTCTGCTCTGCTCTTTCTCGGCTTTATTACGGAGAATAAAGTCTATTTTCTGATATTCAAAACCTCTGGTCTGATAATTCGACGTCTTATCAATTAGAAATTATCAGACCAGTTATCATATATAATCAGACCAATTATCATATATAATCAGTGCTTTACATATTCAGTTATTCTACACAATCAGTCACTCAGCCTTCTCCTAGTGTTGCTCCTGTGCAGGCATACTCATCTTACACAGACATATCACTGTATTTTTAACACAGGCTGGCATGTTTGCTGCAAACACATACATTTTGTGAAGAGAAAATTAACTGCTTTACACTTAGAAAATACTTCACACAGAGAGAATAAAATCTTCTTTAAATGCATCTATTTAACACAATCGTTATTCTTGCAGAGGTTGTAAATACAGGACTTTATTTCTCACCAGGCTCCTCTAGCAGAAGCAGAATCAGTGCAGAAAATCAAGGTTGAACTTCAAGGAGAGTCCTTCAACATGACTGAAGAGAGAAAAGTCATGTTCAAATCATACCATCCTCTGACTTTTATTCAGATGGATAAACCCTTCTATATTGCTGGACAGACTGGTAAGTTGCAAATATTATGGCATGTAAAAGATTATTGTGGAAAATTATGGAAATAACCTGCGCATGTTTATTATGTTTTAGTCCCTTGTGGCCACCTCAATATGATTTAGTTTTTGATATTATAATTTAAATGTACTTGCGTAAATTCACAATATTTCAATAAATGATTAAAAAACAAAATGCAGCCACCAAATTATTGTGGATTGATCAGCGCCACCGAAGTAGCTGATTTACTGAGATTGCACAATTTTTATTAAGAAATTCTTGTTTTTGAAATAATTAGTTGTGTTTTATCTGATTGAAAACCACAAATCCAAATCAAATAAATAAATAGATGCTTGAAATCAGCTTTTCAGAATCTGGTTTATTTAGCAACTCCATTATTTTGCTGGATGACTTAAAAGGGCCAAAAATCTTACTAATTCTGTGGGTGTATTTTGCAAAAAGGTACATCAAAAGAAGAATATGTATTAATATATTGTGGCTCAAAAAGGAGCATGGATAAATCTGTATAAGTCTGTATGGTAAGTGTGTGTGTGTGTGTGTGTGTGTGTGTGTGTGTGTGTGTGTGTGTGTGTGTGTGTGTACGTGTTTTTGTGACATACCGTGACACAAATCTGTATAATGACATGGGTATGACACAGGTATTACAAAAAGGAGGTGAAATATTTCTCACAAAGCTTATAAATCACACAGGATGAGTTTAATCAAAGAGTAAAGCTGTACACAGTCTCCTGTGATGGTTGGGTTTAGGGGTAGGGTGGGGTGAGGGCAATACAATATACAGTTTGTGCTGCATAAAACGAATGGAAACCTATGTAATGTACCCACTTTTCACAAAAACAAACATGTGTGTGTGGTAATATCTTTTGTTCAGTGTGTTCATTTGTTTCGTTTATTAATTCATGCATTAATCTCCTTAAATTTTAGACATGGCATATACTGTATGCTGTACAATAAAATAATGAGAAAAATAACTGAAAGGTGTTTTTAAGCTAAATATTGATTTTTATTTAGTTTGCACATGTACTTGCTGATTTATTTCATGGAATAAATTGCAATTTCAAGAGCAATTAATGGAATTAATTAAAACTTCATTATTTCATTCAGCAGAAACAAAAGTAAAGCATTACTCGTTATTCACAATATATACTCAATTCATTATTCTTTTGTGTGCCACCCCAAGATTTGGTGTGGCCTTACTTGGCCACCCCTAAAGAATTTTCTGGGGGCGCCACTTCTGGTTTGGCACACACATTAACATTGTTTTTAGTTAGTTTTGCTTTTAGATTAATAAGAACAGGGAGAGTTGTGTTCACAATGTTGTCTGTATGACAAGTGAAGTTTATTTATAAACTAATTTTGAGAGGATCACATGCTTATGACTGCTTGTGGCTGGACCCGCATTATCCAATTTACAATGCACCAATCAGACGGTTACTAAGCTACTATAAATACCCAAGGTTACACATCACAGCTATCTTCGTTTTGAAAAATCCCCCCTTCCACCCCTACTCCTCCTCCTTCATGGATGGGTGGCACGGTGGCCCAGTGACTAGCACTGTTGCCTCACAGCAAGAATGTCTCTGGTTCTAGTCTTTACCAAGCCAGTGGACGTTTCCATGCAGAGTTTACACGTTCTCCCCATGGTCAAGTGGGTTTCCTCTGGGTTCCCCGGTTTCCTCCCACCATCCAAAAACATGCAACTTAAGTTTATTACTAATCCAAATCAACACCATAGACATGCTCCTACCAAGTACTTATCTCTTCAAAAGAGCAATTACTATCTGCTCTTCAGACACCATGACAAGGGAGTTCTCGAGATCTACCTGAGCTCAAACTCCCCTCTTGCCTTGCAAAAGGAGGGAGCCCCGGGCTCGAGGATCATATGAGCTCAGGGCTGTCTCCTGTATGCCAAACTAGCTTTATAATCAATAATCAGCTAAGTGTGAACTCTTGAATAAATGAATATTTAAGAAACCCTGATAGACTGTAATAACAGGAGGTTAATTACATTCTCAAACTGGTGGTTTTAGAAAGCTATTACAATATCAAAGTATTGATAAAACATTTGAAAATGTTAACCCAGAGTTTTAAACTTTGGTGATATTAATATTATCACCATCCAGAAAAAAACATGTATTGTTGTTTTTATTTTACTATATATTTTTTTCACAGTAAACTTCAGGGTTGTTACGATGGATAAAAGCTTTAGACCTCTTGATCAGCAGGTGTGTTTTATCTAATATCTGTATATCTCTCTCATTTTTATTTAATTCATTTTAAATACATAAATGCATTGTTGGCTGTTAACGTTTTTAAATAATGCACTTTTTTTGTGCTAATTTTGTCTTTTACAGTATAGTGCAGTTGTACTTGAGGTAAGAACACAAAAGATAGATTTAACTCATTATATAACCCATTAACAACACACAATAACTTTACAAAATCACTAATTCTGCTTCAAAGTCATATTTAAGAATGTATCTAATCTTAAAAATCTTCCTGAAGATGAAAACTTTACACACAGCAGACTTTTTTTTTTTTTTTCATTTTTCATTTAGGGGTGAAAAGAAATTTGGGTGCCACTTTATATTGTCACATATTTGTGAACTTACACTGTAACTAGATGTGTAAGTAATATGTAACTACAGTGTATGTACACACTGGTACATAGTATTTACTTGTGTAATACTGGTGTAACTACACACATGTAACAACCCAATGAATAGTATGTGTAAGTTTAAATGTGTAACAGGACATTGGTAACAAAGCACTAAGAAGGAAAGTACACATCTGTGACAAGAATTATGTAAGTTCATTGCGTGACATGTACTTGCAGATGTTTTCCAACTTCCACACCTGTTTGCATACCATGTACTGCACTTGTGAACATTGTATAGCAAAACGAATGCTGCATTAGAAGGTTTCACCTTGTGATACCAGACATACATGGTAACTCCACATGAACTGTCGACTCAATATAAAATGTAAAATGGTCGCAAATTGCTGTGTAGCTTGTAAAAATATCTTCTATGCAACACTTTATTAACAGTGTACTTACATGATAACTCTTCAGAAACTGTTCATTCAATATAAACTATAAAATTGTCACAAATTACTGTGTGATATATAAAACATAATCCTCTGTGAAACTGGTTAACAACATTGTACTTACATGGAAACTCTTCAGGAACTATCCAACAAATGATTAAATACTGTGTGTAAATAAAGTGTAAATTTTTTTTTAATAAGTGTACTTCCAAAATGGTCGCTAACTACTGTGTAATATAAATCTTAATGCAACACATTATTAACAGAGTACTGACATGGTAACTTCTCAGGAACTGTCCGCTCATGTCCTCATATAACTGGGAAAACGCATGGTGAATCCACAGGAATAGATTATTTAATATGATGTGTATGTGTACAGTAACTGTATTGCATTGCAGTTCCAATGTTTTAGCAAAGTAACAGAATACTGTAATTTACACTGTGAAGTCAGATTGTTCAGCAGAGTGCCAGCAATCACAAAATAAAAATGAAAAATAACAATAAAGAGAACCCAGGATCTATAAAAGCAAAACTGTCACATTCATATTTGATTTTTACTCTGCAACAGTGTTTTACACAAGCACTTTGGGTAAGCTATGAATTTATTAAAACAAGTTAATTGTTTACATTATCATAAAACTTTTGAATCTGAAGAAACGTCACAATAGAAACAGCAAATAAAAGGAAAAAAATGGCATATATATTTTCAATGAATCCGGTATGCTTTTCTAATGTCATGGATCGGCTGTGGTAAGGCAGTGGTTCCCAACCTTTTTCTTTGGGGCCCCCCCATGAACATATACAAACATTGGAGCCCCCCCACCATATAAATACACACGCACGCACATACATATGTACTGTGTGTGTGTATATATATATATATATATATATATATATATATATATATATATATATATATATATATTTATATGTGTGTGTGTGTGTGTGTGTGTTTGTGTAATATTAATATATAGTAATATGTATAGAAAATATTAATTAATCAGTTTTAACTTGTCTTGGCCTTCAATAAAACCAAAATTTAGGTAGGCTTTGTCATACTGTCTAATCTTTTTCTTCACCTCTGAAGAATCACTGCATTTACGTTTGTCTGCCATTTTTGTTTTGATTTTGCCTTTACGACACGTTGACAAGCAGATTGCGCGAGTGAGCAAAATTTAAATAATTATTTAAAGTTATTTATTTTAATTATTTTAACTATTATGTTGGAATTTTAAGCATGCGTTTAGATTTTTTTTTTTTTTTTGGTACTTAAAAATACATATATAATAGTAGGGCTGCTCGATTTTGGGAAAAATCATAATCACCATTATTTTGGTCATAATTGTAATTACGATTATTCAAAACCATTGCCAGTTAAAGTCAAAATTATTAGTACTCCTGAGATTTTTTTTTTTTTTTTTTTTATAAATATTTCCCAAATTATGTTTAACAGAGCAAGGAATTTTAACAGTATTTCCTATAACATTTTTTCTTCTATTTGTTTTATTTTAGCTAGAATAAAGAAAGGTTTAAATATTTTGAAACCAATTTAAGGTCAATATTATTAGCCCCCTTAAGCAATATATATTTTTGATTGTCTGCGGAATAAACTACCGTTATAATGACTTGCCTTATTACTCTAATTAAGCCTTTGAACTGCACTTTAATCTGAATGCTTGTATTTTGAAAAATATCTAGTAAAATATTATGTGTGCTGTCATTATAGCAAAGACAAAAAGAAATCAGTAATTAGAAATGAGATATCAAAACTATTATGTTCAGAAATAAGTTAATAAAATATTCTTTCCATGAAACAGAAATTGGGCAGGAAAAGGTTTGCTAATATTCAAGAGGGCTAATAATTCTGACTTCAGTTGTATACATACAGTTATTTTCCACCCTGCAAAGGAAAGAGAAATAAATACAATAGAATAAAAATATAAAACAAACTGTGCTTTAAGCATCTTCACTGTAAGAAAAACACTTTAGCTACAGCATTCCTTCAGTCAAGAGCAGCGAGGGTTTTCTCGTTATGTTTGTTCAATAATGATAAAAACAGCCGGCAGAAGGATTATAGCGCGCTGTATCTTTAATGGTTTCTCTTTCACGTCTTTTGATCCTCAACTCGTTTGTTTATTACACAAATGAGGGTTAATATAAATAATCACTAAACACCGCGTTTTAACACCTATTTGACCATTAAAGCGCTCACGTTAAGATGACTTTAGATGTCTGCGCTCCTCTGCTCGTCTCAGTGTGTGAATGAGAGTGAATGCTGACCGGCCGCATGCTTCTGACTGCGTGATCGTGCTGCACACACACATAAGCTCTTTCGCGCTTTTAAGAGCCATTTAAGAGCGTGTACAACTGGAACGTGGCAAAATATGATGCAATAATCATTTATCTCGATTAATGCTTTTTTATAATCGTTTGAAACCGAAATCTAAATCGGATATTCAATTAATTGCAAAGCCCTTTATAATAGTGGAGCATTTTTATGCCTTTTTCTACCTCAATACTTATCCTCTCCCGCGCCCCCCCTGTGAACTCTGGCGCCCCCCTTAGGGGGGCGCGGACCCCAGGTTGGGAACCACTGTGGTAAGGCACCTTCACTATTTCGCCTTGCCAGCCAGTAGTGCCACTGAATGAATTTCTAATGTTCTCTCAATATTTTTGTAGTCTTTAATTTGTGACCATTTTACACTTTGAGTGGACAGTTTCTGAGAATTAACCCTGTAATTGCACTGGTATTACAAGGTGAAACCTTCTAATGCAGCATTTGTTCTGCTATACAATGTTCACAAGTGCAGTACATGGTATGCAAACAGGTATGGAAAAACACCAGCAAGTACATATTGTTGTCATGCAATGCACTTACATAATTCTTGTTACAGATGTGTACTTTCCTAGTGTTGTTAACAATGTCCTGTTACACATTTAAACTTACACATACTATTCATTGGGTTGTTACATGTGTGTACACCAGTATTACACAAGTAAATACTATTTAGCAGTGTTTACTGTACATACACTGACACTGTAGTTACATACTACTTACACATCTAGTTACCGTGTTAGTTCACAGGTATAAGCGACAATATAAAGTGGGACACTGCTTCTTCAACAGACATTTAACTGACTACAGAAAACTTTGCAAGAACATGTCAACTTACACTACCCCTAACCCAAACCCCAACCTAACAGTCTACTTATAATCTAATGAGAATTAGTTGGCATGTAGATGCAATGTAACTTAAATTCACAAACAGACCATCACAAACAGACAAACAGACCATCAAAATAAAGTGTGACAAATTAAACAAATTAATAAGTGACTGTAAAAAAATGATATGGTTGTTGCGCTTTTCTGTGTAATATGCTTGTGTTTATATATGCCTATTGTAGTGTGCGCAATGTTTGTATATTTATAACCACCTCCGATAAATGTGGGAGTCGCCAGTAAGTGGCATTGTTATTTTAGGGGTAGAGGGCTGAAAAATTTGGGAACTTTTATGTTAGGGACATACTGTCAGGTAGTTTAGAGACAAAAGAAGAGACATTTGTTGTAATGGTGTCAAGTATTGTACAGGTCTTCATGCCAACTTATACTATATACCTGAGAGTGTGAATTGGTCCAATATATTTTCCAGGATGGTAATTGGCATTTTCTAACCAATAAGCTTCAGAAGCTAGTATTATGAAAGTAGAAATAGGTCATTGTGTTGTTATATACACTGTTAGACCTTACCAGGCTTTTTTACAGAAGAACACTGCCAACACTGTTGCCAGCTACTCACTGTAAAAGTTTGGTTACAGTAAGTAACTGGCAACAGTGTTGCCAGTTAATTACTGAAACTGAACCATTACAGTGAGTGGCTGGCAACAGTGTTGCCAGTTGTTAACTGTAACTGAACCATTGCAGTGAGTAGCTGGCAACAGTGTTGCCAGTTAATCACTGTAATAAAGCAGTAGTGGTAACTAACTGGAAACTGTGTACAGTTAATTGCTGTACTGTAGTGTTACAACTCACAGCATTATACTGCATACACAATAGTATGTCAAGGTGTTACTAAAATTAATTAGTATTCTTACCTGTTATTAATTCTTTAAATTAATTAAGTTGTAAATTCTGACAAATTTATTTTATTGTTTTGGCAGCAAACAAATATAAAACAGAAAATGTATAACAAAATTAAGAAATCAGCAGATATAAATATCATCTTGCATATTACTGAGAGCCCCAGGTCTGCACAGCAACACTGTTAGACATTTCTGTAAATTACACAGTTATTTACTGTATTTCACCCAGTGTAATACTGCAAATTCCTTTTACGGTAAATAACTGTATTTACCGTTGCATTATGGGAATTTAGTGTGACGTCGAACAACATATACAGCGATGTACTGTATTTGTAAAAATTCGTGTATTATACTGTATTTTCCACAAATGCTTCAACGCCACCTTGCGGCGATTCGACTACTCTGCACCACATTTTGCCTGAGGACCCTGGAGCAATTCTGGAGGACAATTTATTAGTGTGCCTGAAGAACATACTGGATTTAACAAACTTTACTCTGGTAAGCTGAGGCAGTGTTTCATTTTACAGAATGTTTTGTGGACGAGAATAGAACAAAGTAAAGTATAAAGTTGGCTATTATTATTTTCTCTGGCTTGGCGTTATTTCGCCCATTTGAGAAATATATCATCTATTAAGATGTTACCTTTATTTAATTTATTACATTAACACTGCTATTACTTTAAATAAGACTGTTTATGACTATTAGCCATTGTTCTCGTCATATCTTTTTATTTATTTACATAGGAACCGGTGTTGCAGCGGGTTTTGGTTTAGGAGGGAACCAGAGGTATGCAGACAGTTTTGGAGGACACTTAAGCCGAGACAACGGTCCGGCAGAGAGTGTTTTCCCCCAGAAGAATATGAATGAAAGACCATCAAATAATCCAGGTAAAAGCGCGTCTGTCTGTGCTGACAACACTCGACATTGATTTGAGCACCTCTATTAGCATTTGTTTGCTCGGCAACATTGGCTGAAGCGATCTTAAAATGGTAATGTTAACTGTTAGCTAAACTGAGCTAAGTTTATACTGAATTGGACTCAAACTCATTTTAACGTGCAACGTTTAACTTATATTGATTTATACTATATATATTAGATGTTGTGAACTTATTTTTCTCTGGTTTAGAGTAACTTATAACGTTAGCTTGAGAAAATAACATCGCGACGTAACCTATAAGAACGTTAACGTAAATCTACAATATGCATAGAGGTAAAGTTGGTTTTATATTCGCACATTCGTTCATTTAGAAGACTCTAACGTTATACTGTTTACCATGTTACTTTGAATATTCGATCAGAATTAGCATGCCAGTATGACTTGAAATCAACATTAACACTGTTTATTTGACCGTGAGCATGTTGTACTTTGATAGTCATTAGCTGCTAAAATGATTTCGCTATTTAGAGTTTGCAAATAATACTTTTATGAAATTAAATTATTTAGGGGGAAGTCTGAATCTGCTAATATAAAACCAATTTTACCTCTATGCATTATGCTAATAACCACCTTTTTGCTATTTATTGTTTGCTAATTATTTTTTTATCACAACTCTTGACATTTGGTTTAACATAATTGTTACCATTATATTTTTTTCTGTTTAGATATGGCACTGGCACAGCAGCAGGTTTTGTCTGAAGAAACAAACAGCATTTCGGAGGAACATCTTGATCAGCACAGCCTTATGCTTAAAAAATAAGCAAGACCAGTAAGCAACCAAGGTAAACAAATAAAAAAAAGTTGTGTGGAGGTTGTGGATTGTAGCATGGTATTCTTATCTGTATTTTTGGCTTTTTTATGGTCTCAATATAGAATACTGGGAGCCTGCCTGTGCAAACTGGACCTCATACAACAGTAAGTACTGTACATCTATTTGTTTCTCAATACATTAACGTTACTTTTAATACAAAATGTGTCACATGTTTAGTTGCTAGCTAAATAAAAAAATCGTTTTCCTTTTTTATTAAACCATTTAGTAGGTTTTTTTTTCATCTTTGTTTATAATATTTTTGAGCAGATTGAGGTCTGTCATGGGTCAGACATTTCAAAATACAATAATTAGTATTGGGATACATGCATTTGTCTATGTATTAAATGTCTTTTTCCCCATTTCATGTTGCCTAAATATTTTGTAATAAATAAAATAATACAATTTTTTGTATAAATAATTCCAGAGGATGAAACAAAATGCACCGCAACAACCAGAGTGAGCCAGAAGATAGCAGGAGAAGTAGTGAAGAGAATGACAACCATGAACAACAGTGAGTTATCCTTCTTTCACCAGCTAACTGAAAACTTGGATTAGGTGAGACACTCTCAATAGTTTTATCAGTATTCAGTCTGTTTTAGTTTATTAGGAATACATAAAACAAATAGTCTAATCTGTCCTGCAGTGAATCAACCCATCACAAATGCTACAATGTTTTTGTAAAACCTTGTTAGGGAAAAAAATAAACAGGACATTCTGGTTAGTTATCTTTTAAACATGGTAGTGAGCAGGTTATGAGCAGGAGCCAGTTGCTCAGTACCAGCTGAAAACTAGCCCAACCTAGCTGCCATGCTTCAAAATAATTAACCAGTATATGATTTATTTTTTTTTAAACAAGCTTCTTCTATGCTTATGTTAGTCTGTTTGTCCTTATCCAGAGTTCTTCATAATCCTGGACTGGGCCAAATCCTGACTAGATGCTGTGGTGGTCATGGAGGAGTGAATCTTAAAGACACACGTGATCAATGAGTTTCCGCATTGATCCAATGGGCCAGCCTGACCACCCGCTGGTGAACTTTCAAGCCTCTGGTGCCTAGACTGCGGCCTTGCACAAGTTTGGCTAGAGGAGAACTGGTCGTGCCCAACTGAGCCTGGTATCTCTCAAGGGATTTTATTCTACACTTTCGTCAGTTGGTGAAGTTTGTTCCATGCCACTGTCGCCACTGGATCACTTGGCTACGATTGGTGGATCGGTGGATTTGCTCTTCAGTGTTTGGACTTTCAGCAGTGACATTTACTGCTTCAATTCTGAAAACTGGACTGAAGCAGCTTCAATTTATAAGAACTTCTATGTTAAGCTGCTTTGACATCATTGATCTACATTGTAAAAGTGCAATAGAAGTAAAGATGAATTGCATTTGAACATGTGAATTCAGACCTTGTTGAGCATTTGACACCAGAATTAGTAATATTTTAAAGTTGGGTTGTTTCTGAGTCGGCTAATAGTTACAAATATTTATTTTTCCAACAATATGCAATTCAGAAGTTTAAATTTTTATTGTACATGTATGTTCTAGTGCTTTGTGTGATTTATTTATTTTTAATGTGTTGATTTTATTGCTTAATGTAATTTTCACACATTTTCCTTAAATGCTTTAAGCATTATTAATGTTTTAAAGAATGGAATATTTTGTAATTGTGTCTGGTTTAATGTCAGTAGTACTTAGTACAATTGTTTTTTTTTTTCTCAACAATATGCAGGTCAGACACTTAAATTAGTTTTGTACATGTATGTTAATGTGCTTTGTCATTTTCAATGTTTTTTTTTCTTAAAATAAAATATTTTGAATGATTGAAATGTAATGTTTTTACACATTTTTAAGCTTGTTTTAAGCATCTCCAATGTTTTAAATAAAGAGTGTTTATTTTGTTAATATTTTGTAATTGTGTCTTTTTTAGGTCTATAGTATTAAAATAATATTAATAAAATTATATTATAAAATATTTAGGACAAAATTAAAAGATTTACAGTAGCTAACTGTTAACTTAGGTTTTTACAGTAGTTAACCATTTTCAGACACTACGGTAACATGCTGTAAACGGATTTACAGTTGTATACTGTAAATCTAAAATACAGTAACTTACTGGCAACAGTGTTGCCAGTAAGTTACTGTAAAAACCCTTTGAAATGTCTAACAGTGAAGGCTGCAGTCAAACTATCGTTTAAGCATGCAAAATTCTGTCATATGGCACTGCAAAAAGGAGTGGGATTAAACAAAATATTTAGAGATCGAAAAACAAGCAACTGGTCCATAATTTTTGTTCAGAGAGGTCATGGTTTAATCTTTGATTAGTCTCAAGCAATCACATGATGTGATTTCGCAGTTCAGAGTTCTCCAAGCTTGAACTTTCCAATGCTGCAAACTGTAAAATTTGTCGCATGAGCTAGCATTCCAGGTCTGCAGCATTCACATGCGTATGAATGGAAGTCTAAAGGGAGAAAAATGCAGTGTGACTGGGACTTTAAGCTGTAACTCTAATTAAACACACCTGATAAAACTAATTAAGGCTCGTTAGAAATCTACAGGTAATGTTGAAGAAGGGTGGGAACTAAACTCTGCTGCCCTGCAGTTCTCCAGTAACTTGGAGTTTGACCCCCATGGTATATAGCAGGGGTGCTTAATCCTGTTCCTGGAGATCTACGTTCCTGCAGATTTCAGTTGCTACCCATAACAAACACACCTGCCTGTAATTATCACGTGGTGTTCAAGTCCTAATTAATTGGTTTAGGTGTGTTTGATATGGATAGCAACTGAAATCTGCAGGAACGTAGATCTCCAGGAACAGGATTAAGCACCCCTGGTATATAGCATACTTTTAAAGCAACTGCTAACATTTATCACAATCACATATCCAATAAACACACAAACACACACACAAAGTGCTGCAGTGAAATTTGTTACTCTCTCCTCAATGCTGACTATGCAAAAAAAAAAAAAAAATTGAACAGCAAAAAAGAAAATAATTATTTTAAATTTTAAAGTTTTAAATAATTAAAAGCTGTGTCAAATCTCAAAAAGTTTAAAATAATTATAGAAAACAAAAATAAAGTTGGCAACACCGAAAAACCAAAGGATCCAATCTTTTATTGTTATAATTATCTCATGACAACAAACTTTTTTATTGTTTCAAATATAAATTCATAGGTGGAAACACAGCTCTGAAAAATACTTAGCAACAAACTCACAACCTGGGACCGGACAGGGGAGCTTTTGTGTGTGGATGGCTATGTGTATCATGTTTTTGTGATTCCCTGTGATGATGTGCACATGTTACCTTACTGAGATGATGGAATTTAATTTTGGCTTAGTTGCCAGAAAGATACATACAACTTTTAGCATCTGTATATCGTGGCAGTATGCAATATCCAATAAATACATATACTTAAACAAAAGTAATGTAAAAAGTTATATGAGGAGAGGCTAACTAGCTAACAATGTAGCTTTCAAGTACACAGCCTTGTTTTATAAACCCTCAAAAACATTTGAACACATTTTACTTACTCATTTAAGATTCTTATTTAAAGCCTAAAACATATCAGACTCAACATCTGAATTGATGGACAGAGAATAGAGCACACTCAGCAGTAAACAAATCAAACACCTGGCTCTCTTAAAGGGCCAGCATTTTCTGAAAACTCTTTCTAACACCTTTGTGTTTAGAATAAGACGGACAGCCTGTGGGAGTGTGTGGTGATGCCTAAATCATTGTTTTTTACAGTTATTTACTGCACAATCTACAGAGTAACAGTGCAGTTATACTAATTAAACACACCTGGGGCCTGTTTCAGTAAGGAGGTTCAAACAACTCGGAGTTTAAACTTGAACTCTGAGTTGATTTACCGAGAGATTAAAAACTCTGAGTTTTCGGTTTCAGAATAGCTGATCTGAGCTGGGTCAATCAACTTTGAGTAGACCAACTCAGAGTTAAGCGTGCACACCGTGACTATAAAAAGGCATTATCAATGGAGCGAAGATATTACGAGTGACTATGGCAACATCTTAAAAAAAGAGATCACCATTTCTTTCCCCAGCTGAACTTGATGTGCTCATGCAAAGTTATAGCAAATATGAGCGTATATAAAAAGAAGCAACCATCAGTGAAACAGAGACAGCGTGGGAAAACAGCTGCTCAAGTTAATGCGTAATTTTTAATTTTAAGTATTTAAACATTTAAGTATAATAAAATAAGTAATGTAATGTGTGACGTTTATACTTTTTTTCTAAACTTTTATACACGTTTATCAGTTTTAATAGATTTAACAGTGCACTTGTGTGTCTGCCTTTTTATTGATCAAGTAATAGAGGTTGACATAACAATAAGAGCTTAAGCAGTGCTAAAAATAATTTTTAGACAGAATAATAAACCCATTAATCTAGTAATGTACATGTCAAAGGTTAAGCTAAATATTTATGGAAAAAAGGACAAGCCTCGTACGTGACTTTGTTCTGTGTGTGACAAAAATGTAGGCAATAGCTGTGTTTCCATCAAAATACAGGCTATTACATAAATTTGTGCAAAACTGGAATAATGCCTAAAAGATGCGAATAAAGCAGCGTTTTTATCCAACGAGTCAAAGAGAAAAAAATCGTCACTTCCTGATTAACTTGCGGCAAATATCAACAGTAAAAACAGAATTTGAATAAGCTGCGTCAATGATTTTTTATTTAATACTTGCGCCTCAGAAGACAATTGACACACAATGAACACGTTGGGGCGTTTGAAGCCAGACGCGGAGATCTTGACACGCTCCAGACGCTCGGAGGTAATTAATAAATACACTAATACTAAAACAGTAAAGGCATTTTAGAATGACTAAAACAACATTTAAGATGTTCTACAGTGTTCTCAGTCTGCTGGTTTGTCCATTCACACACATTTTCATCATCATCTCTAACAAACTTTTTTAATGTACATACTGTAATTTGTTAAGTGCACTTTGTAGTTTATGCGCATCTTTTCTTATCAAATAAAAGTTTAACCTACTCAGTTATGCACATGTTTTATTATGCATATTTTCAAAAGTTATGTGAATCATGTCGTTTCCATCAATCGTTTTTATAGCCATCTCCAAACTGAGTTCTAAAATAGGTGTGTGAAAATGTAAGGCTCAGGTGAGAAATACGCTTCATCTTTAAAAAAGGGGAGACCGACAGAAACTCAGAGTTTAGAGAATAAAACCTGCTCCGGACCAGGTTAGATTCACAGAGTAAGTTACCACAGTAACTGACTCTGAGTTAAAGTTACCTTTCTTTCAGAAACAGGCTTGACTTACCCTGATTTCTCGAGTTTAACAAACCTGCCATTTTGAAACGGAAAACCCAGAGTTTCTCTCATTTCAGGGTTAAAATACTCTGAGTTTTCACTTAACCTCCTTTCTGAAACAGGCCCCTGATCAAACTAAATCTAAAGGTAGTGTGTTGAAGCAGGACTGGAACTAAATTCTACTAGGCTGTGGCCTTCCAGGAGTTTGACACCCCTGGTACATAGCATATTTTCAAAGCAACTGCCTACATTTATCACAGTTATGCACATATCGTTTAATAAAAACAATAAAAATATACTATAATATAAACTTCATCCATAGAAAAAAAAAAATAAATAATCTGATTCTCATGTCGTTCCAAATCTGTAGTAAAAATAATAAAAAAACACAACAAAGATCATGATTTATACATTTATTTAGGAAAGCCTTTATACTGTTAATGGCACTTTTACTTGCCAGTTTTCCAGACAAATTCATTGAGTCTCTGCAAAAATGTATGTGCGTGTTGTTTAAGATATATATATATATATTTTTTTTTTTTTAATAACACATTTTTACTAGTTATTTAGCAAAATACTAATATTCAGTTGAAAGTGCAATTTAAAATCTTAACTATAGGTCAAACTAGGCAATTAAATTAGATTAATTATAGAAAAAGTAAACAAAGTTATAAAAATTATTGTGACAATTTCTTTGCTCTGTGAATATTTTTGCCTTTAAATGCATTTCGTCCATATCTTACACTTACCTTTTAATAAGCTCTGTGGCATTGGTTGACTCCTGATACTCAATGTTAAAAACATAAAAGGAACCAAAGAAAACACAGAGATAAAATAAATATAAAATAGCAACATAAAGCATCAGAGTAGATGGGGCAGTAATGGTTGAACAGTAATTTACCATTTATTATCACAGTAAATATCTGTAATGGTACATGGAGTAAATTACTGTAATTTATTCTTTGCACTACAGAATTTCATACAAATCCTGCTCCTTTTACAGTAAAATACTGTTTATTTTCATTACAGCTAAACACTGGCTATTTTACAGTTATTTACTGCATAATCTACAGTAAGGGTTAACAGTGTATATATATATAAAACAAATCAAGGAAAGTGCTAGAGACCAGGCTCTGCAGAGACCTGTTCATTTGATGTGGAACTTCATGTCATTCACTCTTTTCACAATAATTAAACAACTGTGCTCATTAAACAGGACAGTCAAGATAACAGGATTGGTCAATGGACAAATGTTTCCTCAACAAGGTGGATTTTGCAGCGTTCTTATGATTTAAACCCAGAGGCCCGTGAAGGCACGTACAAAGTGAAGGCTTTCATTGGGGAAAGGATGATCTCACATGATTTTGATGTGAAAAAATATGGTAAGGCAATTTGCAATAATATGTTGGTTTATTTTTATGCAAATGGGAAACTCCAAATTTCTGTCATCTGATTTGCAGTTTTGCCTAAGTTTGGAGTTTTTGTGATTTCAC